>NW_024723106.1:0-38926 GCF_018991925.1 Homarus americanus | reverse complement strand
CTCGGTGTACTTCGTTCGGTTACGTACTTGACACTTCTAGGTACACCTCTGACACCCCAGGTACACCTCTAACGAGGTGCCAGGTACGCCTGTGACACTCCAAATTATACCTTTGACACTCCAGGTACATCTCCGACACTCCAATTACCTCTTGCACTCCAATTACCTCCGTTATTCCAAATTACCCCTCAATCTCCGGCCCACACAACTGACCTCCAAGACTCCACAACCTCTAGGTACCTCTGATCTCAAGGTATACCTCTGGCGCTCAAGGTACACCTCTGACCTCCAAGGTATACCTCTGACCTCCCAGGTACACCTCTGGCCTCCAGGTACACCTCTACAGTCCCTGGTTTCTTCCAGCCTCAAATTGCGCCTCTGACACTCCAGTTTTCGGACGCTCCGAAATTTTTATAGACCTCTCAGTTACATCTCGGACTCCAGTTACACCTCGGACTCCCAGTTACACCTCTGACGCTCCCAGTTGCACCTCTGACGCTCCAGTTACACAGACGCTCCCAGGTACACCTTTGACGTTTCCAGGTGCTCATCTGACCTCCCAGGTAAACTGACCTCTAAGGTACACCCTGGCACTCCAGGTACACCTGACACTCCAGTTGCCTGAAACGCAAGGTACACCCTGACACTCCGAGTTACCCTTGGCCTCAGGTACACAGACACTCCCAGGTACACCTCTGACACTCCCAGGTACTACTATGACTCCAGGTACCTCAGACACTCAGGTACAGCTCCTGACACTCCCAGGTACACCCTGACACTCCCAGGTACACCTCTGACCTCAGGTACCCTCCTGACGCTCCAGTTCACCTCCGACTCCAGGTACACCCTCCTTGACCTCCCAGGTTCTCTCGGCACTCCCAGGTATACCTCTGACACCGTTGATGGCCTCCAGGTACACCGCTGACACTCCCAGGTACACCTCTGACACTCGGAACACCTCCGACGCTCCCAGGTGTACACCTCTGGCCTCCAGGTTACCTCTGTTCTTCGGTACACGTCTCGATACCCCCAGGTACACCTCCGATAGTTCAGGTATTTCCTCTGACACTCCCAGGTGCACCTCGACACTCCTGGTTCACCTCTGACACTCCAGAGTACACCTCCGACACCTCTGGTACACTCGACACTCCTAATTTCCCAACCTCCAGGTACGTCTTTCTGGTTTTTGCCTCCAAGTTACCTCAGAAACTCAGGTACACCAGACACTCGCAGATACACCTCAGACACTCCAGGTACACCTGTGATATTCCAGGTACTCTGACACTCCCAATTCTCTGACCTCCCAGGTACACCTCTGACACTTGGTACACCTCTGTCACTCCAGTACACCCAGACCTCCCAGATTCACCTCATTCCCAGGTACTCCTCTGACACTCCAAGTTTACCTCAGACCTCCCAGGTACACCTCTTGCCTCCAGGTACAGACACTCAGGTGCACCTCTGACCTCCAGTTACCCAGACACTCAGGTGCAGACACTCCAGGTACACCTCTGCCTCCCAGGTACTCCTCTGACACTCCAGGTTCACCTCAGACATTCAGGTACACAGACCTCCGTACACATCTGACCTCCCAAGTACCTGACACTCCCTGGTACCTCTAGGCACTCTAGGTACCTCTGAGCATTCCCTGGTACACCTCTGACACTCCAGGTACATCTACCTCCAGGTCCGTCTTACACTCCGTGGTTTCACCCTGACACTCCAGGTACACCTCAGAACTCAGGTACACCTCAGACACTCGCAGATGCACCTCAGACACTCCAGGTACACCTCTGACATTCCAGGTACCCTCTGACCTCCAGGTTACCTCTGACACTCCCTGGTACACCTCTGACCTCCCAGGTACACCTCTGACTCTCCCGGTACACTTTCGGCCTCCAGGTACACCTCCGCCTCCAGGTACACTTCTCACACTCCAGGTACACCTCTGCACTCCCAGTACACCTCTCAATCAGGTACCTCTGACTCTCAGGTACACCTCTGGCACTCCCAGTTACACCACTGACTTCAATTTTACCCGGCTTCCCAGGTACTCCTTCAGTGCTCCCAGGTACTCCTCTCAGCCTCCCAGGTCACCTCTGACCTCCCAGGTACACCTCTGACACTTCCAGGTGCCCTCCTTACCTGCTGCCTCCCCGGTACCTCGCCTGCTCGTTACCTCAGACACTCCAGATACAGCTCAGACACTCCCAGGTACACCTCAGACACTCCCAGGTGCACCTGACACTCAGGTACCTGTGACACTCCCAAGTGCACCTCTGACCTCCAGGCACACCTCTGACCTCCCAGGTACACCTCAGACCTCCAGGTTACCGCTGACCTCCCAGGTACCTCTGACACTCCAGGTGCACCTCTGACTCTCAGGTACACCTCCCCAGCTCCAAGTTACCTCCGACACTCCAGGTACCTTCTCACACTCCCAGGTACACCTCTGACACCAGGTGCACCTCTGACACTCCCAGTTACATCTACCTCCAGGTACTCACTGACATTCCTGGTACACCTCCCCAGAGACCTCTGACACTCCCAGGTACACCTCCTGACACTCCCAGGTACACCTCTGATACTGCCAGTTACACCTCCGGCCTCCCAGTTCCCTGACCTCCCAGGTACACCTGACACTCCAGGTACAGCCTTGACCTCCAGGTACCGCTGACACTCCCAGGTACACCTCTGACGCTCGGAACACCTCTGACGCTCCAGGTGCACCTCTGACGCTCCAGTCGCATCAGTTGCTTGGTACACCTCCGATGCCCCCAGGTACCTCCGTAGTTCAGGTACACCTCTGGCCTCCCAGATACTCCTCCGACACTCCTGGTTCACCTCTGACACGCTTGGTGTACACCTCTGACACTCCCTGGTACACCTCTGGTGCTCAGGTACACATCGAGCCTCCTGGTACACCTCTGACCTCCAGGTACACGTCTTACTCTCCTGGTTCTCCTCTGACCTCCCAGGTGCACCTCAGACACTCCCAGGTACACCTCAGACACTCCAAGTACACCTCTGACACTCCCAGGTACACCTCTGACACTCCAGGTACACCCAGCCTCCCAGGTACACCCTGACCTCCCAGGTACATCTCTGACACTCCAAGGTACACCTCAGACACTCCAAGTACACGCTAACTCCCAGGTACACCTCTGACACTCCCAGTTGCCACCTCTGACTCTCAGTGCACCTCAACGCTCCAGGTTTACCTCAGCCCTCCCAGGTTTCTCTCCCAGGTACACCTCTGACCTCCCAGGTACACCCTCTGACACTCCAGGTGCCTCTGACCTCCAGGTACACCTCTGGCACTCCCAGGTACACCTCTGATATTCCCAAGGTACGCTTCCGATACTCGTTGCCTGGCTGACCTCCCAGGTACTCCTGACCTCGCAGTTTCTGACCTCCCAGGAACCTTCGATGCTCAGGTAGCACCTCCGATACTCCCAGGTACACCTCAGACCTCCTGGTTCACCTCAGACCTCCCTGGTTCATCTCTGACACTCCTAGTACACCTCTGACACTCTCAGGTACACCTCTGACATTCCCAGGTACCCCGACCTCCCAGGTGCATCTGACACTCCCAGGTCCACCTCTTACACTCCCTGGTTCACTGAGCACTCCCAGGTACACCTCAAACTCGCAGATACACCTCAGACACTCCCAGGTACACCTCTGATTCCCAGGTGCACCTCTGACATACAGATTTTCTGACACTCCCAGGTACACCTCTGACACCCAGGTACCTCTGTCACTCCCAGGTACACCCCAGACACTCCCAGATTCCTCTGACATTCCAGGTACTCCTCTGACACTCCCAGGTACCTCAGACACTCCAGGTGCACCCTTGACACTCCCAGGTACACCCCAGACACTCCAGGTACACCTGACCTCCGAGGTACACAGACCTCCCAGGTACACCCAGACCCTCAGGTGCACCTCCGAGGCGCCAGGTCTCCTCTGACACTCCAGGTACCCTCAGACACTCCCAGGCACACCCCAGACACTCCACGTACACATCGGCCTCCAAGTACACCGTTGACCTCCCTGGTACACCTCTGACCTCTCAGGTACACCTCTGACACTCTCAGGAACACCTCCGACCTCCCAGGTGCACCTCTGACACTCCCAGATTGCCTCCGTGCCCCAGGTACCTCCGATACCCCAGGTGCCTCCGATAGTTCAGGTATTCTGACACTCCAGATCTCCTCCGACCTCCCTGTTTCACCTCTGACACTGGTACACTCTAACCTCCTGGTACACCTCTGATTCTCCCAGGTACACATCCGACACTCCTGGTACCTCTGACACTCCAGGTACACTTTCCCTCTGGTTCTCCTCTGACCTCAGGTACACCTCGACACTCCCAGGTACCCTCAGACGGTCCCAGTACACCTCAGCCTCCCAGGTACACCTCAGCCTCCAGGTACACCTGACACTCCCAGGTACACCTCTGACACTCCCAGGTACATCTCTGACACTCCAGGTACACCTCAGACACTCCAAGTACACCTCACACTCAGGTACACCTCTGACCTCCCAGGTGCACCTCTGACTCTCCAGGTACACCTCCAACACTCCAGGTACACCTCCGACCCTCAGGTGCACTTCTCACACTCCAGGTACACCTCTGACACTCCCAGGTACCTCTGACCTCCCAGGTACCTCTGCCTCCCAGGTACACCTCTGGCACTCCCAGGTACACCTCTGATATTCCAGGTACACTTCGATACTCCCAGGTACACCTTTGACACTCCAGGTACTCCACTGACCTCACTGGTACTCCTCTGACCTCCAGGTACACCTTCGATACTCCAGGTACACCTCCGATACTCCCAGGTACAACTCAGACCTCCCTGGTTCACCTCAGACACTCCCTGGTTCATCTCTGACACTCCCTGGTACACCTCAGCCTCTCAGGTGCCTCTGACATCCCAGGTACTCCTCGACACTCCCAGGTACATCTGACCTCCCAGGTCCACCTCTTACACTCCTGGTTCACCCTGACCTCCCAGGTACACCTCAAACTCGCAGATACACCTCAGACACTCCAGGTTACTCAGTCTCCCAGGTTGCACCTCTGACCTCCCAGGTACACCTCTGACCTCCAGGTACACCTCTGAAACTCCCAGGTGCACCTCTGTCACTCTGAGTACCCCAGACCTCCCAGATTCACCTCTGACACTTGGTACTCCTCTGACCTCCCAGGTTACACCTCAGACACTCCCAGGTACACCTTGACGCCAGGTACACCCCAGACACTCAGGTACACCTCTGACACTCCAGGTACACCCAGACTCCAGGTACACCCCAGACACTCCCAGGTACACAGACACTCCCAGGTGCACCTCTGACGCCAGGTACTCCTCTGACACTCCCAGGTACACCTCGGGCACTCCCAGGCACACCAGACACTCCACGTACACCTCTGACCTCCCAAATACCGTTGACCTCCCATGGTACACCTCTGACACTCTCAGGTACACCTCTGACATTCCTGGTATGCCTCCGACACTCCCAGGTACACATCTGACCTCCCAGGTACACGTCTGACCTCCCAGTTCACCCTGACACTCCCAGGTACCTCAAACTCCAGGTACTCCTCAGACTGCTCGCAGATACACCTGGACCTCCGTTACCTCATTCAGGTACACCTCTGACACTCCAGGTACACCTCGACCTCCCAGGTACACCTCTGACACTCCCAGGTACCTCCCAGTCTCCCAGTTACCTCTGACACTCCCAGGTACACCTCCGACACTCCGGTGCACTTCTCACACTCCCAGGTACACCCTCTGACCTCCCAAGGTGCACCTCTGACCTCCCAGTTACACCTCTGACCTCCCAGGTACTCCACTGACATTCCCTGGTACCCTCTGACCTCCAGGTACCTCTGACCTCCCAGGTACACCTCTGCCTCCAGGTACACCTCTGACACTACCAGGTACCACCTCTGACACCCCAAGGTACCTCTGACACTGCCAGGTACACCTCCTGACACTCCAGGTACACCTGTGACACTCCAGGTACATCTCCGACACTCCCAGGTACACCTCTTGCACTCCCAGGTACACCTCCGATATTCCCAGTTACCCTCCGATACTCCCAGGTACCTTTGAGCATGGGAACTCCACTGACACTCCTGGCCACTTCCACACTCCCAGGTACACCTCTGACCTCCAGGTACACCTCCGACACTCCCAGGTACACCCGACACTCCCAGGTACACATCTGACACTCCAGGTACCTCTGACACTCCAGGTACACCTCTTGCACTCCCAAGTACACCTCCGATATTCCCAGGTACACCTCCGATACTCCCAGGTACACCTTTGACACTCCCGGGAACTCCACTGACCTCCCTGGGACACCTCCTCAAGGTACCTCAACCTCCAGGTACACCTCTGACACTCCAGGTACTCCTTTGACGCTCCCAGGTACTCTCTGACACTCCCAGGTACCTCCCCAGCCTCAGGTACACCTCTGACGATACACCTCTGACCTCCCAGGTACGCAATGACATTCTCAGGTACCTCTGACCTCAGGTACACCACTATTTTCTGGGTCCACACCCTCCCATTTACTTCAGGTACTCCTTTGACGCTCCAGGTGCAGCCAGCACTCCCAAGGTACACCTCTGGCACTGCCCGGAGTACACTTCGGGCCTGCCAAGGTGCCTGTGACACTCCCAAGTGCACCTCTGACACTCCCAGGTACACCTCAGACACTCCCGGGTACACTAACACTCCCAGGTACACCTCTGACACTCCCAGGTACACCTCTGACATTTCCCAGGTACACCTCTGACACTCCAGGTACACCTCTGACACTCCAGGTACCTCTGACACTCCCAGGTACACCTCTGACTCTCCCAGTTACACCTCAGCACTCAGGTACACCTCCGACACTCCCAGGTACACTTCTCCACACTCCAGGTACACCTCAGACTCCAGGTACACCTCAGACACTCCCAGGTGCCTGTGACTTGCTAAGTGCACCTCTGACACTCCCAGGCACACCTCTGGCCTCCCAGGTAAACCTCAGACACTCCAGGTACACCATGACACTCCAGGTTGCACCTCTGACGCTCCCCGGGTACACCTCTGATGACTCACTTGGGTACACCTCCGGCACTCCCAGGTACACCTCCGACACTCCAAATTACGCTTCTCACACTCCAGATTGCACCTCTGACGCTCCAGGTGCATCTCTGACACTCCTAGGTACACCTCTGACACTCCGTTGCTCACTGACGTCCCCTGGTACACCTCTGACACTCCCAAGGTACCTCTGAGCGCCAGGTACACCTCTGACACTCCCAGGTACGCCTCTGACACTTCCAGGTACACCTCTGGGCACCCCCAAGGTACACCTCTGACACTGCCAGGTACACCTGTGACGCTCCAGGTACACCTGTGACCTCCAGGTACATCTGACTCCCAGGTACCCTTTGCACTCCCGGTGCACCTCCGTTATTCCAGGTTGCACCTCTGACCTCCCAGGTACACCTCTGACCTCCCAGGTACACCTCCGACCTCCCAGGTACACCTCTGACGCTCCAAGGTACACCTCTTACAGTCCTGGTTCTCCCCTGACCTCCCCAGGTACACCTCAGACGCCTCCAAATTTGCACCTCAGACACTCCCAAATTGCACCTCCAGACACTCCAGGTACATCTCTGACCTCCAGGTACACCTCTGACCTCCCAGGTACACCTCCTGGCCTCCCAAATTACCTCCTGACCTCCCAGGTACCCTAGACACTCCAGATGCACCTCTGACATTCCAGGTACTCATCTGACACTCAGGTAAACCTCAGACACTCCCAGGTACACCCTGACCTCCCAGGTACACCCTGACACTCCCCGGTACACCTCTGACACTCCGGGGTACGCAGACAATCCAGGTACCTCTGACACTGTCAGAACACCTCCGACACTCCAGGTACACCTCTGACAGTTCCAGGTTCACCTCTGACCTCCCAGGCACACCAATGACACTCCCAGGGTACACCTGGCCTCCAGATTGCACCACTAGCACTGCAGGTGCACCCCTGACACTCCCAGATTGCTCGCTGACGCTCCCAGGTACTCCTTTGAGCGCTCCAGGTACTCCTCTGACACTCCCAGGTACACCTCTGACACTTCAAGGTAAACCGCTGACCTCCCAGGTACACCGCTGACACCTGCCCGGTACACCTCGAACTGCTGCCAGGTATGCCTCAGACACTCAGGTGGCTCAGACACTCCCAGGTACACTTCTCCTCCAGGTACACTTCAGACACTGCCAGGTGCGCCTGTGACCTCCCAAGTGCACCTCTGGCCTCCCAGGTACCTGCCTCAGACGCCAGGTACACCGCTAACACTCCCAGGTACACCTCTGACACTCCCAGGTACGCCTCTGACTCTCCAGAACACCTCCGACACTCCAGGTACACCTCCGACCCTCAGGTGCGCTTCTCCACACTCCAGGTACACCTCTGGCCTCCAAGATTGCACCTTTGACATCTGGGTACACCTCTGGCCTCCCAGGTGCACTTCTGACACTCCGTTGCACCTCTGACCTCCAGTACGCCTCTGACGCTCTCAGGCACCTCCGACACTCAGGTACACCTCTGACACTCCCAATTTTTCTCTGACACTCCAGGTACACCTCTTACAGTCCCTAGTTCTCCCTGACACTCAGGTACACCTCAGACACTCCAGGTACCTCAGAACACTCCAAATTACACCTCCGATATTCCCAGGTACACCTCCGATATTCCAGGTACTTCCGATACTCCCAGGTACACCTCTGATGCTCGGTGACCTCTGGCACTCCAATTGCACCTCCGACACTCCAGGTACACCTCCACACTCCAAGAGTGCCGCTTCTCATACTCCCAAATTTACCTCAGTATTCCAGGTACACCTCCAAACCTCCCAGGTACACCTCTGACCTCCCTGGTACACTCGAACCTCCCAGATTGCAGCAGGCGCTCCCCAGGTGCACCTCTGGCGCTCTCAGGTGCACCTCCTGGGCCACACCAGATTGCCTCCGACCCTCCCAGGGTGCACTTCTCACACTCAGGTACCTCTGACCTCCCAGGTACACCTTTGACCTCCCAGGAACATCTGGCACTCCCAGGTACACTTCTGATATTCCAGTTACACTTCCGATACTCCCAAATTACCTTGTACTCCCAGGTACTCCACTGACACTCACTGGTACCCTCTGACACTCCCAGGTACACTCCGATACTCCCAGAGTAATCCTCCGATACTCCCAGGTACGCACCTCAGACACTCCTGGTTCACATCTGACACTCCTGGTTCATCCCTGACACTCCCTGGTACACCTCTGACACTCAGGTACCTCTGACATTCCCAAGGTACACCTCCGACACTCCCAGGTACACATCCCCAAGCACTCCAGGTACACCTCTTACATTTCTAGTTTCACCTAACACTCCAGGTACACCTCAAACACTCCCAGGTACACCTCAGACACTCCCAGATACACCTCAGACACTCCCAGGTACACCTCTGACGTTTCCCAGGTTACCTCTGACCTCCCCAGTTACACCTCTGACTCCCAGGTACACCTCGACACTCAATTTGCACCTCTGTCACTCAGATTATCCAGACACTCCCCGATTTCACCTCCTGACATTCCCAGGTACTCCTCTGACACTCCCGGGTACCTCAGACGCCAGGTACACCCGAGCACTCCAGGTACACCTCTGACCTCGAGGTACACCCCAGACACTCCCAGGTACACCTCTGACACTCCAGAACACCCCAGACACTCCAGGTACACCAGCACTCCAAGGTACACCTCTGACACTCCAGTACCCCAGACACTCCCAAATTGCCTCTGACACTCCAGGTACACCCCAGACACTCCACGTACACCTCTGACACTCTCAGGAACCTCAAACCTCCCCAGGTACACCTCTGACAGTTTCCAGGTTTCACCTCCTGACTCCAGGCACACCAATGACACTCCCAGGTGCACCTCTGACACTCCAGATTGCACCACTGACTCTACCAGGTGCACCTCCAGGCACTCCCAGGTGCTCCTTTGTCGCTCCCAGGTGCTCTCTGACGCTCCAGGTGCCACCTCTGGCCTCCCAGGTACACCTCTGACACTCCCAGGTACACCTCTGACACTACCAGGTACACTCTGACACCCCAGGTACACCTCTGACACCAGGTACACCTCTGACACTCCCAGGTACACCTGTGACACTCCCAGGTACATCTCCGACACTCCAGGTACACCTCTTGCACTCCCAGGTACACCTCGATATTCCCAGGTACGCCAGCCTCCAGGTACCTTTGACGCCCAGGAACTCCACTGACACTCCCTGGCACACCTCTGACACTCAGGTACACCTTTGACACTCAGGTACCTCCGACCTCCCAGAGTACACCCCAGACACTCCAGGTACACATCTGACACTCCCAGGTACACCTCTGGCCTCCCAGGTTACCTCTTGCACTCCAAGTACACCTCGATGTTCCCAGATTTTTTACCTCCGATACTCCAGGTGCACCTTTGACCTCCCAGGAACTCCACTGACACTCCCTGGTACACCTCTGGCACTCAAGGTACACCTCCCTGACACTCCAAGGTACACCTCTGACCTCCCAGGTACTCGCTGACGCTCACAGGTACTCCTCTGACCTCCCAGGTACCTCTGACACTCAGGTGCACCTCTGAGCGATACACCTCTGACACTCCAGGTACACCAATGACATTCAAGGTACACTCTGACACTCCCAGGTACCGCAGCACTACCAGGTACACCTCTGACACTTCAGGTACTCAGCGGCCTCCCAGGTACACTTCTGACACTCCCAGGTACCTCTGACACCGCCAGGTACACTTCCAGACACTGCCAGGTGCACCTGCTTGACACTCCCAAAGTGCAACACTCCCAAATTACCTCCGACCTCCAGGTGCACCGCTAACACTCCCAGGTACACCTCTGACCTCGGGTACACCTCTGACATTCAGGTGCCTCTGAGGCCTCCCCAGGTCCTCTGACGCTCCCAGGTACACCTCTGACACTCCAGGTACACCTCTGACTCTCCCAGTTACACCTCTGGCCTCCCAGGTACACCTCCGACACTCCCAGGTACACTTCTCACACTCCCAGGTGCACCTCAGACACTCCCAGGTACACCTCAGACCTCCCAGGTGCACCTGTGACACTCCAAGTGCACCTCTGACACTCCCAGGCACACTTCTGACACTCCCAGGTGAAGCCTCAAAGACCTCCCAAGGTACACCGCTGGCCTCCCAGGTACACCTCTGACCTCCAAATTGCACCTCCTGACTCACCAAATTACCTCGACACTCCCAGGTGTGCACCGACACTCAGGTACACTTCTCCACGCTCCCAGGTACACCCTACGGCGCTCCAGGTACATCTCTGACACTCTGGGTACCTCCCAGCACTCCAGAATTTACTCCACTGGCGTTCCCTGGTACACACCAGCACTCCAGGTACACCTCGACACTCAGGTGCACTCTGGGCACTCCCAAGTTACACCTCTGACACTTCAGGTACACCTCCTGAGCACTGGGTACACACCTCTGACACTGCCAGGTACACCTGTGACGCTCCAGGTACCTGTGACACTCAGGTACATCTCTGACACTCCCAGGTACACCTTTTGCACTCCCAGGTACCTCCGTTATTCCAGGTACACCTCTACGACTTGCTCCAGGTACCTCACACTCAGGTACACCTCCGACACTCCCAGGTACACCTCTGACACTCCAGGTACACCCACAGTCCTAGTTCTCCCTGACACTCCCAGGTACCTCAGACACTCCCAGGTACCTCAGACACTCCCAGGTACCACCTCAGGCCTCCAGGTACATCTCTGACACTCCAAATTGCACCTCTGACTTACTCCAGGTACACCCTCTGACACTCCCAGGTATTGCACCTCTGACACTCGCAGGTACACCTAGACACTCAGATACACCTCCTGACAGTCCCAGATGCTCATCTGACCCTCCAGGTAAACCTCAGACACTCCCAGGTACACCCCTGACACTCCAGGTACACCCTGACACTCCCCGGTACACCTCTGACCTCCGGTGCACGCAGACAATCAGGTACACCTCTGACACTGTCAGGAACCTCGACACTCCAGATTTACATCTGACAGTTCAGGTTCACCTCTGACGCTCCAGGCACACGTGACACTCAGGTACACCTCTGACCTCCCAGGTACCACTAAGCACTGGGTACACCTGACGCCCAGGTACTCGCTGACGCTCCCAGGTGCTCCCTTTGGCGCTCCCAGGTACTCCTCTGACACTCCAGGTACACCTCCTGACACTTCAAGGTAGCAAGCCGCTGACCTCCCAGGTACACCGCTGACGCTGCCGGTACACCTCAGACACTGCCAGGTATGCCTCAGACGCTCCAGGTACAGCTCAGACACTCGTTGCCTTCTCCACTCCCAATTTTTACTTCGGACACTGCCAGGGTACACCTGTGACGCACTCCCAAGTGCACCTCTGACACTCCCGTTGCACCTCAGGCCTCCCAGGTACACCGCTAACACTCCCCATAGTACACCTCTGACACTCCCAGGTACACCTCTGACTCTCCCAGGTACACCTCCGGCCTCCAGGTACCTCCGACCCTCCAGAGTGCACTTCTCACACTCCAAATTTTACCTCTGGCCTTAGGTACACCTTTGACCTCCAAATTTGGTACACCTCTGGCACTCCCAAGGTACACTTCTGACACTCCAGGTACCTCTGACACTCCAGGTACACCTCTGACTCTCAGGCACACCTCCGACACTCAGGTACACCTCTGACACTCCCAGGTACCCCACCTCCCCAGCCTCCAGGTGCACCTCTTACAGTCCCTGGTTCTCCCCAAGCCTCCAAGGTACATGAACCTCCCAGGTACACCTCAGACCTCCCAGGTACACCAGTATTCCAGGTACCACCTCCGATGTTCAGGTTGCTTCGATGCTCCCAGGTACACCTCTGATCTCCCAGGTAACCTCCCAGGCACTCCAGGTACCCGACACTCCAGGTACACCTCCCACACTCAAGATTGCACTTCTCATGCTCCCAGGTACCTCCGATGTTCAGGTACCTCCGACACTCCAGGTACCTCTGACACTCCTGGTACCTCCAGACACTCCCAGGTGCACAGCGGCACTCAGGTACACCTCTGGCACTCTCAGGTACACCTCAGGCACGCAGGTACCTCCGACCCTCCAGGTACCGCTTCTCACACTCCCAGGTACACCTCTGACCTCCAGGTACCTTTGGCCTCCAGAACACCTCTGGCACTCCCAGGTACCCTTCTGATGTTCCAGGTACACTTCGATACTCCCGGGTACGCGACGCTCAGGTGCCTCCACTGACACTCACTGAATTTTTACTCCTGGCCTCCCGATCCGATGCTCCAGATTGGATCCTCCGTGCTCAGGTACACCTCAGACACTCTGGTTCATCTGACCTTTCCTGGTTCATCCAGCCTCCCTGGTACACCTCTGACACCCTCAGGTACACTCTGACATTCCCAGGTACCTCCGACACTCCAGATTGCATCTGACGCTCCAGGTACACCTCTTACATTTCCTGGTTCACTGACACTCCAGGTACCTCAAACACTCCCAGGTACACCTCAGACACTCCAGATACACCTCGAACACTCCAGGTACACCTCTGACATTCCAGGTACACCTCTGACACTCAGTTACCTGACACTCCAAATTGCACCTCTGACGCCAGGTACACCTCTGTCACTCTCAGATTATCAGACACTCCCCGATTCACCTCTGACATTTCCAAATTGCTCTGACACTCCCAGGTACCTCAGACACTCCCAGGTGCACCCCTGGCCTCCAGGTACCTCTGACTTGCTCAAGGTACACCCCAGACACTCCAGGTGCACCTCTGACCTCCCAGATTTCCCAGACACTCCAGGTACACCCTGACACTCCAGATTTACCTCTGACACTCCGAGGTACACCCCAGACACTCCAGGTGCACCTCTGAGCACTCCCCAGGTACACCCCAGACACTCCACGTACACCTCGACACTCTCAGGAACACCTCCGACACTCCAGGTACACCTCAGTTCAGGTTCACCTCTGACCTCCAGGCACACCAATGACACTCCAGGTACACCTCCCAAGCACTCCAGGTACACCACAATTTCTGGGTACACCTCTGGCCTCCCAGAGTGCTCCTTTGTCGCTCCCAGGTACTCCTCTGACACTCCCAGGTACACCTGTAACACTTCCAGGTACACCGCTGACCTCCCAGGTACACCACTGACGCTGCCCGGTGCACCTCAGACTGCCAGGTATACCTCAGACACTCCAGGTACAGCTCAAGCACTCCAAGGTACCTCAGACACTCCCAGGTGCACCTGTGACACTCCAAGTGCACCTCTGACACTCCCCGGGCACCTCTGACATTCCCAGGTAAAACCTCAGACCTCCCAGATTTTACCATGACCTCCCAGGTACCGCTTCTCCACTCCAGGTGCACCTCGGCCTCCAGGTACACACCTGACGCCAGATACACCTCTGACCTCCCAGGTACTCCACCGGCATTCCCTGCTACACCTCAGCCTCCCAGGTACACCCCTGACCTCCAAGGTACACCAGACACTCCCAGGTACACATCTGACACTCCCAGGTACACCTCTGACACTCCAGGTACACCTCTGACGCTCCTCAGAACACCTCCGACACTCCAGGTACACCTCTGACCTTCCAGGTTCACCTCTGACACTCCCAGGCACACCAATGACACTCCAGGTACTCTGACACTCCCAAATTACACCACTATTTTCAGGTACCTTTGACACTCAAATTACTCCTCTGACGCTCTGGGTGCTCCTCTGACCTCCCAGGTGCACCTCTGACACTCGGGTACACCTCGACGATACACACCTCTGACACTCCCAGGTACACCAATGACATTCTCGGGTACACCTACCTCTGACACTCCCTGGTACACCACTGACACCAGGTACACCTCTGACACTTCCAGGTACTCCTTTGACGCTCCCAGGTACACTTCTGACTCTCCCAGGTACACCTCTGACACTGCCAGGTACACTTCCGACACTGCCAGGTACACCTCAGACACTCCCAGGTACAGCTCAGACACTCCCAGGTACACCTCAGACACTCCCAGGTGCACCTGTGACACTCCCAAGTGCACCTCTGACACTCCCAGACACACCTCTGACCTCCTAAACACCTCTGACACTCCCAGGTACACCTCAGACACTCCCAGGTACACCTTCTTGCTCCCAGGTACACCTCTGACACTCCAGGTACACCTCCGAGCCTCCCAGGTACACCTCCGACACTCCCAGGTACACCTCCGACCTCCCTCACACTCCCAGGTACACCTCTGACTTCCCAGGTACACCTCTGACCTCCCAGTTACACCTCTGACATCAGGTACACCTCCGAGCACTCCCAGGTACCTCTGTCCTCCCAGATTATCCCAGACACTCCCAGATTCACCTCTGTTCAGGTACTCCTCTGACCTCCCAGGTACACCTCAGACACTCCCAGGTACACCCCACACTCCCCACCTCAGACACTCAGTACACCCCAGGCTCCCAGGTACCCTCTGACCTCCCAGGTACACCCCAGACACTCCCAGGTACACCTCTGACACTCTCAGGAACACCTGCTCCCAGGTCCACTTGACACGTTCCAGGTTCACCTCTGACACTCCCAGGCTCTGTGCTCCCAGGTACACCTCTGACACTCCCAGGTACACCACTGATGCTACCAGGTACACCTCTGACACTCCCAGGTACTCCTTTGTCGCTCCCAGGTGCTCCTCTGACACTCCCAGGTACACCTCTGACACTTCCAGGTACACGCTGAGCCTCCCAGGTACACCAGTGACACTGCCCGGTACACACCAGACACTGCCCAGTACCCTCAGACACTCCAGGTATGCCTCCAGACACTACCAGGTACAGCTCAGACACTCCCAGGTACACCTCAGACACTCCCAGGTGCACCTTGACACTCCCAAGTGCACCTCTGACACTCCCAGGCACACCTCTGACACTCCCAGGTAAACCTCAGACACTCCCAGGTACACCGCTGACACTCCCAGGTGCCTTTCACACTCCCAGGTGCACCTCTGGCCTCCCAGGTACACCTCCTGACACTCCCAGGTACACCTCTGACCTCCCAGGTACTCCACTGACATTCCCTGGTACACCTCTGACACTCCCAGGTACACCTCTGGCCTCCCAGGTGCCTCTGACACTCCCAGGTACACTTCAGACACTCCCAGGTGCACCTGTGACCTCAAAGTGCACCTCTGCACTCCCAGACACACCTCACACTCCCATGCACCTCTGACCTCCCAGGTGCACCTCAGACACTCCCAGGTACACCGCTAACACTCCTAGGTACACCTCTGACCCTCCCAGGTACACCTCTGACCTCCCAGGTACCTCTGACTCACCCAGGTACACCTCCGACACTCCCAGGTGCACCTCCGACACTCCCAGGTACACTTCTCCTCCACACTCCCAGGTACACCTCTGACACGCCCAGGTACACCTCAGACACTCACAGGTACACTGCTAACATTCAGGCACCTCTGACCTCCAGGGTACACCTCTGACCTCCCAGGTACACCCTGACCTCCCAGGTACACCTTGACACTCCCAGGTACACCCCAGACACTCCCAGATACACCTCCTGACCTCCAGGTGGTCTCTGGCCTCCCAGGTACACCTCAGACACTCCCAGGTACACCCCTGACACTCCCAGGTACACCAGACACTCCCAGGTACACATCTGACCTCCCAGGTTCACCTCTGACGCTCTCAGGAACACCTCCGACACTCCCAGGTACACCTCTGACACTTCAGGTTCACCTCTGAGCACTCCCAGGCACACCAATGACCTCCCAGGTACACCTCTGACACTCCCAAATTACACCACTGACACTACCAGGTACACCTTTGACCTCCCAGGTACTCCTTTGACGCTCTCAGGTACTCCTCTGACACTCCCAGGTACACCTCCCGACACTCAGGTACTCTGACGATACACCTCCTGACTTGCTCCAGGTACCGCAATGACGTTCTCCAGGTACACCTCCTGAGCACTCCCCAGGTACACCACTGACACTACCAGATTTTTGACACTTCAGGTACTCCTTGTGACGCTCTGGTACACTTCTGACACTCCCAGGTACCACCTCTGACACTGCCAGGTACACTTCGAACACTGCCAGGTACACCTCAGACACTCCCAGGTACAATCGAACACTCCCAAGTACACCTCGAACACTCCCAGGTGCCTGCTTGACACTCCCAAGTGCCTCTGGCTTGCTCTGAACACACCTCTGACCTCCTTAGCACACCTCTGACACTCCCAGGTACACCTCAGACACTCCCCAGGTACACCGCCAACACTCCCAGGTACACCTCTGACCTCCCAGGTACACCTCTGACTCTCCCCAGGTACACCTCCGACACTCCCAGGTACACCTCGGCCCTCCCAGGTGCACTTCTCCACCTCCAAAGGTACACCTCTGACCTCCCAGGTTTTTGTGACCTCCCCACTGGGAACACCTCTGGCACTCCCAGGTGCCTTCTGATGTTCCCCAGGTGCACTTCCGATACTCCGGGTGCAGCACTCCCAGGTGCTCACTGACACTCACTGGTACCTCTGACACTCCCAGGTACACCTCCGATACTCCCAGGTACTCCTCTGATACTCCCAGGTACACCTCAGGCACTCCCTGGTTCACCTCAACACTCCCCTGGTTCATGCCACAACCTCCCCTGGTACACCTCCCCGGCACTCTCCCAGGTACACCTCCTGACATTCCCAGAGTACACCTCCGACACTCCCAGGTACCCACCTGACACTCCCAGGTACACCTCTTGCATTCCCTAGTTTCACCCTGGCCTCCCAGAGTACCTCAGACACTCCAGGTACACCTCGAACTTGCTCCCAGATACACTGCCTCGAACTCCCAGTTACACCTCTGACTTGCTCCAGGTACACCTCTGTCGCTCCCAGATTATCCCAGACTGCTCCCAGATTCACCTCTGAGCATTCCCAGGTACTCCTCTCTGACACTCCCAGGTACACCTCAGACACTCCCAGGTACACCCTGACACTCCAGGTACACCTCTGACACTCCGAGGTACACCCCAGACACTCCCAGGTGCACCTCTGACACTCCCAGGTACCAGACACTCCCAGGTACCTCTGACACTCTCAGGAACACCTCCGACACTCCCAGGTACCTCTGACAGTTCCCAGGTTCACCTCTGGCCTCCCAGGCACCTGTTGGCCTCCCAGGTACACCTCTGGCCTCCCAGGTACACCACCTGACTTTTCTCAGGTACCACCTTTGACACTCCCAGGTACTCACTGTCGCTCCCAGGTGCTCCTCCTGACACTCCCAGGTACACCTCTGACACTTCAGGTACACCGCTGACACTCCCAGGTACACCGCTGACACTGCCCGGGTACACCCTCCAGACACTGCCAATTGTACCTCAGACACTCCAGGTACAAGCTGAACCTCCCAGGTGCACCTCAGACACTCCCAGGTGCCTGTGACCTCCCAAGTGCACCTCTGACCTCCCAGGCACACCTCTGACACTCCCCAGGTAAACCTCAGACACACTTGGGTACACCATGACACTCCAGGTGCACTTCTCACACTCCCAGGTACACCTCTGTGCTCCCAGGTGCACCTCTGACACTCCCAGGTACCTCTGACACTCCAGGTGCTCACTGACGTTCCCTGGTACACCTCCCCAGCCTCCCAGGTGCACCTCTGACACTCCCAGGTACACCTCTGACACTCCCAGGTACACTTCAGACACTCCCAGGTGCACCTGTAGCCTGACACTCCCCAAGTGCCTCTGAATGCTCCCAGACACACCTCTGACACTCCCAAGCCACCTCCCTAACACTCCCAGGTACACCTCAGACTTGCTCCCAGGCCGCACCGCTAGCTTGCTCCTAGGTACACCTCTGACACTCCAGGAACACCTCTGACACTCCCAGGTACACCTCTGACTCACCCAGGTACACCTCCGACACTCCCAAATGCACCTCCGGCCTCCCAGGTACCTTCTCACACTCCCAGGTACCTCTGACCTCCCAGGTGCACCTCAGACACTCACAGGTGCCCGCTAACCTCCCAGGTACACCTCTGACACTCCAGGTACACCTCCTGACACTCCCCAGGTACACCCCTGACTTGCTCCCAGTACACACCACTTCTGACACTCCCAGGTACACCCTTGACACTCCCAGGTACACCCCAGACACTCCCCAGATACACCTCCTGACACTCCCAGGCAGTCTCTGACTGCTCCCAGGTACACCTCAGACATTCCAGGTACCCCTGACACTCCCAGGTACACCCCAGACACTCCCAGGTACACATCTGACACTCCCAGGTACACCTCCTGACACTCCCAGGTACACCTCTGACGCTCTCAGGAACACCTCCGACACTCCCAGGTACACCTCTGACACTTCAAGTTCACCTCCTGACACTCCAGGCACCACCAATGACACTCCCCAGGTACACCTCTGACCTCCCCGTGCACCACCCAACCTCCTGGGTACACCTTTGACACTCCCAGGTACTCGCTGACGCTCACAGGTACTCCTCTGACACTCCCAGGTACACCTCTGACACTCAGGTACACCTCTGACGATACACCTCTGACACTCCCAGGTACACCAATGACATTCTCAGGTACACCTCTGACACTCCCAGGTACACCACTGACACTACCAGGTACACCTCTGACACTTCCAGGTACTCCTTTGACGCTCCCAGGTACACTTCTGACACTCCCAGGTACACCTCTGACACTGCCAGGTACACTTCAGACACTGCCAGGTACACCTCAGACACTCCCAGGTACAGCTCAGACACTCCCAGGCACCTCAGACACTCCCAGTGCCTGTGACTCTCCAGATGCACCTCTGACACTCCCAGGTACACCTCTGACACTCCCAAGCACACCTCTGACACTCCCAGGTACACCTCAGACACTCCCAGGTACACCGCTAACACTCCCTGGTACACCTCTGACACTCCCAGGTACACCTCTGACTCTCCCAGGTACACCTCCGACCTCCCAGTACACCTCCGAAACTCCCAGGTACCTTCTCACACTCCCAGGTACCTGTCTCCAGGTGCCTCTGGCACTCCCAGGTACCTCTGACACTCCCAGGTACACCTCTGGCACTCCCAGGTACACCTCCCGATACTCCCAGGTACACCTCCCGACCTCCCAGGTACACCTCAGACACTCCTTGGTTCACATCTGACACTCCTGGTTCATCTCTGACACTCCCTGGTACACCTCTGACACTCCCACGTACACCTCTGACATTCCCAGGTACACCTCCGACACTCCAAGGTACACATCTGACACTCCCAGGTACACCTCTGACTCTCCCAGGTACACCTCTGACACTCCCAGGTACACTTCCGACCCTCCCAGGTACAGTTCTCACACTCCCAGGTACACCTCTGACACTCCCAGGTACACCTTTGACACTCCCAGGTACCTCTGGCACTCCCAGTACACTTCTGATATTCCCAGGCACACTTCCGATCTCCCAGGTACACCTTTGACACTCCCAGGTACTCTCAGACACTCACTGGTGCACCTCTGACACTCCCAGGTACCTCGATACTCCCAAGTACACCTCGATACTCCAGGTACACCTCAGGCACTCCCTGGTTCACCTCTGACACTCCCTAGTTTCATCCCCTGACACTCCTAGTACACCTCTGACACTCTCAGGTACACCTCTGACATTCAGGTACACCTCCGGCTCTCCCAGTACACATCTGACACTCCCAGGTACCTCTTACATTCCTGGTTCACCCTGACACTCCCGAGTACACCTCAGACACTCCCAGGTACACCTCAGACACTCCCAGATACACCTCAAACACTCCCAGGTACACCTCTGACATTCCCAGGTACACCTCTGACCTCCCAGTTACCTCTGACCTCCCAGGTACACCTCTGACACTCCCAGGTACACCTCTGTCACTCCCAGGTACAACAGACACTCCCAGATTCACCTCTGACATTCCCAGGTGCTCCTCTACTCTCCCAGGTACACCTCGGACACTCCCAGGTACCCTGACACTCCCAGGTACACCCCAGACACTCCCAAGTACACCTCCTGACACTCCGAGGTGCACCCCAGACCTCCCAGGTACACCTCTGACACTCCAGGTACGCCCCAGACACTCCCAGGTACACCTCTGACACTCTCAGGAACACCTCCGAGCACTCCCAGGTACACCTCCTGACAGTTCCAGGTTCACCTCCGACACTCCCAGACACCTGCCAGCCTCCCAGGCCTCAGCACTCCCAGGTACACCACTGACACTACAGGTACACCTCTGCCTCCCAGGTACTCCTCTGACGCTCCCAGGTACTCCTCTGACACTCGGTACCTCTGACACTTCCAGGTACACCTGACTGCTCCCAGGTACACCGTGACACTGCCCGGTACCTCAGACACTGCCAGGTATGCCTCAGATACTCCCAGGTACAGCTCAGACTCTCCCAGGTACCTCAGACACTCCCAGGTGCACCTGTGACACCTCCCAGGTGCACCTCTGACACTCCCAGGCACACCTCTGACTCTCCCAGGTAAACCTCAGACACTCCCAGGTACACCTTGACCTCCCAGGTCACTTCTCACCTCCCAGGTACACCTCTGACACTCCCAGGTACACCTCTGACCTCCCAGGTACACCTCTGACCTCCCAGGTTGCTGCTGACATTCTGGTACACCTCTGACCCTCCCAGGTTACACCTCGGACACTCCCAGGTACCTCTGACACTCCCAGGTATCAGACACTCCCAGGTGCACCTGTGACCTCGTGCACCTACACTCTGAACCTCTGACTCCAAGCACACCTCTGACACTCCCAGGTACACCTCAGACACTCCCAGGTACCATGCTGCTCCCAGGTACACCTCTCAGCACTGGTGCACCTCTGACCTCCAGGTGCACCTCTGACTCACCCAGGTACACCTCCGACACTCCAGGTACACTTCTCACACTCCCGGTACACCTCAGACACTCCCAGGTGCCTGTGTGACCTCAAGTGCACCTCTGACACTCCCAGCACACCTCTGACGCTCCCAGGTAAACCTCAAACACTCCCAGGTACAACTGACCTCCCAGGTGCACTTCTCCTCCCAGGTACACCTCTGACACTCCCAGGTACGCCTCTGACACTCCCAGGTACACCTCTGACCCCAGGTACTCCACTGACATTCCTGGTACACCTGACACTCCCAGGTACACCTCAGACACTGGTACCTCTTCAGGCACCTCAGACACTCCCAGGTGCACCTGTGACACTCCAGTGTGCACCTCTGACACTCCGAGACTCCTGACACTCCCAAGCACCTCTGACACTCCCAGGTACACCTCAGACACTCCCAGGTACACCGCTAACACTCCCAGGTTTTCCTTGACACTCCAGGTGCACTGACACTCCCAGGTTTTCTGACTCACCCAGGTACACCTCCGACACTCCCAGGTACACTTCTCACTCCCTGAGTACACCTCTGACACTCCCAGGCACCTCGGTCCTCGTGCTTCTTTGCTCACATTTTACCTCTGACCTCGCAGGTACACCTCGACACTCCAGTACCTCTGTTTCAGGTACACGCTTGCTCCCAGGTACTCCACTGACACTCCTGGTGCTCATCTGATACTCCCAGGTACACCTCTGACACTCCCAGGTACACCTCTGACCTCTGGAGTGCCCTGCTCCCAGGTACCTCCAGACACTCCAGGTACACTGACACTCCCAGGTACCTGTGACCTCCCAGGTACACCTTGACACTCCCAGGTACACCCATACACCCCAGATACCTCTGACCTCCCAGGTGCTCACTGACCTCCCTGGATCCCCTTGACCCCAGGTACACCTCTCACTCTCCCGGGTACATCCGACTCTCGGTACACCTCCGACTCTCCCAGGTGCTCACTGACACTCCCTGGTACACCCTTGACACTATCAGGTACACCTCTGACACTCCCAGGTACACCTCAGACACTCCCGGTACACCATTGACCTTCCTGGTTTTCCCTGTCACTCCCAGGTACACCTCTGACCTCCCAGGTACTCGTCTGACACTCCTGGTACACGACCTCCAGATACACCTCTGGCACTTGGGACACCTCATACACTCCTGGTACACCTCAGACACTCCCAGGTACCTCTGGCACTTCCAGGTACACCTCTGGCGCCTCCCAGGTACCACAGCTCCTGGTACTCCTCTGATACTCCCAGGTACACCTCTGACACTCCCAGGTACCTCTGACACTCCCATTTCAACACTCGAGGTACACCCAGACACTCCCAGGTACACCTCTGTCACTCCCAGGTACTCCTCTGACCTCCCAGGTACACCTCAGACACTGCGGGTACACTCGAACCTCCCAGGTACCTGACACTCATGTACACCTCTGAGCACTCCTAGATACACCTTTGACACTCAGGAACACCTCAGACACTCCCAGAGTACCTCTGACACTCCCAGGTACGCCACTGACGCTCCCAGGTACCTCCGACACTCCCAGTTACACCTCCGGCCTCCCAGTTACACCTCTGACCTCCCAGGGAACATCTAACACTCCCAGGTACATCCGACACTCCCAGGTACACCATCGACACTCCCAGTGCCTCCGACACTCCCAGGCCTCCCGTCTCGGTACCTCTGACCTCCCAGGTACCTCTGACACTCCCAGGTACTCACTGACATTCCTGGTGCACACCTCTGACACTCCCAGGTACACCTCTGACCTCCCAGGTACACCTCGACCTCCCAGGTACCTCTGACACTTCCAGGTACACCTCTGACACCCAGGTACACCTCTGACCTGCCAGGTACACCTCTGACACTCCCAGGTACATCTGTGACACTCCAGGTACATCTCCGACACTCCCAGGTACACCTCTTGCACTCAAGTGCACCTCCGTTATTCCCAGGTACACCTCCGATACTCCCAAGTACACCTTGTGCTCCCGAACTCCTGACACTCCCTGGTACCTCCTGACACTCCCAGGTACACCTCTGACAATCCCAGGTAACTCTGACCTCCCAGGTACACCTCTGACCTCCCAGGTACATCTCCGGCCCTCCCAGGTACCTCTTGCCTCCAAGTACCTCCGTTATTCCCAGTACACCTCCCGTACTCCAGTGCACCTTGTGCTCGGGAACTCCAGACACTCCTGGTACACCTCTGACACTGCCAGTACCTCCGACATTCTCCAGGTACCTCTGACCTCCCAGGTCACCTCTTACAGTCTGGTTCTCCACTCACTCTCCCAGGTACACCTCAGACACTCCCAGGTACACATCAGACACTCCCAGGTAGCTCAGACACTCCCAGGTACATCTCTAGCCTCCAGGTCACCTCTGACACTCTCAGGTACACCTCTGACACTCCCAGGCACCTCTGACTCTCCCAGGTACACCAGACACTCCCAGATACCCCTCTGACATTCCCAGGTACTCATCTGACACTCCCAGGTAAACTTCAGACACTCCCAGGTACACCCCGCACTCCCAGGTACACCCCAGCCTCCCAGGTACACCTCTGACACTCCGAGGTAAGCCCAGACACTCCAGGTACACCTCTGGCCTCCCGTACCCCCAGACCTCCCGGCACCCTCTGACATGCCCAGGTACGCTTCTTGACCTCCCAGGTACCTCAGACACTCCCAGGTACCTCTGACACTCCAGGTACACCCCTGACCTCCCAGTACCCCTGACCTCCCAGGTACTCCTCTGGCCTCCCAGGTATACCTCTAACACTCCCAGGTACACCGCTGAGCACTCCCAGGTACACCATGACAATCCCAGGTACACCTCTGCCTCTCAGGAACACCTCCGATACTCCCAGGTACACCTCCTCAGCCTCCCAGGTACACCTCCTGCCTCCAGGTACACCTTCGATACCCCAGGTACCTCGTGTTGGGTCACCTCTGACACTCGAATGCTCCTCCAGCTCCTGGTTCACCTCCCAACTCTCCAGGTACACCTCTAACACTCCCTGGTATACCTCTGTCTCCCAGGTACACTCCGACACTCCTGGTACACCTCTGGCCTCCCAGGTACACGTCTTACCCTCCTGTTTACTCTGACACTCCCAGGCACCTCAGACCTCCCAGGTACCTCAGACCTCCCAGGTACCTCTGACCTCCCAGGTACCTCCGAGCTTTCCAGGTACACCTGACTCCCAGGTACACCTCTGACACTCCACATGCACCTCTGTGCTCTCAGTGCCTCAGACCTCCCAGGTACACCATGCCTCCCAGGTACACCTCTGACACTCCTAGGTACACCTCTGACTCTCCCAGGTACACCTCCGACATTCTCCCAGGTACACCTCCGACCCTCCCAGGTACACTTGTCACCTCCCAGGTGCACCTCTGACACTCCCAGGTACCTCCTGAGCCTCCCAGGTGCACCTCTGACCTCCCAGGTACACCTCTGGCACTCTGGGTGCACCACTGATATTCCCAGGTACCTTCCGATGCTCAGGTACCTTTGACACTCCCAGGTACTCCATTGACACTCACTGGTACACCTCCTGACACTCCCAGGTGCTCCTCCGACACACCCAGGTACCTCAGACACTCCCAGGTACCCCTGACACTCCCAGGTACACCCAAGACACTCCCAGGTACCTCTGACACTCCTCAGGAACACCACCGATACTCCCAGGTACACCTCCTGGCCTTCCAGGTACACCTCTGACACTCTCAGGAACACCAATGACACTCCCAGGTACACCTCTGACCTCCCAGGTACTCCTGACGCTCCCAGGTGCTCTCCTCCCAGGTACACCTCTGACACTCCCAGTGCCACGTCCTCACCTGTTCCCTCCACCCACTTGGTACACCCCAGACACTCCCAGGTACCTCTGACCTCCCGAGTACACCTCTGACCTCCGAGGTGCACCCAGACCTCCCAGGTACACCTCTGACACCAGGTGCTCCTCTGACACTCCAGGTGCACCTCAGACCTCCCAGGTACACCCTGACCTCCCAGGTACACCTCTGACACTCCGAGGTACCCCAGACACTCCAGTACACCTCTGTTACTCCAGGCCTTGAACACTCCCAGGTACACCCCTGACACTCCAGATATACCCCTGACACTCCCAGGTACACCCCAGACACTCCAGATACACCTCTGACCTCCCCGTACTCCTCTGACCTCCCAGTGCACCCCAGACACTCCCAGGTGCTACCTCTGACACTCCCAGGTACAGCCCTGACACTCCCAGGTACACCTCTGACACTCCCAAGTACACCTCTGACACTCCGGTGCACCCCAGACACTCCCAGGTCACCTCTGACACTCCCAGGTGCTCCTCTGACACTCGCCGTGCCTCAGACACTCCAGGTACCCAGACACTCCCAGGTACACATCTGACCTCCCAGGTACACCTCTGACACTCCCAGATACCTCTGACACTCTCAGGAACACCTCCGACACTCCCAGGTACACCTCAGACACTCAAGTACACCTCTGACACTCATGGTACGCCACCCTGACACTCCAGGTACACCTCTGATACTCCCAAGTATGCCTCGACACTCCCAGTTACACCTCCGCTCCCAGTTACACCCCTGACCTCCCAGGTACACCCTGACACTCCCAGATACACCTCTGTGCTCCCAGGTACACCACTGACACTCCCAGGTACACCTCCGTGCTCCCAGGTACACCTCCGATAGTCCCAGGTACACCACTGACACTCCCAGGTACTCCTCTGACACTCCCTGGAACACCTCTGACACTCCCAGGTACTCCTCTGACACTCCCAGTTACACCCTGCTCCAGGTACACCTCTGACACTCCCAGGTACACCACTGACACTACCAGGGCACCTCTCACACTTCCAGGTACTCCTTTGACGCTCCCAGGTACTCATCTGACACTCCCAGGTACACCTCTGACACTGCCAGGTACACCTCAGACACTGCCAGGTACACCTCAGACACTCCCAGGTACAGCTCGACACTCCCAGGTACCTCTGACACTACCAGGTGCACTTGCCGGCCTCCCAGGTGCACCTCTGACCTCAAGACACACCTCTGACCTCCCAAGTACGCCTCTGACACTCCCAGGTACACCTCAGACACTCCTCCCAGGTGCACTTCTTGCACTCCCAAGTACACCTCCGTTATTCCCAGGTGCACCTCCGATGCTCCCAAGTACACAACGACACTCCCAGAACTCCACTGTTGCTCCTGGTGCACCTCCAGCTTGCTCCAGGTGCCACCTCTGATGATCAGGTACCTCCTGACCTTCCCAGGTACACCTCTGACGCTCCAGGTACACACCTCCGACACTCCCAGGTGCACCTCCTGACACTCCCAGGTACCTCTTACAGTCCCTGGATCTCCCCTGGCTTCTCCCAGGTACACCTCCAGGCCTCCCAGGTACCTCAGGCACTCCCAGGTACACCTCAGACACTCCCAGGTACATCTCTGACACTCCCAGGTGCCTCTGACACTCCCAGGTACACCTCTGAGCACTCTGGGTACACCTCTGACTCTCCCAGGTACCCCAGACACTCCCAGATACCTCTGACATTTCCCGGGTACTCATCACCAAGCACTCTGGGTAAAGCCTCAGACACTCCCAGGTACACCCCTGACACTCCAGGTGCCTGGCCTCCCAGGTGCACCTCTGACCTCCAGTGCACCCAGACACTCCCCAGGTACCTCTGTTGCTCCAGGTATACCCCAGACACTCCCTACGTTTTTGACATTGGGTACCCACCCCCAGCCTCCCAGATGTACTGACTTGCTCCCCAGGTGCACCCCAGGCCTCTGAATACACCTCTGACACTCCCAGTGCTCCTCTGGCCACTCCCAGGTACCCCAGACACTCCAGGTACACCTCTCTGACACTCCCAGGTACACCCCTGACACTCCCAGGTACACTGACACTCCCCAAGTACACCTCTGACACTCCAGTACACCCCAGACACTCCCATTGCCCCTCTGACCTCCCCAGGTACTCCTCTGACACTCCCAGGTACACCTCAGACTCCCAGGTACACCCCAGACACTCCCAGGTACACATCCTGACACTCCCAGGTACACCTCTGACACTCCCATGAATACACCTCTGATGACACTCTCAGGAACACCTCCAGAACACTCCCAGGTACACCTCAGACACTCCCAAGTGCACCTCTGACCTCCCATGGTGCCACTGACACTCTGGGTACCTCCTGATGCTCTAGTATTGCCTTTGACACTCTACACCTCCGGCACTCAGTTACCTGACACTCCCAGGTACCCTGACACTCCCAGATACCTCTGATACTCCCAGGTGCAACACTCCCAGGTACACCTCCGATGCTCCCAGGTACACACTCCGATAGTCCCAGGTACACCACTGGCCTCCCAGAGTGCTCCTCCCCAGCACTCCCTGGAACACCTCTGACACTCCCAGGTACTCCTCTGGCTTGCTCCCAGTTACACCCCTGACTCCCAGGTACACCTCCCCGGCCACTCCCAGGTACACCACTGACATTACCAGGAACACCTCTCCACACTTCCAGGTGCTCGCTGACGCTCCCAGGTACTCGTCTGTGCTCCAGGTACGCCTCTGACTCTGCCAGGTACACCTCAGACTTACTGCCAGGTGCCTCAGACACTCCCAGGTGCAGCTCAGACACTCCCAGGTACCTCAGACCTTGGGTTACCTGTGACACTCCCAGTGCACCTCTGACTTGCTCCAAGACACACCTACAACTGCTCCCAACCACACACCTCTGGCCTCCCAGGTACACCTCCAGACACACCCAGGTACCGCTAACTTGCTCCCTGGTACACCTCTGACACTCCCAGGTACACCTCCTGACTCTCCCAGGTACACCTCCCGACACTCCCCCAGTACCTCCGACCTCCTTAGGTACCACTTCTCCACACTCCAGGTACACCTCTGACCTCTGGGTACACCTCCCAGGCTTGCTCCCCAGGTACACCTATGACCTCCCAGGGTACCTCTGGCACTCAGGTACCTCTGGTATTCCCAGGTGCCTTCCGATACTCCCAGGTGCCTTGAGCACTCCAGGTGCTCCTGACCTCACTGGTACACCTCCTGACCTCCCAGGTACACCTCCGATGCTCCTAGTCTCCCAGGTACACCTGACACTCCCAGGTACACCTCCGATGCCTCCCAGGTACCTCCGACACCCCAGGTACACCTCTGATAGTCCCAGGTACCTCTGACTCTCCCAGGTACGCCTCCAGTACTCCTGGTTCCTCGAGCACTCCCAGGTGCCTTAACACTCCCTGGTATCCTCGACGCCTCCCAGGTACCACATCTGACACTCCCAGGTACACCTCTTACCCCTCCTGGTTTACCTCTGACACTCGGTACCTCAGACACTCCAGGTACACCTCAGACCTCCCATGTACACCTCCAGACACTCCAGGTACACCTCTGACACTCCCAGGTACACCTCTGACCTCCCAGGTACCTCTGACACTCCAGGTGCATCTGACTCCAGGTACACTTCTGGCTCTCCCAGGTACACCTCTGACACCAGGTGCACCTCTGACACTCCCAGGTACTCACTGACACTCCCCTGGTGCTCCTCTGATACTCCCAGGTACACCTCTGACACTCCCAGGTGCACTCTGTGCTCTGGTACACCCCTGACACTCCCAGGTACCACAGACACTCCCAGGTACTGACCTCCCAGGTACACCTGACACTCCCAGGTGCACCTCCAGCCCCAGGTACCCAGACTTGCTCCCAGATACCTCTTACACTCCCAGGTACTCCTCTGATACTCCCAGGTACACCTCTGGCCTCCAGGTGCACCTCTGACACTCAGGGTGCTCCCAGACGCCTCCCAGGTTCACCTCTGACCTCCCAGGCTCCTCTGACACTCCCAGGTACCCCTGGCCTCCAGGTACACCTCTGACACTCAGAGGTACACCCAGGCACTCCCAGGTACTCTCTGACACTCCCAGGTACACCCCAGGCTCTCCCAGGCTACAGACACTCCCAGGTGCACCCCTGACTCCCCAGGTACACCTGACACTCTGGGCACCTCTGACACTCCCGTTACACCCAGACACTCCAGATACCTCTGACCTCCCAGGTACTCCTCTGATACTCCCAGGTACACCTCTGACCTCCCAAGTGCACCTCTGACACTCCCGGGTGCATCCCAGACACTCCAGGTGCACCTCTGACACTCCCAGTTACTCCTCTGACACTCCCAGGTACCTCAGACACTCCCAGGTGCACCCAGACACTCCAGGTGCACATCAGCACCCCCAGGTACACCTCTGAGCCTCCAGGTGCACCTCTGACACTCTCAGGTACACCTCCGACACTCCCAGGTACACCTCTGGCATCTTCCAGGTTTGCCTCTGCCTCAAGCACACCAGCAGCCTCCCAGGTACACCTCTGACACTCTCCAGGTGCCTGCCTCCCAGGTCACCTCTGCCTTTCTCCCAGTACACCTCCTTCACCCAGGTACATCCGACCTCCCAGGTACACCTTGGCCTCCCAGGTACCTCTCACTCTCCCAGGTACACCTCAGACCTCCCAGGTACACCTCAGGCTCCCAGGTACTCCTCGCCACTCCTGCTTCACCTCTGACACTCCCAGGTATGCATCCGACACTCCCAGGTACACCTCCGACACTCCCAGTGCTCCTGACACTCCCTGGTGCACCCTTGACTCTCCATGTTCCACCTCCTGACACTCCGAGGTACCACTCAGACACTCCCAGGTACACCCCTGACACTTCCTGGTACACCCCTGACACTCCCAGTGCCTCTGACCACTCCAGGTGCCTCGTCTGACACTCCTGGTACACCTCCGACACTCCCAGGTACACCTCGGACACTTCAGGTGCACCTCATACACTCCCTGATCCTCAGATGCTCCCAGGTACACCTCTGACACTTCCAGGTACCTCGGCACTCCCAGGTACTCCACTGACACTCCTGGTGCTCCTCTGATGCTCCCAGGTACACCTCTGACACTCCCAGGTACACCTCTGACACTCCCAGGTACACCCCTGACACCAGGTACACCTCCCGACACTCCCAAGTACCCTCTGACACTCTGATTCGGTTCCTCCCAGGTACACCTCTGACACTCCCAGGTGCTCCTCTCGAGCACTCCCAGGTATAGACACTCCCAGGTACACCCCAGACACTCCAGGTACATCTGGCTTGCTCCCAGGTACACCTCTGACCTCCTAGATACACCTTTGACACTCTCCAGGAACCTCCGACACTCCCAGGTACACCTCAGTCACTCCCAGGTACACCTCTGACCTCCCAGGTACGCCACTGACCTCCCAGGTACACCTCTGATGCTCCCAGGTATGCCTCCTGACCTCCCAGTGCACACCTCCGACCTCCCAGTTACACCCCTGACCTCCCAGGTACACCTCGACCTCCAGGTACACCTCTGATACTCAGGTACACCTCACGTCCTCCCAGGTCACACCTCCGGCCTCCCAGTTACCTCCGACCTCCAGTTCACCTGACACTCCCAGGTACATCCCTGACCTCCCAGGTACACTCCGACACTCCCAGGTACACCTCGACACTCCAGGTACACCTCCGACACTCCCAGTACACCTCCGTCTCCCAGGTACACCTCTGACACTCCCAGGTACACCTCTGACCTCCCAGGTGCTCCCCAGCATTCCTGATGCACCTCGCTTGCTCCCAGGTACACCTCGGCACTCCCAGGTACACCTCAGACTCCCAGGTACACCTCCTGACACTTCCAGGTACACCTCTGACACCCCAGGTACACCTGACACTCCAGGTGCACCTGGCCTCCCAGGTACACCTGCTTGACACTCCAGGTGTCTCCGACCCTCCCAGGTACACCTCTTGCACTCCAGGTACACCTCCGTATTCCAGTGCTCTCCGATACTCCCAGGTACACCTCTGACACTCCCAGGAACTCACCCGGCCTCCTGGTCACCTCTGACACTCCAGGTACACCTCTGACAATCCCAGGTACACCTCTGACCTCCCAGGTACACCTCTGACACTCCCAGGTACACCTCCAGCCTCCCAGGTACACCTCCGACATTCAGGTGCACTTCTTACAGTCCCTGGTTCTCTGTTACTCAGGTACACCTCAGACACTCCCAGGTACACCTCGAACACTCGGTACACCTCAGACACTCCAAGTACATCTCTGACTTACTCCCAGGTGCCTCTGACACTCCAGGACACCTCCTGCCTCCCAGGTACCTCTGACTCTCCCAGGTACACCACAGACACTCCCAGATACCCTCTGACATTCCAGGTACTCATCTGACCTCCCAGGTAAACTTGAACACTCCCAGGTACACCTGACACTCCCAGGTACACCCCTGACACTCCCAGGTACCTCTGACACTCGAGGTACCCAGACCTCCCAGGTCAGCTTCTGACACTCCCAGGTACCCCCAGACACTCCCAGGTACACCTCTGACACGCCCAGGTACATCTGTGACACTCAGGTACACCTCAGACACTCCCAGGTACACCTCCTGACCTCCAGGTACTCCTGACCTCCCAGGTACCTCTGACTCTGGGTACACCTCTGACACTCCCAGTTACCTCCGACCTCCAGTTACAGCCTCCCAGTACACCTGACACTCCCAGGTACTCCTCTGGCACTCCCGTGCCTCTGCCTCCCAGGTACACCACTGACACTCCCAGGTACACCGCCCACCTCCCAGGTACACCTCTGACACTCTCAGGAACACCTCCGTGCTCCCAGGTACCTTGACACTCCCAGGTACACCTCCGTGCCCCCAGTACACCTCCCGTGCCCCAGGTACACCTCCGATAGTCCCAGGTACACCTCTGGCCACTCCAGATACGCCTCCGAGCCTCCTGGTTCACCTCTGACACTCCCAGGTACACCTCTAACACTCCCTGGTGTACCTCTGATACTCCAGGTACACATCCGACACTCCCTGGTACACCTCTGACACTCCCAGGTACACGTCTTACCTCCTGGTTCTCTCTGATACTCCCAGGTACACCTCAGACACTCCCAGGTACACCTCAGACACTCCCAGGTGCACCTCCTGACACTCCCAGGTCACCCCTGACACTCCCAGGTACCCCAGCACTCCAGGTACACCTCTGTTGCTCCAGGTACACTCTGACGCTCTCAGGTACACCTCCAGACACTCCAGGTACCATGCCTCCCAGGTACACCTCACACCTCCCAGGTACCTCTGACTCTCCCAGGTACCTCCCATGCTCCCAGGTACACCTCCGACCACTCCCAGGTACACTTGTCCTCCCAGGTGCACCTCTGACCTCCAGGTACCACCTCTAACACTCCCAGGTACCTCTGACACTCCCAGGTACCTCTGCACTCCCAGGTACACCACTGATATTCCCAAGTTCTTCGATACTCCAGGTACCTTGGCCTCCCAGGTGCTCCCATTGACACTCACTGGTGCCTCTGACACTCAGGCCTCCTCTGACACTCCCAGGTACACCTCAGACACTCCCAGTTACACCCCTGACGCTCCCAGGTACACCCAAAACCTCCCAGGTGCCTCTGAGCACTCTCATGAAGACACCTCCGATGCTCCCAGGTACCTCTGACACTTCCAGGTGCACCTCTGACACTCTCAGGAACATCTGACACTCCCAGGTACACCTCTGACCTCCCAGGTACTCCTTTGACGCTCCAGGTACTCCTCTGACACTCCCAGGTACACCTCTGACACTTCAGGTACACCATGACACTCCAGGTACACCGCTGAAGCTTTGCACGGTACACCTCAGACACTGCCAGGTATGCCTCAGGCTCCCAGGTACAGCTCAGACACTCCCAGGTACACCTCAGACCTCCAGGTGCACCTGTGACACTCCCAAGTGCACCTCCTGGCTCTCCCAGGCACACCTCTGACCTCCCAGGTAAACCTCCAGACCTCCCAGGTACACCGCCCGACACTCCCAGGTACACCTCTGACCTCCCAGGTACACCTCCCAGGCTCCCCAGGTACACCTCCGACAATTCAGGTACACCTCCGAGACCTCCCAGGTACCTTCTCCACCTCCCAGGTACACCTCTGACCTCCCAGGTACACCTCTGACACTTCCCAGGTACACCTCTGACACTCCCATGTGCTCCACTGACATTCCTGGTACCCTCTGACCTCCCAGGTACACCTCTGACACTCCCAGGTACACCTCCTGACCCAGGTACACCTCTGATACTGCCAGGTACACCTCTGACACTCCCAGGTGCACCTGTGACACTCCCAGGTACATCTCCGACACTCCCAGGTACACCTCTTGCACTCCAGTACACCTCGTTATTCCCAGGTACACCTCCGATACTCCCAAGTACCTTGACACTCCAGAACTCACCATGCTCCCTGGTACACCTCTGACACTCCCAGGTACACCTCTGACACTCCCAGGTACATCTCCAGCTTGCTCCCAGGTACACCTCTGACACTCAAGTACACCTCCGTTATTCCCAGGTACCTCCGATACTCCCAAGTACACCTTTGACACTCCCAGGTACTCCACTGACACTCCCTGGTGCACACCTCTGACCTGCCAGGTACACCTCCGACACTCCCAGGTACACCTCTGACACTCCCTGGGCCTCACCACAGTCCCTGGTTCTCCCAGCTGCTCCCAGGTACCTCTGCACTCCCTGGGCATGCCTCCTGATACTCCCAGGTACATCCAACACTCCCTGGTACACCTCTGACACTCCCAGGTGCACGTCTTACACTCACTGGTTCTCTCTGGCCTCCCAGGTACACCTCAGGCCTCCCAGTGCCTCAGACACTCCCAGGTACACCTCTGGCCTCCCAGGTACACCTCTGACACTCCCAGTACACCTCTGACGCTCCCAGGTACACCTCAGACACTCCCAGGTACACCTCTGCTGCTCCAGGTACACCTCTGGCCTCCCGTGCCTCTGACTCTCCCAGGTACACCTCCGGCCTCCCAGGTACCTCCGACCCTCCCAGGTACCTTGTCACACTCCCAGGTACCTCAGCCTCCCAGGTACACCTGTAGCTTACTGGGTACCTCTGAGCCTCCCAGGTACCTCTGACACTCCCAGGTGCTCACCTGACATTCCCTGGTACACCTCTGGCCTCCCAGGTACACCTCCCCACCTCCCAGGTACACCTCTGACACCCCAGGTACACCTCTGATGCTCCAGGGCCTCTGAGCTCCCAGGTACCTGTGACACTCCCAGGTACATCTCCGGCCTCCCAGGTACACCTCCTGCACTCAAGTACCTCCGTTATTCCCAGGTACCTCCGATGCTCCCAGGCACCTTGGCCTCCAGGGTCACTGACCTCCCTGGTGCACCTCTGACCTCCCAGGTACACCTCTGACACCCCAGGTGCACCTCTGATACTGCCAGGTACACCTCTGACCTCCCAGGTACCTCTGACACTCCCAGGTACATCTCCAGGCACTCCCAGGTACACCTCTTGCCTCCAGGTACACCTCCGTTATTCCCAGGTACACCTCCGATACTCCCAGGTGCCACCTTTGACCTCCCAGGCTCACTGACACTCCTGGTACCCTCTGACACTCCCAGGTACACCTCTGCAATCCCAGGTACACCTCTGGCCTCCCAGGTACCTCTGACACTCCAGGTACCTCCGTTATTCCCAGGTACACCTCCGTGCTCCCAGGTACACCTCTGACACTCCCAGGTACTCACTGACACTCCTGGTACCTCTGACACTGCAGGTACCTCCGGCCTCCCAGGTACACCTCTGACACTCCCAGGTACACCTCTTCATGGTCCCTGGTTCTCCACTGACCACTCCCAGGTACACCTCAGACACTCCCAGGTACACCTCAGGCACTCCCAGGTACACCTCAGACACTCCCAGGTACATCTCTGGCCTCCCAGGTTCTCTGACACTCCCAGGTACACCTCTGACTTTCCCAGGTACACCTCTGACTCTCCAGGTACACCCCAGACACTCCCAGATTCCTCTGACATTCCCAGGTACTCATCTGACACTCCCAGGTAAACTGGGCACTCCCAGGTACACCCCTGACACTCCCGGGTCACCCCACAGCCTCCCAGGTACACCTCTGACCTCCCGGGTACACCCAGACACTCCCAGGTACACCTCTGACACTCCCAGGTACACCTCAGACACTCCCAGGTACACCTCTGACACATGGGTATCTTGACCTCCCAGGTACACCTCAGACATTCCCAGGTACACCTCTGGCACTCCCAGGTACCCTGACACTCCCAGGTACACCTCTGGCCTCAGGTCACCTCTGACACTCCCAGTTACACTCGACCTCCCAGTTACCTGACATCCCAGGTACACCCCCTGACACTCCCAGGTGCACCTCTGGCCTCCCAGGTACCTCTGACCTCCCAGTTCACCTCCGACACTCCCAGTTACCCCAGCCTCCCAGGTACACCTGACACTCCCAGGTACCTCTGACTTGCTCCAGGTCCACACACTCCCAGGTACACCTGACACTCCCAGGCCTCTGACACTCTCAAGGCACCTCCCGTGCTCCCAGGTACGTCTCCTAGCACTCCAGGTACCTCCGATACCCCCAGGTGCACCTCCGATACCCCAGGTTGCACCTCCGATAGTCCCAGGTACACCTCTGACCTCCCAGATGCTCCTCCGACCTCCTGGTTCACCTCCTGACACTCCCAGGTACACCTCTAACACTCCCTGGTATGCCTCTGATACTCCCAGGTACACATCCGACACTCCTGGTACCTCTGACCTCCCAGGTACACGTCTTCACTCACTGGTTCTCCTCTGGCCTCCCAGGTACACCTCAGACACTCCCAGGTACACCTCAGACACTCCCAGGTACACCTCCTGGCACTCCCAGGTACCTCTGACACTCCCAGGTACACCCCTGACCTCCAGGTACCTCTGACACTCCCAGGTCACCTCTGGCCTCTCCAGGTACACCTCAGACACTCCCAGGTACACCAGCTTGCTCCCAGGTACCTCTGGCACTCCCAGGTACCTCTGACTCTCCCTGGTGTACCTCCAGCTCCCAGGTACACCTCAGACACTCCCAGGTACCTTGTCACACTCCCAGGTACACCTCCAGCCTCCCAGGTACCTCTGACACTTCAGGTGCACCTCTCACCTCCCAGGTACACCTTGACTCCCAGGTACTCCATTGACACTCTGGTGCACCTCTGACACTCCCAGGTTCCTCTGACACTCCCAGGTACCCTCAGACACTCCCAGGTACACCCCTGACACTCCCAGGTGCACCAAAGGCACTCCCAGGTACACTCTGACACTCTCAGGTACACTCGTGCTCCCAGGTACCCTCTGACTCTTCGGTACACCTCTGACCTCTCAGGAACACCACCACACTCCCATGTACCTCTGACCTCCGAGTACTCCTTTGTGCTCCCAATTGCTCCTCTGACACTCCCAGGTACCTCTGACATTTTCCAGGTACACCTCTGACACCCCAGGTACCTCTGACACTCCCAGTTACACCTCTGACCTCCCAGGTACACCTCAGCGACACTCCCAGGTACATCTCCATCCAGTCACTTCTTACATTCCAGTACCTCCGTTGGTTACACCTCCGTGCTCCCAAGTACACCTTGTCCCAGGAACTCCCTGGCCTCCTGGTACACCTCTGACCTCCCAGGTACACCTCTGACAATCCCAGCTACCTCTGACACTCCCAGGTACACCTCTGGCCTCCCAGGTGCGCCTCCGACCTCCCAGGTACCTCTGACCTCCCAGGTGCACCTCTTACAGTCCCTGGTTCTCCCCTGACCTCCCAGGGACTCCTCAGACACTCCCAGGTACACCTCAGACCTCCCAGGTACACCTCAGACACTCCCAGGTACATCTCCCCAACCTCCAGGTACACCTCTGGCCTCCCAGAGTGCACCTCCCAACCTCCCAGGTACCACCTCTGACTCTCCCAGGTGCATCCCAGACACTCCCAGGTCACCTCTGACATTCCCAGGTACTCATGTGACCTCCCAGGTAAACCTCCAGGCACTCCCAGGTACACCCCCAGCACTCCCAGGTACCACCCCTGGCCTCCAGGTACCTCTGACCTCCAGGTACCCCAGACACTCCCAGTACCTCTGACACTCCCAAGTACACCCTGACACTCCCAGGTACACCCCTGGCCTCCCAGGTACACCCCTGACACTCCCAGGTATACCCCTGACACTCCCAGGTACACCCTGACACTCCCAGATACACCTCTGACACTCCCAGGTACTCTTTGACACTCCCAGGTACACCCCAGACACTCCCAGGTACACCTCTGACAATCCCAGGTACACCCTGACACTCCCAGGTAAACCTCCCTGACACTCCCAAGTACACCTCTGACACTCCGAGGTGAACCTCCCAGGTACACCTCTGACACTCCCAGGTACTCCTCCCCAGCCTCCCAGGTACCTCAGACACTCCCAGGTACACCCCAGACACTCCCAGGTACATCTGACCTCCCAGGTACACCTCTGACACTCCCAGGTACACCTCTGACACTCTCCAGGACACCTCCGACACTCCCAGGTACCTCAGACACTCCAAGTACACCTCCAGCCTCCCAGGTACGCCTCTGACACTCCCAGGTACACCTCATGACTCCCAAGTACACCTCCTGACACTCCTAGTTACACCTCCGTGCTCCCAGGTACACCCTTGACCTCCCAGGTACACCCTAGGCCTCCCAGATACACCTCTGATGCTCCCAGGTACACCTCGTACTCCCAGGTACCTCCGTAGTCCCAGGTAGCAACCTCCCAGGTACTCCTCTGACACTCCTGGAACACCTCTGGCCTCCCAGGTACTCCT
>NW_024723105.1:0-5429 GCF_018991925.1 Homarus americanus | reverse complement strand
AATCACCACATAGTCTAACAGATTTATCGGTCTTATTATTCCACTGAGAAAACTAAGGTGTTCAACAAACAAGTTGGTAACTGCAAACGCGCCCCTGCCAAGTTCAAGATAGGTAACAACATATTGACTATGTTTCTTCTTTTTAAATATCTGGTGTTTCCGTCCCTTGTACCCTACCTGCCATACAACAGCTAACCCGCCAATGTACTGACAGACTGAGACCTCTTAGAAGTGTAGTGGGTACAGCCCGCACTATGGTGCTAATATTAGAATTGTTAAAAACAATGTACCTAAGCTTATATAAGATCTCTGATAGATTACCACGCACCAGCCCTGGTCATTCGTGACGGGAAAGGCGTTGACAAGCTCGAGAAAATGTAAAATAAAGCCTCGAATTATCCTAGGATGTCCCATGAGCACTAAAGTACTTAATATGAGGAAAGAACTAGGTATACCCAGTGTTAAAGATAGAATAATTGAAGTCAACCTCATGATAGCCCTGAGGCTTGCGTGGTGATCCTGATAACATTGTTTCCTTAAAATTGCTAGAATGTGATGAACCATGGGACTACTGAGTCTAAAATGGATCCAAACTACAGCTACACATATGAAGATGTTTGGACTAGACCACCTGTACAAAAGTTGAGACACAACAGCGCTTCCTGCCACACTGGCGGACAGTTCCCTCGATATCACAATACCGACGTATCCGCCTAAAAAATTAATTATACAAAGCATTTATCTCCAACACACTGCCAAATTGAGAGCTCTTGAACACATACACACTCTACAGACTGATGATAATATCACACAAACCATCTACACTGATGGATCTTTTAACACCGCCTGTGGGAGGGCTGGAAGTGCTATTGTTAGGACTCAACCTGACGGTAATATAATTGAGAAAGGAGTTAGAATTAACAACTGGGCATCCACTCTACAAACTGAATTAGTTGCCATACTCACAGCTATTAAATTCATTGAAACCACTGTTACTGACAGCGTCTCATCATCACTGACCTCTATCTTCACTACTTGCCCTTGTCACCCTCGACTCAGGTTGTCACGCTTTCTTTGTCTCGAAGCCAGACACAAATATGCATGCCTTGTTGACTGGGGTGTCAAGGTCAAACTGTTGTGGATCCCTCTCACATAGGCCTCATAAAACATGGACAGAGTTGATGCTCTCGCCAAACTCGAGCGTCTAACAAAGACACTGTTGAATACAATTTGGGTCTGTCAAAAAAGAACCCTTAAAACTGTAATTAGAAAGAACTTATTGATGAGTTTGACGCAAGTAGACAAGCGCAAACAGGCACTAGCCGATCCATAGGTTACCATGATGAGATGTATCGTGAAACATGTATATGAAGCAAGTAACAAGATCACTAGATTACAAGATGTTTTAACCGCAAGATTAAGGTTAGGATATAAGTACCTTTGGCAGTATGTTCTAAGCAGATAAACAAATTAATGTAAGTGTGTACATACATATGGCCACACACTTGAACACCCGTCCTCGACTGTGTGAAGATAGAACCTTTAGGACAGGTCTCAAGCACACTGTGTGTGAAATGGCACAACACTTCATCTCTAATGGCAAGATAGCCGACATATTAAGATTGTATCCACTTTTTGCACTTAGTAACTATATCAATTCTCGTGTACAGAACCAAATACGCAATGTGCTTGAATACCTCTCACGTAAATGTGAATAACAAAGTGTGAGGCCAGACATACTGCCTCACACGTCTGTACTACGCATTTGTGAATAAGTTACCCTTATGTATAGAACTAAACAAATAATGTAAATGAAATACTGTAACATTCAGTGCCATAATATCCTGACAACGGGGGTTAATTATTATGACCCTTTGTAAACCCTACTCTGTAATCCTTTTGCGCTACCGCTCACAGGATGAGTGTGGGGTGCACAATAAAGGTACGCTGTAAGCGGCAAAATCAAAATCAATTTATCAGCTTTAGGTACACTCATTGGAGCAGTCCAATTGCTCTTGGCGGTTTTCACAATAATTCCCTCACTCACAAGTCTGTCTAATTCCTTCTCAACCTCACCTTTCAATGCATATGAACAGGTCTGGACTTAGCATATATGGGTGTAACATCTTGTCAATGGTGATATGAGCTTATAACCCTTTATACCACCTGTCCTTTTTACAAATAAAATCTGTATATTTAGCAATTTCTCTAACCTGAGTACTATTACACATTCTAACACTAAATATTTCTTCCAGTCCATCTCAAGTTCACAACCAGTTCTTACCAAACAAAGTTGGTCTATTCACATAACTAGCTATAATTAATGGCAACTTTAAATTTGATTTTTGTACTACCTCACACTCTAATTTACCTTCTGTGTTCAAATCTCCAGTTAAGTTCTCAACTTGACACCTGTTCTAAAGGCACACATGTGCAAATAGTTTTCATAATATCTTTACTCATTATGGAGAAATCAGCTGCAGTGATCCATTTCCATGGTTACAGGTGTGTGTCATAATACACAAGTCCACATTATACTCATGTTTAACTTCATGACTGGTAAAGTAAACACATGGGCTCTTATTGTCAGATCCAAAATTACTAACACCCATGAATACTGTTTTCATTTTCTTTCCACCTTCAACTGCATATATTCTACCTCTATCACTACAGGCAGGATAATATGTCCAAACGTTGACAATTGTAACATTTTGAATTCTGAACTTACACTGTAGGCTTTCATGTTTCTCTTGGCACCTTATATTTTTAAATGAGCATGTTTTCCTTTGTTTTGTGGTATACTTATTCCTTTAGCTACAGTTACTTTACACACTGAGCCACTACTGCTTACTGCTACCAGCATTGGGAAACAAATTCTGGTGTTTTTTTCTGCCAATTCTATGCTTGTAGTATCTGATATGTACTTTCAAAAGTTGAGTGGTGTTCATTAACTTATTCTGTATTTTTTTTATAATTCAGGTTTATTATAAACCTGTTCTAGAGCTCGGTTCAAGAACTGTCCAAAGTTACAGTGAATGGATAACTTCAAAGCTACTATATAATTACGTACTGATTCATCTTTTACTTCTATTTCTGTGCCAAATCTGTAACTTTCGTGATCTCATGAGCTGGATCGTTGCTTCAGAATCTTGGTAACTAACTGTGAGGAGTCTTTGGGTTGTCTGAGAAGTAGATTATCAGAGTAGAAACATTAGCTCCACCGTCAAAAGATTGCTTTCCTTTTCCTGGGGTTCTTCCTGGAGCATCACCATGGCTGTCCATTAATTCATTTGCCAGAAAGAAGAAGTTCATCGTTCTCACAATATGATGTGAAATCTTCCTTGTCTGTACCACACTTCAATCGTCTGATGTATCCACGAGCTAGCAATGGCTGCTCTTCACTTAAATTCTCCAGGTTCAGAGTGGTTTCTCTATCTGTGGTCATATCCTTCAAGGATTTCCCACAACATTTCGTGAATCCATTCTCGTCGCCTGTGTAGTATCTTGTGATTAATGAGGAATGATACACATGGTCGGTTGGTTGGGCGTTTGTTCTGTTCTTGTTACGACGTGCTAATACATTTCGTGTTTGCTGCTCAAACACTTTCTGACTTTGAAAGAAGTAACATATATATATTATATATATTCAATAAAGGATACCTATATTGAGTTCTTTAATGCATTGGCCAATGGATGTTAGTGGTAATTCTTTAATTGTTCTTATTTCATTTAGACCTAAGAAAACAACGATTATGATTCATTACCACCTGTTGCAACGTGTCCTCATTTCCTTATCTAGTGTGGCCATTGAAGGTCCCTAATTAACTCTCTTCAGTTTGTCCTGTCTAGTTTCTCCACGCTTCATTCATCACAGTCTGGTACCATAGAATTTAATACTTCTTGTTCTCGTCTAATTTTTCTGACGGGGAATTTTCCATACCACTACAAAGTATGCACTGAGTTGGGATTTCACATCATGAGTCAGTCTGTGATTTTATAGACTTATCATTTTCTCTGTATGGCCAGGTGATGGGTGAGCAGGATATTTCACAGACTTGTCTACCTTACCTTGTGTGGTGTTGGTTTTTTTTTTTGTGTTTTTTTTTTTTTTGGTTGGTGTGTTTTTGGTTGGTTTTGGTTTTGGTTGTTGTTTTTGGTATTGATATTAAGGTCTGACCTAACTTTTTTTTTTTGAGGTGCTGATTAACGATTCCATAATCTATGATAAATTCTGATATTTTCGTGATGCCACCAAACTCCAAATCTGCTTAAATGTCTGCTCCCAATAATAGCCATAATGCTATCTTCCACTATTACGGCTTGGTGATGGATTCTTTTCCTTAGGGACAACTGTACACTGAAAACTGTTATTTGTTTGTTTCATAAATGACATGCCTGACGTTGTACACTCCTCCATACAAATGTTTGCCGATGACACCAAGTTATTTCGGGAAATTAAGAACCAAGTGGACTGTGAAGAGCTGCAGAAGGACGTCTGTGGGCTCCAGGAATGGTCGAAGAAATGGCTGCTGAGATTCAATGTCACGAAGTGTAAGAGGATGCACCTGGGGCGTACCAACTGTAAGGAGGCGTATCATATGTCCCAACGGGATGAAGAAACTGCACTAGTTGAGACTGAATATGAGAAGGACCTAGGTGTGTATGTTGACAATGAGTTGAAGTTCTCGGGCCATTGCGAGAAGAAGGTAAATCAGGCAAATAAATTATTGGGTCTTATAAGAAGGTCGTTCAGATATCTAGACGGTCCGTCCCTCGTAACGATCTTCAAGAGTGAAGTGCTTCCCCATCTGGAGTACTGTCACCCCATCTGGTCCCCGAGATATGCTAGGGACTGTCAGTTGGTTGATAATGTTCAAAGGAGGGCCACCAGACTGGTGCCTGCACTTCGGCACCTGAGCTACCCTGAGAGATTGGAGCGCCTGAACTTGCCTAGCTTATACTACAGACGGGCAAGGGGGGACCTAGTTGAGGTGTATAAGCATTTCAGGGGGCACTACTCAGTTGAGTGTCCTTACTTGGAGCTGGCGGACGCTCGCCCCACAAGGGGTCACAGCTCAATATTGAAGAAGCCACAAGTCCAGAAAACCGTGAGGGCAAACTTTTTCGGAGTAAGGGTTGTAAACTCTTGGAACACTCTACCAGAAAGTGTTGTGACGGCACCGAGTGTGAGCTCTTTCAAGACAAGACTTCACCAACACCGGAGCGGGTTCAGGTACATTCAGGAGCCGGTGCATGCCCAGTATTTGCCAACAGTGCGTGACAGAGACGTGACCGATCGCCCGAGCGGCTAGCAAGCCGATCCTTTGGTGAAGAAGATAAATGAAAAGGAAAAGTAATCAGAGACGTGACCGATCGCCCAAGCGGCTAACAAGCCGATCAGTGGCGAAGAGGATAAAAAAAAAACAACA
>NW_024723104.1:0-14261 GCF_018991925.1 Homarus americanus | reverse complement strand
ACCAAGACAATAAAAGCAGTCCTAGATTCTACTATATTTCACACAAAGCCTGTTCAACGACCTTATGGCGCCATGAACCTCTAATGGGGACCTTCTGTGCTGCTTAGGTGATCGGAGTAACGTTTTACCAAATCCGGCTTCGAAACACGAGGATCAATATATATTTAAATAGCCCAATAAAGCACGCTTACTTCTACATATACAGTAATCAACACCTCACCCCACCAGGATTTGAACCCACGATCTTATAATTGTGACCGGGGAACTCTACCTCTAGGCCACTAGGACAATAAAAGCAGTCCTAGACTCTACTATATTTCACACAAAGCCTGTTCAACGAGCTTATGGCGCTGTGAACCACTATAGGGGGCCACCCGTGCCACTTAGGTGATCAGAGCTACGTTTAACCAAATGCGGCTTCGAAACCCGAGGATCCATATATATTTCATTAGCCCAATAAAGCACGCAGACTTCTACATATAATCAACGCCTCACCCCACCAGGATTTGAAGCCACGATCTTATAATTGTGACCGGGAGACGCTACCTCTGGGCCACTAGGACAATAAAAGCATTCCTAGACTCTGCTATTTTTCACACAAAGCCTGTTCAACGGGCTTATGGCACGGTGAACCTCTAATGGGGACCACCCATGCTGCTTAGGTGATCATAACAACGTTTTACCAAATGCGGCTTCGAAACAAGAGGATCCATATATATTTCATTAGCCCAATAAAGCACGCGAACTTCTACATATAATCAACACCTCACCCCACCAGGATTTCAACCAACGATCTTATAATTGTGACCGGAGAACGCTACCTCTCGGCCACTAGGACAATAAAAGCAGTCCTAGACTCTGCTATATTTCACACAAAGCCTGTTCAACGCGCTTATGGCGCCGTGAACCACTATAGGGGACCACCCGTGCCGCTTAGGTGATCAGAGCAACGTTTACCCAAATGCGGCTTCAAAACCCGAGGATCCATATATGTTTCATTAGCCCAATTACGCACACAGACTTCTACATATAATCAACGCCTCACCCCACCAGGATTTGAAGCCACGATCTAATAATTGTGACCGGGGAACGCTACCTCTGGGCAACCAGGACAATAAAAGCATTCCTAGACTCTGCTATATTTCACACAAAGCCTGTTCAACGAGCTTATGGCGCTGTGAACCTCTAATGGGGACCATCCGTGCCGCTTAGGTGATCAGAGCAAAGTTTCACCAAATCCGGCTTCGAAAAACGAGGATCCATATATATTTCGTTAACCCAATAAAGCACGCGGATTTCTACATATAATCAACACCTCACTCCGCCAGGATTCGAAACCACGATCTTATAATTGTGACCGAGGAACGCTACCTATGGGCCACCAGGACAATAAAAGCAGTCCTAGACTCTACTATATTTCACACAAAGCCTGTTAAACGAGCTTATGGCGGAGTGAACCACTATAGGGGACCACCCGTGCCGCTTAGGTGATCAGAGCAACGCTTTACCAAATGCGGTTTTCAAACACGAGGATCCATATATATTTCATTAGCCCAATAAAGCACGCGGACTTCTACATATAATCAACGCCCCACCCCACCAGGATTTGAAGGCACGATCTTATAATTGTGACCGGGGGACGCTACCTCTGGGCCACTAGGACAATAAAAGCAGTCCTAGACTCTACTATATTTCACATAAAGCCTGTTCAACGAGCTTATGGCACCGTGAACCTCTAATGGGGACCACCCGTGCCGCTTAGGTGATCATAACAACGTTTTACCAAATGCGGCTTCGAAACAGGAGGATCCATATATATTTCATTAGCCCAATAAAGCACGCGAACTTCTACATATAATCAGCACCTCACCCCACCAGGATTTGAACCCACTATCTTATAATTGTGACCGGGGAACTCTACCTCTGGGGCCACTAGACACAAAAGGTGTCCTAGACTCTCTGCTATATTTCTTACACAAAGCCTGTTCAACGAAGCTTATGGCGCCAGGAACTAATTATAGGGGACCACACCAAGCCGCTAGGTGATCAGAGGAACGTAACCAAAATGCGTCAAACCCGAGGATCCGCGAGTATATTTCTATTAGCCCAATAAAGCACGCAGACTTCTACTTATAATCAACGCCTCACCCCACCAGGACGGAAGCCATGATCTTATAATTGTGACCGGGGAACGCTACCTCTGGGCCACCAGGACAATTAAAGCAGTCCTAGACTCTGGTATATTTCACACAAAGCCTGTTCAACGAGCTTATGGCGCCGTGATCCTCTAATGGGGACCACCCGTGCCGCTTAGGTGATCAGAGCAACGTTGTACCAAATACGGCTTGGAAACACGAGAATCCATATATATTTCATTAGCCCAATAAAGCACTCGGATTTCTACATATAATCAACACCTCACCCCACTAGGATTCAAACCCACGATCTTATAATTGTGACCGGGGTATGCTACCTCTGGGCCACCAGGACACTAAAAGCAGTCCTAGACTCTGCTATATTTCACACAAATCCTGTTCAACGAGCTTATGGCGCAGTGAACCTCTAATGGGGACCACCCGTGCCGCTTATGTGATCAGAGTAACGTTTTACCAAATCCGGCTTGGAAACACGAGGATCCATATATATTTCATTAGCCCAATAAAGCAGTCGGACTTCTATATATAACAAAACACCTCACCCCACCAGGATTCAAACCCATTAATCTTATAATTGTGACCGTATGCTACCTCTGGGCCACCAGGACAATAAAGCAGTCCTAGACTCTACTATATTTCACACAAAGCCTGTTCAACGAGCTTATGGCGTCGTGAACCTCTAATGGGGACCACCCGTGCCGCTTAAGTAATCAGAGCAACGTTTTACCGAATGCGGCTTCGAAACACGAGGATCCATATATATTTCATTAGCCCAATAAAGCACGCGGACTTCTACATATAATCAACACCTCACCCCACCAGGATTTAAACCCAAGATCTTATAATTGTGACCGGGGAACGCTACCTCTGGGCCACTAGGACAATAAAAGCAGTCCTAAACTCTACTATATTTCACACAATGCCTGTTCAACGAGCTTATGGCGCCGTGAACCTCTAATGGGGACCACCCGTGCCGCTTAGGTGATCAGAGCAACGTTTTACCAAATGCGGCTTCAAAACACGAGGGTCCATATATATTTCATTAGCCCAATAAAGCACGCGGACTTGTACATATAATCAACACCTCACCCCACTATGATTCAAACCGACGATCTTATAATTGTGACCGGGGTATGCTACCTCTGGGCCACCAGGACACTAAAAGCAGTCCTAGACTCTGCTATATTTCACACAAATCCTGTTCAACGAGCTTATGGCGCAGTGAACCTCTAATGGGGACCACCCGTGCCGCTTATGTGATCAGAGCAACGTTTTACCAAAGCCGTTTTAAACACGAGGATCCATATATATTTCATTAGCCCAATAAAGCAGTCAGACTTCTAAATATAACAAACACCTCACCCCACTAGGATTCAAACCCACAATATTATAATTGTGACCTGGGTATGCTACCTCTGGGCCACCAGGACAATAAAAGCAGTCCTAGACTCTACTATATTTCACACAAAGCCTGTTAAACGAGCTTATGGCGGTGTGAACCACTATAGGGGAATTCGCGCCGCTAGGTGATCAGAGTAACGCTACTAAATGCGGTTTTCAAAACACGAGGGATCCATATATATTTATTAGCCCAATAAAGCACGGATCTCTACATATAATCAACGCCTCACCCCACCAGGATTTGAAGCCACGATCTGCAATTGTGACTGTGAACGCTTACCTCTGGGCCAACAGGACAATAAAAGACCAGAGATTCCTACTATATTTCACACAAAGCCTGTTCAACGACCTTATGGCGCCGTGAACCTCTAATGGGGACCACCTGTGCTGCTTAGTGATCTGAGCAACGTTTCTTACCAAATGCGGCTTCAAAACCCGAGGATCCATATATATTTCATTAGCCCAATAAAGCACGCGGACTTCTACATATAATCAACACCTCACCCCACCAGGATTTAAACCCAAGATCTTATAATTGTGACCGGGGAACGCTACCTCTGGGCCACCAGGAAAATAAAGCAGTCCTAGACTCTGCTATATTTCACACAAAGCCTGTTCAACGGGCTTATGGCACCGTGAACATCTAATGGGGACCACCCGTGCCACTTAGGTGATCATAACAACGTTTTACCAAATGCGGCTTCGAAACAGGAGGATCCATATATATTTCATTAGCCCAATAAAGCACGCGAACTTCTACATATAATCAACACCTCACCCCACCAGGATTTCAACCAACGATCTTAAAATTGTGACCAGGGAACGCTACCTCTGGGCCACTAGGACAATAAAAGCAGTCCTAGACTCTGCTATATTTCACACAGTGCCTGTTCAACGAGCTTATGGCGCCGTGAACCACTATAGGGGACCACCCGTGCCGCTTAGGTGATCAGAGCAACGTTTAACCAAATGCGGCTTCGAAACCCGAGAATCCATATATATTTCATTAGCCCAATAAAGCATGCAGACTTCTACATATAATCAACGCCTCACCCCACCAGGATTTGAAGCCACGATCTTATAATTGTGACCGGGGGACGCTACCTCTGGGCCACCAGGACAATAAAAGCATTCCTAGACTCTGCTATATTTCACACAAAGCCTGTTCAACGGGCTTATGGCACCGTGAACCTCTAATGGGGACCACCCGTGCCGCTTAGGTGATCAGAGCAACGTTTTACCAAATGCGCTTCAAAACACGAGGGTCCATATACTTTATTAGGCCCAATAAAGCACGCGGGACTTCGCATATAATCAACACCTCACCCCATCAGGGAGTCCAAACCCACAATCTGAGTAATTGCACCGGGGAACGCTACCTCTGGGCCACTAGGACAATAAAAGCAGTCCTAAACTCTACTATATTTCACACAATGCCTGTTCAACGAGCTTATGGCGCCGTGAACCTCTAATGGGGACCACCCGTGCCGCTTAGGTGATCAGAGCAACGTTTTACCAAATGCGGCTTCAAAACACGAGGGTCCATATATATTTCATTAGCCCAATAAAGCACGCGGACTTGTACATATAATCAACACCTCACCCCACTATGATTCAAACCGACGATCTTATAATTGTGACCGGGGTATGCTACCTCTGGGCCACCAGGACACTAAAAGCAGTCCTAGACTCTGCTATATTTCACACAAATCCTGTTCAACGAGCTTATGGCGCAGTGAACCTCTAATGGGGACCACCCGTGCCGCTTATGTGATCAGAGCAACGTTTTACCAAAGCCGTTTTAAACACGAGGATCCATATATATTTCATTAGCCCAATAAAGCAGTCGGACTTCTAAATATAACAAACACCTCACCCCACCAGGATTCAAACCCACAATATTATAATTGTGACCTGGGTATGCTACCTCTGGGCCACCAGGACAATAAAAGCAGTCCTAGACTCTTCTATATTTCACACAAAGCCTGTTAAACGAGCTTATGGCGGTGTGAACCACTATAGGGGACCACCCGTGCCGCTTAGGTGATCAGAGCAACGCTTTACCAAATGCGGTTTTCAAACACGAGGATCCATATATATTTCATTAGCCCAATAAAGCACGCGGACTTCTACATATACTCAACGCCTCACCCCACCAGGATTTGAAGCCACGATCTTATAATTGTGACTGGGGAACGCTACCTCTGGGCCTAACAGGACAATAAAAGCATTCGCAGACTCTACTATATTTCACACAAAGCCTGTTCAACGACCTTATGGCGCCGTGAACCTCTAATGGGGACCACCCGTGCTGCTTAGGTGATCAGAGCAACGTTTTACCAAATGCGGCTTCAAAACACGAGGATCCATATATATTTCATTCCCCAATAAAGCACGCGGACTTCTACATATAATCAACACCTCACCCCCACCAGGATTTGAACCCACGATCGTATAATTGTGACCGGGGAACGCTACCTCTGGGCCACTGTGGACAATAAAAGCAGTCCTAGACTCTGCTATATTTCACACAAAAGCCTGTTCAATCGGGCTGCGCACCGTGAATCTTTAAATGGGGACCACCCGTGCTGCTTAGATGATCAGAGCAACGGTTTAGCAAATGCGGCTTCAAAACACGAGGATCCATATATATTTCATTCCCCAAAAAAGCACGCGGCTTCTACATATAATCAACACCTCACCCCACCAGGATTTCAACCAACGATCTTAAAATTGTGACCGGGGAACGCTACCTCTGGGCCACTAGGAACAATAAAAGCAGTCCTAGACTCTGCTATATTTCACACAAAGCCTGTTCAACGAGCTTATGGCGCCATGAACCACTATAGGGGACCACCCGTGCCGCTTAGGTGATCAGAGCAACGTTTACCCAAATGCGGCTTCAAAACCCGAGGATCCATATATATTTCATTAGCCCAATAAAGCACGCAGACTTCTACATATAATCAACGCCTCACCCCACCAGGATTTGAAGCCACGATCTTATAATTGTGACCGGGGGATGCTACCTCTGGGCCACCAGGACAATAAAAGCATTCCTAGACTCTGCTATATTTCACACAAAGCCTGTTCAACGGGCTTATGGTACCGTGAACCTCTATTGGGGAACACCCGTGCCGCTTAGGTGATCAGAGCAAAGTTTTACCAGATCCGGCTTGGAAACACGAGGATCCATATATATTTCATTAGCCCAATAAAGCACTCGGACTTCTACATATAATCAACACCTCACCCCACCAGGATTCAAACCCGAAATCTTATAATTGTGACCGGGGTATGCTACCTCTGGGCCACCAGGACAACAAAAGCAGTCCTAGACTCTACTATATTTCACACAAAGCCTGTTAAACGAGCTGATGGCGCTGTGAACCACTATAGGGGACCACCCGTGCTGCTTAGGTGATCAGAGCAACGCTTTACCAAATGCGGTTTCGAAACACGAGGATCCATATATATTTCATTAGCCCAATAAAGCAAGTGGACTTCTACATATAATCAACGCCTCACCCCACCAGGATTTGAAGCCACGATCTTATAATTGTGACCGGGGAACGCTACCTTTGGGCCAACAGGACAATAAAAGCATTCGTAGACTCTACTATATTTCACACAAAGCCTGTTCAACGACCTTATGGCGCCGTGAACCTCTAATGGGGACCATCCGTGCCACTTAGGTGATCAGAGCAACGTTTTACCAAATCCGGCTTCGAAACACAAGGATCCATATATATTTCATTAGCCCAATAGAGCACGCGGACTTCTACATATAATCAACACCTCACTCCACCAGGATTCGAACCCACGATCTTATAATTGTGACCGAGGAACGCTACCTATGGGCCACCAGGACACTATAAGCAGTCCTAGACTCTACTATATTTCACACAAAGCCTGTTCAACGACCTTATGGCGCCATGAACCTCTAATGGGGACCACCGTACCGCTTAGGTGATCAGAGCAAGGTTTACCAAATCCGGCTTGGAAACACGAGGATCCATATATATTTCATTAGCCCAATATAGCACGCGGACTTCTACATATAATCAACGCCTCACCCCACCAGGATTTGAAGCCACGATCTTATAATTGTGACCGAGGAATGCTACCTATGGGCCACGAGGACACTATAAGCAGTCCTAGACTCTGTTATATTTCACACAAAGCCTGTTCAACGAGCTTATGGCGCCGTGAACCTATCATTGGGTCCACCCGTGCCGCTTAGGTGATAAGAGCAACGTTTTCCAAATCCGGCTTGGAAACACGAGGATCCATAGATATTTCATTAGCACAATAAAGCACGCTGACTTCTACATATAATCAACACCTCACCCCACCAGCATTTGAACCCACTATCTTATAATTGTGACCGGGGAAAGGTACCTCTGGGCAACCAGGACAATAAAAGCAGTCCTAGATTCTACTATATTTCACACAAAGCCTGTTCAACGACCTTATGGCGCCATGAACCTCTAATGGGGACCACCCGTGCCGCTTAGGTGATCAGAGCAAAGTTTTACCAGATCCGGCTTGGAAACACGAGGATCCATATATATTTCATTAGCCCAATAAATCACTCGGACTTCTACATATAATCAACACCTCACCCTACCAGGATTCAAATCCACGATCTTATAATTGTGACCGGGGTATGCTACCTCTGGGCCACCAGGACACTAAAAGCAGTCCTAGACTCTGCTATATTTCACACAAATCCTGTTCAACGAGCTTATGGCGCAGTGAACCTCTAATGGGGACCACCCGTGCCGCTTATGTGATCAGAGCAACGTTTTACCAAATCCGGCTTGGAAACACGAGGATCCATATATATTTCATTAGCCCAATAGAGCACGCGGACTTCTACATATAATCAACGCCTCACCCGACAAGGATTTGAAGCCACGATCTTATAATTGTGACCGAGGAACGCTACCTACGGGCCACCAGGACACTATAAGCAGTCCTAGACTTTACTATATTTCACACAAAGCCTGTTCAACGACCTTATGGCGCCATGAACCTCTAATGGGGACCACCGTACCACTTAGGTGATCAGAGCAAAGTTTTACCAAATCCGGCTGGAAACACGAGGATCCATATATATTTCATTAGCCCAATAAAGCAGGCGGACTTCTACATATAATCAACGCCTCACCCGACAAGGATTTGAAGCCACGATCTTATAATTGTGGCCGGGTAACGCTACCTCTGGGCCACCAGGACAATAAAAGCAGTCCTAGACTCTGCTATATTTCACACAAAGCCTGTTCAACGAGCTTGTGGCGCCGTGAACCTCTCATTGGGACCACCTGTGCCACTTAGGTGATCAGAGCAACGTTTTACCAAATGCGGCTTCGAAACACGGGGATCCATATATATTTCATTAGCCCAATAAAGCACGCGGACTTCTACATATAATCAACACCTCACCCCACCAGGATTTAAACCCACGATCTTATAATTGTGACCGGGGAACGCTACCTCTGGGCCACCAGGATAATTAAAGCAGTCCTAGACTGTGCTATATTTCACACAAAGCCTGTTCAAGGAGCTTTTGGCGCCGTGAACCTCTAATGGGGACCACCCGTGCCGCTTAGGTGATCAGAGCAACGTTTTACCAAATGCGGCTTCAAAACACGAGGATCCATATATATTTAATTTGCCCTATAAAACACGCGGACTTCTACATATAATCAACACCTCACCCCACCAGGATTCGAACCCACGATCTTCTAATTGTGACCGGGGAACGCTACCTCTGGGCCACCAGGACAATAAAAGCAGTCCTAGACTCTGCTATATTTCACACAAAGCCTGTTCAACGAGCTTATGGCGCCATGAACCACTATAGGGGACCACCCGTGCCGCTTAGGTGATCAGAGCAACGTTTACCCAAATGCGGCTTCAAAACCCGAGGATCCATATATATTTCATTAGCCCAATAACGCACGCAGAATTCTACATATAATCAACGCCTCACCCCACCAGGATTTGAAGCCACGATCTTATAATTGTGACCGGGGAACGCTACCTCTGGGCCACCAGGACAATAAAAGCAGTCCTAGACTCTACTATATTTCACACAAAGCCTGTTTAACGAGCTTATGGCGCCGTGAACCTCTAATGGGGACCACCCGTGCCGCTTAGGTGATCAGAGCAACGTTTTACCAAATGCGGCTTCGAAACACGAGGATCCATATATATTTCATTAGCCCAATAGAGCACGCGGACTTCTCCATATAATCAACACCTCACCCCACCAGGATTTCAACCCACAATCTTATAATTGTGACCGGGGAACGCTACCTCTGGGCCAATAGGACAATAAAAGCAGTCCTAGACTCTACTATATTTCACACAATGCCTGTTCAACGAGCTAATGGCGCTGTGAACCACTATAGGGGACCACCCGTGCCGCTTAGGTGATCAGAGCAACGTTTAACCAAATGCGGCTTCGAAACCCGAGGATCCATATATATTTCATTAGCCCAATAAAGCACGCAGACTTCTACATATAATCAACGCCTCACCCCACCAGGATTTGAAGCCACGATCTTATAATTGTGACCGGGGGATGCTACCTCTGGGCCACCAGGACAATAAAAGCATTCCTAGACTCTGCTATATTTCACACAAAGCCTGTTCAACGGGCTTATGGCACCGTGAACCTCTAATGGGGAACACCCGTGCCGCTTAGGTGATCAGAGCAAAGTTTTACCAGATCCGGCTTGGAAACACGAGGATCCATATATATTTCATTAGCCCAATAAAGCACTCGGACTTCTACATATAATCAACACCTCACCCCACCAGGATTCAAACCCACAATCTTATAATTGTGACCGGGGTATGCTACCTCTGGGCCACCAGGACAACAAAAGCAGTCCTAGACTCTACTATATTTCACACAAAGCCTGTTAAACGAGCTGATGGCGCTGTGAACCACTATAGGGGACCACCCGTGCCGCTTAGGTGATCAGAGCAACGCTTTACCAAATGCGTTTCGAAACACGAGGATCCATATATATTTCATTAGCCCAATAAAGCAAGTGGACTTCTACATATAATCAACGCCTCACCCCACCAGGATTTGAAGCCACGATCTTATAATTGTGACCGGGGAACGCTACCTTTGGGCCAACAGGACAATAAAAGCATTCGTAGACTCTACTATATTTCACACAAAGCCTGTTCAACGACCTTATGGCGCCGTGAACCTCTAATGGGGACCATCCGTGCCACTTAGGTGATCAGAGCAACGTTTTACCAAATCCGGCTTCGAAACACAAGGATCCATATTGTTAGATGTTCTGGGTAATAAGTTCTATATACAGGAGAGAACACAAACACCTGTATAGTTTTGTAGGTTCGGTTTACTGGATAAGAGTATGTACACAGAGGTGGATAGCACTGCTCCCTAGCTAAGGTCCTGGTCAACTACCATAGACGACGTATGGCAAGTGATACATTAGCAGCTTCCATACGTCGCCAGGCACATTAATTAAGCGCGTGGGATATGGTAATAACATTGCCACACGCTGCTAGCTAGGCTGAATAAATATAAATGGAGCACATACATAATATACATACATAATACATAATCCAGCATACATAATATACATACACCTCCCTCCCCCCTATACGCTCATAGCAAAGTCTTGAGCGGACCTCTTCTTCTGGATCCGTTCTGAGCGTCGAGGGACTTCATCACTGGGAAGGGTATGGGACTCAACACTGGTGGCGGGGCCAGCAGAAGGCAGTGTTACGGGGCGGAGAAAACGGCGGTTCCTCCACCACACACGACCACTGGGTAACCGCACCTGGTAGTCCCGTGACCTGCCGAGACCCATGACTACGCCTACTTTGTCCCAACGTAGGGAGGTCGGGTCCTGAACACGGACTTGGGTGCCGACACTCAACCTGGGGAGGGAACGGGCGTGGTCGTTGTAGCGGGCGGCGACGTCCTGAACACGTTCGGCGGCTCGGCGATCACAATCCTCTGTCTTGGCCTGCCACTCCTTGGAGAAGGATTGAGGGTGAGCAGGGACACAAGAACGAAGGGGGCGCCCATACAAAACCTGGGCAGGGGAGCGTCCGGTGAAGTTAGGTGTGTTGCGGAGTTCAAGAAGACCCCGGTCGAAGGCCTCGCAGTCAATATTCCCAGAAGGGGCCACCTTAAGGATGAGGTGCTTCAAAGATTTGACAGCAGCCTCAGCGTGGCCGTTGGACTGCGGGTAATGGGGCGATGACAACACATGCCGGACTCCCCATCGGTCAAGGAACGCAGCAAAGTCCCGGCTTGTGAACTGAGGCCCTCCGTCGGTTCGCAGGCGTACAGGAACGCCCACGTCACGGAAGTAGTGGCGGAACTTGCTGATGGTGGCGGCAGACGTCGTGTCATTACCGCCCTTGATGACAACTGGCCAACCAGAGAGACGGTCGACGATAACCAGGAAGGACTTTCCTGACACACAGAAAAAGTCGGCCGACACAGACTCAAAGGGGCGGGTGGGGTTGTCGTCACTCATGAAGGGTACCTGCTGCTGGCTGGGTTGTAATACGTGGCGGGGCTTACACACCTGGACAGCATTGGAGATGTCGGGGCCGATGCCAGGCCGGAACACAGTCTGTCGTGCACGTCGTTTGGTGGCCTCAGCTCCACGGTGACTGTCGTGAAGGCGAGCCAAGGCGTGGGGACGTGATGCAGCAGGGACAACTACCGAAGGAGAGGTGTCACTGGCCAGAGGTAGGGGTAGGGCGGCAGCAGGGTAGTTGCTGCTCCCTTCGTGCACCCTGTTGGCGTGTCTTACCTCAAGAATAGGTTTGGGGAAGTCCTGGGAGATGATGGCCAACTCTTGACAATGTCTGTAGGACAGCAAGGGAGTCGGGACACCATTATGCACGTCAATCCAGGCCTGACACGACCTGTTGCCAAAGGTGATATGTGCATAGAGTGAACCCAGGGCTGGGGCCATCTGTGAACCATCTGCCATAAAGCGGAGGTCCTCGGGAGGCGGTCCTAGATCGCTTGGAGAGAGCCCCAAGCATCGCAAATGCTGGGGACCGATGACTGTAGCGTCAGCGCCGGTGTCGGGCAACATCTGAAGACGGGATGACACACCGCCGTAGGTCACGATGACGCTGATGTACTGGGGGGCTTTGGTCCTGGGATGCGAGGAGTACACCCTCCTAAAATGGGTCGGGCTTCGTCCCGGGTCGTCGTGCCTCTGATTTGGCGACTGTGGGCGGCCCTCACTGGTAGAAGGGCGCCGAAGCTTCCGCCGACGCTGTCCCTTGGGTTCGTGGGTAGGGCAACACTTGTCATAGTGGCCCAGACGACCGCACACATTGCACTGTACGCGTTTAGCTGGGCACCGCACTGTGAGCGACCAGTGGCCCATACGGTCACAACTGTTGCAGGTAGACTGAGCAGCTGGACATACCTGTGTTCCGTGCTGCTTACCACAGTTGTTGCAAAATGAACCGGGCGTGGACGTGGTGGGCGAAGGCGTAGGAGCAGACTTCTTGTCCTTCTTGTACCGGGAAACAGCGCGTACAGCTGTAGGGGGAGCTCGGATGGCAGAAGTGGCACACCTGGCAGCCCCATAGGAGCGACATATCGTCAACACATCCTGAAGAGAAGAGGAAGAGTCGAGGGAGGTGAGGCGTTGGACAAGTTCCTCGTCCTTAACACCCATCAGGATCACCTGCTTCAACTGGGTCTCCTCGCACTGCTGGTGGTGGCCTAAACATATATCTACCTCTTCCGAGGCTCTCTTAAGACGTACATAAAAAGCGTCAAAAGACTCACCCTCCATCTGTCTGCAGCTAAACAATTCCCTCCTGCGCAGAGCTTCATCCTTTGATGTGCCGTTGTAGAACGTCCAGTACCTCCTCTACAGACAGCGAAGAGGTTGGGGGTACCTGCAACGTATGTTCTAAGACACGCTGAACTTCCAAGGACAGGCACATACGCAGCTGGATGAGTTGTTTAGGCTGTGACAAACTCTGGAGATCCACCATTGTAGCATAATCAGCCCACCGCCGCCGCCTTTCGCGAAAAGTCTGGAAATTTACATCAGGCTCCAAGATGGGCGGCGTTTGAGCTGCTGCTTTAGGTGGGGCTGGGGGGCGTGAAGGAAGCATGGATGAGGTATCTGAACCATTCAGTACCGAGGCAGTGTTAGAGCCAGGGGCTTGGTTAACAGTGAGGCGAGATATCAAGGCTTCAAACCGTGCACTGTCTTCCATTCTCCGTTGGTGGTCTCGTTCTGCCTCTGCTTGCCTTCTGTGCTCATCCGCCAAACGTCTGTGAGCTTCATCCCCGCGTCTCTCATCTCTCATAAACTTCATTAAGGCAATTATCTCTGGAGATAACGCTGAATGTTGAGGTGAAGGGCTGCGCGATGTTGTGGGAGCTGGGCCGGCCTGGTCATCCATCTCTGGGGGACTATCATCCGCTTGACTCATCCAGGCGCTGGGTCCACGGCTACGTAAGGCATGAGACATAACTACTTCCTCTGTGTACTGTGTCTTAAATCAGTGTTGACCGGTCAGCCCGTCGTATCAACAAGATTTCAGACAAAAAATTTAATTAAATACACAGATAAGTAGGTTATATATATAAAATATATACAGTATAAGAAACCGCGCGGTCAGCAAGTGTTAGTACATGTATATGTGTGT
>NW_024723103.1:0-9338 GCF_018991925.1 Homarus americanus | reverse complement strand
ATACCTGATCAGGGCTTTGTTAAACTCGATCAGGGTCCTTTGTTATACTCAATCAGGGGACTTTGTTATACTTGATCAGGGGACTTTGTTATACTCGATCAGGGGGCTTTGTTTTACTCGATCAGGAAACTTTGTTATACTCCATGAGGATCTTTTGTTATAATCGTTCAGGGGACTTTGTTATACTCGATGAGGGGACTTTGTTATACTCGATCAGGGGACTTTGTTATACTCGATCAGGGGACTTTGTTATATTCGATAAGGGGACTCTGTTATACTCGATTAGGTGACTGTAATACTCGATCAGGGGACTTTGTTATACTCGATCAGTGGCATTTGTAATACTCTTTTAGAGGCCTTTGTTATACTCGAACAGGGGCCTTTGTTAAACTCGATCAAAGGCCTTTGTTATTCTCGATTAGAGGACTTTGTTAAACTCGATGAGGAGACTTTGTTATACTCGATCAGGGGAGTTATTTATACTCGATCAGGGGACTTTGTTTTACTCGATCATGGGACTTTGTTATACTCGATCCGGGGCCTTTATTATACTCGGCCAGGGGCCTTTGTTATTATCATTTAGGGGCCTTTGTTATACTTGATCAGGGGGCTTTGTTATACTCGATCAGAGGAATTTGTTATTCTCGATCAGGGGAATTTGTTATACTCGATCAGGGGACTTTGTTATACTCGGCCAGGGGTCTTTGTTATACTAATTCAGGGGCCTTTGTTATACTTGATCAGGGGGCTTTGTTATACTCGATCAGGGGAATTTGTTATTCTCGATCAGGGGAATTTGTTATATCCCAACAGGGGGCTCTGTTATACTCGATCAGGGGACTTTGTTATATTTGATAAGGGGACTTTGTTATACTGGATCATGGGACTTTGTAATATTCGATCAGGGGCCTTTGTTATACTCGATGAGGGGACTGTGTTATACTCGATCCGGGGATTCTGTAATACTCGGTCAGGGGACTTTGTTATACTCGATCAAAGGCCTTTGTTATACTCGATCAGGGTTTTTTGTTATACTCGATCAGGGGACTTTGTTTTACTCGATCAGGGGGCTTTGTTTACCCGGGACAGGGAACTTTTGATATACCCAATTAGGACTTGCATCGCTGATCAGGGGACTTTGTTATACTCGATGAGGGGGGCTGGTTTTACCTGGATTAGGAAACTTTGTTATGCTCTTCCGGATCAGGGCCTTATATAATCGTTCAGGGACTTTGTTATACTCCGGATCAGGGACTTGTTCTCCCTGATTAGGGGACTTTGTTATACCTGATCAGGGACTTTGTTATATCTGATGAGGAGACTTTTGTTACACTCGATCAGGGGATTTTGTTATACGCGTTCATGGGACTTTGTTTTACTCGATCAGGGGGCTTTGTTATACTCGATGAGGGGACTTTGTTATACTCGATCAGGGGCCTTTGTTATACTAAATCAGGGGCCTTTGTTATACTCGGTCAGGGGACTTTGTTATACTCGACCAGGGGTCTTTGTTATACTCGATGAGGGGCCTTTGTTATACTTGATTAGGGGGCTTTGTTATACTCGATAAGGGGACTTTGTTATTTTCGATCAGGGGGACTTTGTTATAATCGATGAAGGGGCTTTGTTATACTCGATCAGGGAACTTTCTTATACTCGTCCAGGCGCCTTTGTTATATTCGATCAGGGGCCTTTGTTATATTCGATCAGGGGCCCTTGTTATGCTCGACCTGGGGACTTTGTTATACTCGATCAGGGGCTTTTGTTAAACTCGTTCAGGGGCCTTTGTTATACTCAATCAGGGGACTTTGTTATACTTAATTAGGGGACTTTGTTTTACTCGATCAGGGGGCTTTGTTTTACTCGATTAGGAAACTTTGTTATATTCGATGAGGAGCCTTTGTTATAATCGTTCAGGGGACTCTGTTATACTCGATTAGGTGACTGTAATACTCGATCAGGGGACTTTGTTATATTCGATCAGTGGCCTTTGTTATACTCTTTTAGAGGCCTTTGTTATACTCGAACAGGGGCCTTTGTTAAACTCGATCAAAGGCCTTTGTTATTCTCGATTTGAGGACTTTGTTAAACTCGATAAGGTGACTTTGTTATACTCGATGAGGGGAGTTTGTTATACTCGCTCAGGGGACTTTGTTATACTCGATTAGGGAACTTTGTTACACTCGACCAGGGGTCTTTGTTATACTCGATAAAGGGCCTTTGTTATACTTGATGAGGGGGCTTTGTTATACTCGATCATGGGAATTTGTTATTCTCGATAAGGGGTACTTTGTTATACTCGATCAGGGGGCTTTGTTATACTCGATCAGGGGCCTTTGTTATATAGTTCGGTAGCCTTTATAATCGATCAGGGGCGCTGTTATATACTCGATCAGGGGCCTTTGTTAAACTCGATCAGGGGCCTTTGTTATACTCGATCAAGGGGCATTGTTATACTCGATCTGGGAACTTTGTTATACTCGATCAGGGGCCTTTGTTATAATCGTGCAGGGGACTTTGTTACACAAGATCAGGTGACTTTGTTCTCCTCGATCAGGGGACTATGTTATACTCGATCAGGGGACTTTGTTATATTCGATGAGGGACTTTGTTATACTCGACCATGGGACTTTGTTATACTCGATGAGGGGCCTTTGTTATACTCGATCAGGGGCCGTTGTTATACCCGATCAGGAGACTTTGTTATACTCGATCAGAGGACTTTGTTATACTCGATCAGGGGACTCAGTAATACTCGATCAGGGGACTTGGTTATACTAGATCAGGGGCCTTTGTTATACTCGATCAGGGGACTTTGTTATATTCGATAAGAGGACTTTGTTATATTTGGATCATGGGACTTTGTTATACTCGATCGAGTGGCCTTTGTTATACTCTTTTTAGGAAGCCTTTGTTGTTATACTCGAACAGGGGCCTTTGTTAAACTCGATCAAGGCCTTTGTTATTCTCGGTTGAGAATTTGTTAAGCTTCGATGATGTGACTTTGTTATACCGATGAGGAGTTTGTTTTACTCGATCAGGGGGCTTTGTTATACTCGATCAGGGAACTTTGTTATACTCGACCAGGGGTCTTTGTTATACTCGATAAGGGGCCTTTGTTATACTTGATGAGGGGGCTTTGTTATACACGATCATGGGAATTTGTTATTCCCGATGAGGGGTACTTTGTTATACTCGATCAGGGGGCTTTGTTATACTCGATCAGGGAACTTTGTTATACTCGATCAGGGGCCTTTGTTATACTCGTTCAGGCGCCTTTGTTATAATCGATCAGGGGCCTTTGTTATACTCGACCAGGGGACTTTGTTATATTCGATGAGGAGACGTTGTTATACTTGATCAGGGGAGTTTGTTATACTCGATGAAGGGGCTTTGTTATACTCGATAAGGGAACTTTCTTATACTCGTTCAGGCGCCTTTGTTATATTCGATCAGGGGCCTTTGTTATATTCGATCAGGGGCCTTTGTTCTACTCGATCAGGGGACTTTGTTATTCTCGATCAGGGGGACTTTGTTATACTCGATGAAGGGGCTTTGTTATACTCGATCAGGGAACTTTCTTATACTCGATCAGGGGCTTTTGTTAAACTCGATCAGGGTCCTTTGTTATACTCAATCAGGGGACTTTGTTATACTTGATCAGGGGACTTTGTTATACTCGATCAGGGGGCTTTGTTTTACTCGGTCAGCAAACTTTGTTATACTCGATCAGGGGCCTTTGTTATAATCGTTCAGGGGACTTTGTTATACTCGATCAGGGGACTTTGCTCTCCTCGATCAGGGGACTTTGTTATACTCAATCAGGGGACTTTGGTATATTCGATGAGGAGACTTTGTTATACTTGATCATGGGAGTTTGTTATACTCGATCATGGGACTTTGTTTTACTCGATCAGGGGGCTTTGTTATACTCGATCAGGGGACTTTGTTATACTCGATCAGGGGCCGTTGTTATACTAAATTAGGGGCCTTTGTTATACTCGATCAGGGGACTTTGTTATACTCGACCAGGGGTCTTTGTTATACTCGATCAGGGGCCTTTGATATACTTGATCAGGGGACTTTGTTATTCTCGATCAGGGGGACTTTGTTATACTCGATGAAGGGGCTTTGTTATACTCGATCAGGGAACTTTCTTATACTCGTTCAGGCGCCTATGTTATATTCGATTAGGGGCCTTTGTTATATTCGATTAGGGGCCTTTGTTACACTCGACCTGGGGACTTTGTTATACTCGATCAGGGGCTTTTGTTAAACTCGATCAGGGGCCTTTGTTATACTCGGCTAGGGGACTTTGTTATACTTGATCAGGGGACTTTGTTATACTCGTTCAGGGGGCTTTGTTGTACTCGATCAGGAAACTTTGTTATACTCGATGAGGAGCCTTTGTTATAATCGTTCAGGGGACTTTGTTATACTCGATCAGGGGACTTTGTTATACTCGATCAGGGGACTTTGTTATACTCGATCAAGGGACTTTGTTATATTCGATAAGGGGACTCTGTTATACTCGATTAGGTGACTGTAATACTCGATCAGGGAACTTTGTTATACTCGATCAGTGGCATTTGTCATACTCTTTTAGAGGCCTTTGTTATACTCGAACAGGGGCCTTTGTTAAACTCTATCAAAGGCCTTTGTTATTCTCGATTTGAGGACTTTGTTAAACTCGATGAGGTGACTTTGTTATACTCGATGAGGGGAGTTTGTTATACTCGCTCAAGGGACTTTGTTATACTCGATTAGGGAACTTTGTTATACTCGACCAGGGGTCTTTGTTATACTCGATAAGGGGCCTTTGTTATACTTGATGAGGGGGCTTTGTTATACTCGATCATGGGAATTTGTTATTCCCGCTGAGGGGTACTTTGTTATACTCGATCAGGGGACTTTGTTATATTTGATGAGGGGACTTTGTTATACTCGACCATGGGACTTTGTTATACTCGATGAGGGGCCTTTGTTATACTCGATCAGGGGCCCTTGTTATACCCGATCAGGGGACTTAGTTATACTCAATCAGAGGACTTTGTTATACTCGATCAGGGGACTCTGTATTACTCGATCAGGGGACTTTGTTCTCCTCGATCAGGGGACTTTGTTATACTCGATCAGGGGCCTTTGTTATACTCGATTTGGGGCCTTTGTTATACTAGATCAGGGGACTTTGTTATACTCAGCCAGGGGTCTTTGTTATACTCGATCAGGGGCCTTTGTTATACTTGATCAGGGGGCTTTGTTATACTCGATCAGGGTCTTTGTTATACTCGATCAGGGAACTTTGTTATTCTCGATCAAGGGGCTTTGTTATACTCGATCAGGGAACTTTGTTATACTCGATCAGGGGCCTTTGTTATACTCGTTCAGGCGCCTTTGTTATATTCGATCAGGGGCCTTTGTTATACTCGACCAGGGACTTTGTTATACTCGATCAGGGGCCTTTGATATACTCAATCAGGGGACTTTGTTTTACTCGATCAGGAAACTTTGTTATACTCGATCAGTAGCCTTTGTTATAATCGTGCAGGGGACTTTGTTACACTCGATCAGGGGACTTTGTTCTCCTCGATCAGGGGTCTTTGTAATACTCGATCATGGGATTTTGTTATATTCGATGAGGGGACTTTGTTATACTCGACCATGGGACTTTGTTATACTCGATGAGGGGCCGTTGTTATACTCGATCAGGGGCCCTTTTTATACCCGATCAGGGTACTTTGTTATACTCGATCAGTGGCATTTGTTATACTTTTTTAGAGGCCTTTGTTATACTCGAACAGGGGCCTTTGTTAAACTCGATCAAAGGCCTTTGTTATTCTCGATTAGAGGACTTTGTTAAACTCGATGAGGAGACTTTGTTATACTCGATCAGGGGAGTTATTTATACTCGATCAGGGGACTTTGTTTTACTCGATCAGGGGACTTTGTTATACTCGATCAGGGGCCTTTGTTATACTCGGCCAGGGGTCTTTGTTATTATCATTTAGGGGCCTTTGTTATGCTTGATTAGGGGGCTTTGTTATACTCGATCAGGGGAATTTGTTATTCTCGATCAGGGGAATTTGTTATACTCGATCAGGGGACTTTGTTATACTCGGCCAGGGGTCTTTGTTATACTCATTCAGGGGCCTTTGTTATACTTGATCAGGGGGCTTTGTTATACTCGATCAGGGGAATTTGTTATTCTCGATGAGGGGAATTTGTTATACCCCAACAGGGGGCTTTGTTATACTCGATCAGGGGACTTTGTTATATTTGATAAGGGGACTTTGTTATACTGGATCATGGGACTTTGTAATATTCGATCAGGGGCCTTTGTTATACTCGATGAGGGGACTGTGTTATACTTGATCCGGGGATTCTGTAATACTCGATCAGGGGACTTTGTTATACTCGATCAAAGGCCTTTGTTATACTCGATCAGGGTTTTTTGTTATACTCGATCAGGGGACTTTGTTTTACTCGATCAGGGGGCTTTGTTTTACTCGATTAGGGAACTTTGATATACTCAATCAGGGGACTTTGTTATACTCGATCAGGGGACTTTGTTATACTCGATGAGGGGGCTTTGTTTTACTCGATTAGGAAACTTTGTTATACTCGATCATGGGATTTTGTTATATTCGATGAGGGGACTTTGTTATACTCGACCATGGGACTTTGTTATACTCGATGAGGTGCCTTTGTTATACTCGATCAAAGGCCCTTGTTATACCCGATCAGGGGACTTTGTTATACTCGATCAGAGGACTTTGTTATACTCGATCAGGGGATTCAGTAATACTCGATCAGGGGACTTTGTTTTACTAGATCAGGGGCCTTTGTTATACTCGATCAGGGGACTTTGTTATATTCGATAAGAGGACTTTGTTATACTGGATCATGGGACTTTGTTATACTCGATCAGTGGCCTTTGTTATACTCTTTTAGAGGCCTTTGTTATACTTGAACAGGGGCCTTTGTTATTCTCGATTTGAGGACTTTGTTAAACTCGATGAGGAGACTTTGTTATACTCGATCAGGGGAGTTTGTTATACTCGATCAGGGGACATTGTTTTACTCGATCAGGGGGATTTGTTATACTCGATCAGGGGACTTTGATATACTCGATCAGGGGCCTTTGTTATACTCGATCAGGGGCCTTTGTTTTACTCGATCAGGGGACTTTGTTATACTCGGCCAGGGGTCTTTGTTATACTCGATCAGGGGCATTTGTTGTACTTGATCAGGGGGCTTTGTTATAGTCGATCAGGGGAATTTGTTATTCTCGATCAGGGGAATTTGTTATACCCCAACAGAGGGCTTTGTTATGTTCGATCAGGGGGCTTTGTTATATTTGATAAGGGGACTTTGTTATACTCGATCAGGGAGCTTTGTTTTACTCGATCAGGAAACTTTGTTATACTCGATCAGGGGACTTTGTTATAATCGATCAGGGGACTCAGTAATACTCGATCAGGGGACTTTGTCTTCCTCGATCAGGGGACTTTGTAATACTCGATCAGGGACCTCAGCAATACCGATCAGGGACTTTGTTCACCCGGATAAGGGGGCTTTGTTTTACTCGGATTAGGGAACTTTATACTCAATTGGTGCGGACTTTGTTACCTCGGATCAGGGGACTTCGTTATACCCTGATCAGGGGCTTTGTTTTCACTCGATCAGAAACTTTGTTATACCTCGATCAGGGCCTTGTTATAATCAAACCAGGGACTTTGTTATTCTCGATCAGGGGACTTTGTTCTCCTCCATCAGGGGACTTTGTCATACTCGATCAGGGGACTTTGTTATATTCGATGAGGAGACTTTGTTATACTTGATCAGGGGAGTTTGTTATACTCGATCATGGGACTTTGTTTTACTCGATCAGGGGGCATTGTTATACTCGATCAGGGGACTTTGTTATACTCGATCAGGGGCCGTTGTTATACTAAATTAGGGGCCTTTGTTATACTCGATCAGGGGACTTTGTTATACTCGACCAGGGGTCTTTGTTATACTCGATCAGGGGCCTTTGATATACTTGATCAGGGGGCTTTGTTATACTCGATCAGGGGACTTTGTTATTCTCGATCAGGGGGACTTTGTTATACTCGATGAAGGGGCTTTGTTATACTCGATCAGGGAACTTTCTTATACTCGTTCAGGCGCCTTTGTTATATTCGATCAGGGGCCTTTGTTATATTCGATCAGGGGCCTTTGTTATACTCGACCTGGGGACTTTGTTATACCGATCAGGGGCTTTTTGTTAAACTCGATCAGGTCCTTTATTATACCTCAATCAGGGGACTTTGGTTGCTACTCTGGATCAGGGGACCTTGTTGGCACTTTTATCAGCGGGCTTTTGTTTTACCTTTAGATCAGGAAACTTGTTATACTCGATGAGGAGCCTTGTTATAATCGTTCAGGGACTGCTGGTTATACTCGGATCAGGGACCTTGTTATACCCGGATCAGGGACTTTGTTACACTCTCGAGATCAGGGGATTCTGCAAATACTCGATCAGGGGCCTTTGTTATACCTCGAACAAGGGACTCGTAATACCGATCAGGGACTTTGTTATACCTGATCAGTGGCACGGTTATAATTTTTAGAGGCCTTTGTTATACTCGAACAGGGGCCTTTGTTAAACTCGATCAAAGGCCTTTCTTATTCTCGATTAGAGGACTTTGTTAAACTCGATGAGGAGACTTTGTTATACTCGATCAGGGGAGTTATTTATACTCGATCAGGGGACTTTGTTTTACTCGATCATGGGACTTTGTTATACTCGATCAGGGCCTTTATTATACTCGGCCAGGGGCCTTTGTTATTATCATTTAGGGGCCTTTGTTATACTTGATCAGGGGGCTTTGTTATACTCGATCAGGGGAATTTGTTATTCTCGATCAGGGGAATTTGTTATACTCGATCAGGGGACTTTGATATACTCGGCCAGGGGTCTTTGTTATACTCATTCAGGGGCCTTTGTTATACTTGATCAGGGGGCTTTGTTATACTCGATCAGGGGAATTTGTTATTCTCGATCAGGGGAATTTGTTATATCCCAACAGGGGGCTTTGTTATACTCGATTAGGGGACTTTGTTATATTAGATAAGGGGACTTTGTTATACTGGATCATGGGACTTTGTAATATTCGATCAGGGGCCTTTGTTATACTCGATGAGGGGACTGTGTTATACTCGATCCGGGGATTCTGTAATACTCGATCAGGGGACTTTGTTATACTCGATCAAAGGCCTTTGTTATACTCGATCAGGGTTTTTTGTTATACTCGATCAGGGGACTTTGTTTTACTCGATCAGGGGGCTTTGTT
>NW_024723102.1:0-1818 GCF_018991925.1 Homarus americanus | reverse complement strand
GATAATTGTTAGATACAACTTGTGTATATGTTGTGTCTACGGCTTGCGTTGGTAAGTCTTGTGCATCCGTACCAACACAAGCCATAGAAACTTTTAATGTAATTTTTGTTTAACAATAGATTATGTTTATAGTATAAGAATTGGGTAAAACACATAGTTAACTATTGAAACTTATTTATGAACACAAGGAAGAGTGCACCTAACAACCCCACCACATTTAATTAGTTTCATACTACCCAATATTTGTAACTTTATCATCCCTGTTTATTGTATATTTTCATATTTCGCTGCCATGTTATTGCAATAAACCTGTTAATTATTATTATTATTATTATTATTATTATTATTATTATTATTATTATTATTATTATTATTATTATTATTATTATTATTATTATTATTATTATTAGTGTTATTATTATTATTATTATTATTATTATGTATTGTTATTATTATTATTGTGTATTATTATTATTATTATTATTATTATTATTGTTATTATTATTATTATTATTATTATTATTATTATTATTATTATTATTATTATTATTATTATTATTATTATTGTTTGTTGTTTGATTTGTTTGTTGTTTTTTTGTTGTTGTTTATTTATTATTATTATTATTATTATTATTATTATTATTATTATTATTATTATTATTATTATTATTATTATTATTATTATTATTATTATTATTATTATTATTATTATTATTATTATTATTATTATTATTATTATTATTATTAATTATTATTATTATTATTATTATTATTATTATTATTATTATTATTATTATTATTATTATTATTATTATTATTATTATTATTATTATTATTATTATTATTATTATTATTATTATTATTATTATTATTATTATTATTATTATTATTATTATTATTATTATTATTATTATCATATTATTATCGTTATCATTTATCATTATCATTATTATATTTCATCATTATCATTATTATTATTATTATTATTATTATTTTATTATTACACAGAAAAGAAACAAAACAAAGCCAACGTTACCAGGCCACAACCTCTGAACAGGAGCAGAGATAAATGTCCTCAACTCTCAACGACGCATAAAAAACGGCTCTGTTAAGTAGGTCAAAACCACTGACTCTTGAAGAATATTGAGGAAGCAAATAGACATAAACCTGTACTGTGTTTTTCTTTTTTATGTCGCTAATATTTCTTTCGATTACAGGCGCTAGAACGTTGGAAAAATACCCAAAAAAATTTTGGAAATACATAGTACCGTCGAATTGTGAAGGTTTTTGTCATCTGTGCAGGGAGACGAACTGTTCCATTATGTTGATTTCTTTTACACAGATCAGGTTAGTCTCACTATTTCTATGAACTTATAGGTTTGTTTCCTGTTGATGTTGAAGTTCATAGTAAAGAACACGATCTTTATATTTAAAAGCAAGTAACTTTCTTATTTCAATCATTAGCGCCAACTTCCCACAAAGACATGTTTTTTTTATTCATTATGTCACACATAAATTCTCAGGGAATAATGAACTCGTGCAAGTCGCCATGTCGTCGTCTCCATGCCCTCAGCGTCTGTGGACTGACTGTCAAATGAGACAAATGGATGGATGGATGTTCTTGAGACTTTACAGGTGTACAATAATCACCCAGGAACTCGGATGAATTTTTTGCACTGGTAAAATCTGATTCGGTAACGTGTAGCATTGTTCGACCTGAGGTTTACACATGCCAGACTGGACATCTGCACTGACAAATTCACGGTATATTTTGGGATCGTATTGTATGCCTCGTCTGGTGTCACCTTGCTTAGCTTA
>NW_024723101.1:0-39575 GCF_018991925.1 Homarus americanus | reverse complement strand
CTTTTAACTCCCCTAAACAGAACACTGGCATACCTGTTGGACAGATAACCCCTTTATCCATGTCAGGAGGTTACCTTGTATGCCAAAATTAGCTAGCTGCTCAAGTATAATGTCTCTATTAGCTACATCAAAGGCTACTTAAGGTCTATGAAGGCTGTTTGTGTCTTATCTTTTGAGTGAACAAGATCCTGCAAAGACGTTCAGGTAAGCATGCCCGGGCATGAACTCCATACAGACAGGGGCGAGTTTGTTTCGTGACTTGAAGCATGAGACGGTTTAGAACAATCCTTCAAGGACTTCTTACACATACAGGATGTAAGTGAAATTGGCCTGAAGTTTGAGAATTAGCTTTAGGATTAAACTATGTTTCCATGAGTCCATGTCTTTAGGTAAGAATACCCCTGTGTGAGGCCTATTTGATACAGGTCATATTCAACAATCTCAGGGTGTAGAGGTTGTCATCCTCACCAGGGAGGATGACTCACCGAGGAGGCTAGTTTTGTTATGGTGTCCTGCACTTCTCCTCTCTTCCGCTTCTCCCTCCTCTGTCCTTCTCCCCTACCTCCATCCCCTACCCTCTCGTCCATAATGGCCCCCAGTCCTAGTTTTTTACGTCATAATGGACCCCAGTGTAAATGGACCCCATTCCTATTAGGCCTATACCTAACTAAAAGGTTAATTTAAATACTTCAATTTTCCGGAACACCTGAAATTCTTCTAATGAACTACAGAATCTTGTGAATTCATTAATACTGTAATACAATGTTTGCTGTAGCGCTGTAATGCTGCGAATCACCTTGATGATACAGTGTGCTTATTACATATTGAGGTGCTGATGACAGGTATCCAGGTGTGTGTGTGTGTGTGTGTGTGTGTGTGTGTGTGTGTGTGTGTGTGTGTGTGTGTGTGTGTGTGTGTGTGTGTGTGTGTGTGTGTGTGTGTGTGTTTTTGTCTACTGGTCACTTGTACCAGTACCTATCTACCTGGTGATGAATGCAGGTCACGTGGGCAGGAGATGCAGGTTACGTAGGCAGGTGGAGGGGGAGAGATGCCGGTCACGTGGGTGGAAGGTAGAGATGCAGGTCACGTGGGTAGGTGGAGGGAGAGATGCAGGTCACGTCCTAGGGGAGTGGGCAGGGTGACCCGTCCTTTTTACTACAGGCAAAGGTGGACTGTCCTTCACACGAGCACCAAGACAGATTGCTAAATAGTTAACAAAAGTTTGAACCCACAGACTGACAGTAGGGCCCTCAGATAGGCAGTAGGGCCCTCAGATAGACAGTAGGGCCCTCAGATAGACAGTTGGACCCTCATATAGATAGTAGGGCCCTCAGATAGACAGTTGGACCCTCATATAGACAGTAGGGCCTTATAGACAGTTGGACCCTCATATAGATAGTAGGGCCTCAGATGGACAGTTGGACCTTCATTAGACAGTAGGGCCTCAGATGGCAGATTGGACCCTCATATAGACAGTAGGGCCTTAGATAGACAGTTGGACCTTCATATAGACAGTAGGACTGACAGACATATAAGCATCCAGATTCATTCTTATCACGTCCATTATCGTTTTGTTGAGACAGAAATAACTACCGGAAGAAATATTTTGGATAATTGTGTGTGTGTGTGTGTGTGTGTGTGTGTGTGTGTGTGTGTGTGTGTGTGTGTGTGTGTGTGTGTGTGTGTGTGTGTGTGTGTGTGTGTGTGTGTGTGTGTGTGTGTGTGTGTGTGTGTGTGTGTGTGTGTGTGTGTGTGTGTGTGTGTGTGTGTGTGTGTGTGTGTGTGTGTGTGTGTGTGTGTGTGTGTGTGTGTGTGTGTGTGTGTGTGTGTGTGTGTGTGTGTGTGTGTGTGTGTGTGTGTGTGTGTGTGTGTGTGTGTGTGTGTGTGTGTGTGTGTGTGTGTGTGTGTTTGCGTGTGTGTGTGTGTGTGTGTGTGTGTGTGTGTGTGTGTGTGTGTGTGTGTGTGCATAATGTGTGTGTGTGTGTGTGTGTGTGTGTGTGTGTGTGTGTGTGTGTGTGTGTGTGTGTGTGTGTGTGTGTGTGTGTGTGTGTGTGTGTGTGTGTGTGTGTGTGTGTGTGTGTGTGTGTGTGTGTGTGTGTGTGTGTGTGTGTGTGTGTGTGTGTGTGTGTGGCGCGTGCGGTGCGTGCGTGCGTGCGTGCTGCGATGCGTGCGTGCGGTGCGTGCGTGCGTGCGTGCGTGCGTGCGTGCGTGCGTGCGTGCGTGCGTGCGTGCGTGCGTGCGTGCGTGCGTGCGTGCGTGCGTGCGATGCGTGCGTGCGTGCGTGCGTGCGTGCGTCGTGCGTGCGATATGCGTGCTGCGTGCGTGCGTGCGATGCGATGCGTGCGTGCGCGTGCGTGCGTGCGTGTGTGTGTGTGTGTGTGTGTGTGTGTGTGTGTGTGTGTGTGTGTGTGTTTCACTAGCATTCGTTAAGTAAAAATTCCCTCGTAACTTAAGGTATAATAATTCCTAAGTTTATTATGTTTATGATCCATCACCAAAATATACTAAAAAATGACACCAAAATGGCACTGAGACTCTACCATTGTCAGATACATTACCTTCTATACTCAAGGGAAGAAATTGATGGCAGGATAGCCTTGACAACTGGGGTACTGGTGGTGACCTTGGGAGAGGCGGTGTGTCACCCTCAACGTCCAAGGGGTAACTAAGATCTGGGAGCAGCGTCACTAGGTGTTTATACAGAGAGGTTGAGCATTAGGCCACCAGAGTTTCTTGTTGTTACAGATGTCATTCAAAAACAATTTAGGATGTTTTGGTCTGAGCTCCGACTGAATTAAGTTGTGAGTGTGCTGTCTCGTGAGGTGAGGTTAGGTGTTTTGGTGAGAGAGAGAGAGAGAGAGTGTGTGGGTGTGTGTATAAACTCAATAAATTTTGGACAGTATTCCCATTTTTCTCAGTAATGTTGACTTAGTTATTGACCTCTTGTGGTCGAGTGGATACAACAGAGAAGTGATAAATGGCAGTGAAGAAATAAGCAAGGCATTGAACAGCTACTTCTTATCAGTTTTCACAGAAGAAATTCGCGAGGAAATTCCAGAGGTGGAACTGATATTTAGGGGGAAGGAAGAAGAGAAATTAAAGAATATCACTATCAGAAAAGAGGATGTTCTTAAGAAGATAAATAAACTAAAGAAGACAAAATCCCCAGGGCCGGATGAAATTTTCCCTCGAGTCTTGAAAGAGTGTAGGGAACAGATTAGTGGACCCCTCGTAAACTTATTTACAAAATCATTAGACACGGGAGTTGTGCCAGACTTGTGGAAACAGGCAAATGAAAAATTCTATATTCAAAAAGGAGACAGAGCATCAAGGTCAAATTACCGGGCTGACTGAAGTCGGACGTCAGTAGTGGGGAAATTCTTTTTGAATCAATTATAGTAAGAGAAGCATCCGATCGTATATAGAGAAAGCAAATTAATTCCACGACTCAACATGGGTTTACAAAGGAAAAATCTTATTCAACAAATCACGACGTTTTTAGGAAAGTTCGGAGGTAGTAGATAACATCGAAAATTACGATGTTGGTTTACTTACTCAGCAAAGCATTTGGACAGAAAGAGTACCGCATCAGAGGCTTTGAGAAAATTCATACCATGGCACGTGAGAGGAAAGTTTAAATTGGATAAAACTATGGCTCACCGGATAGAACGAGGGTCATGTAGATGGTGTTGAATCTGAGTGGGGCCGTAAAACCAGTGGGTTCTCTAGGTCAGCATCGGCCCACTTTGTCTTTATACATAGCATGTCTGATCTAGATACTGGGATCAGCAGTGACATAAGCACGTTTGCGGATGACACCAAAATAGGGCGGCAGATTAATTCAGGGCAGGATGCAAATGCATTACAGGAGGATCTAAATAAACTGCAGGGGTGGTCTGAAAAATGGCAAATGAAATTCAACACCAGCAAGTGCAGCGTTCTTAATATTGGAAGAACAAGTACTGATAATGTATACAGCCTTAACAACATCAACCTAGAGAAGTCGACTTGTGAAAGAGACCTAGGGGTACTTGTAAGCCCGGACCTACGGCCTAGAAAACAGTGCGTTAATGTTCGAAATAAGGCAAACAGAGTGTTGGGTTTTATTTCTAGAAGTGTAAGTAATAAGAGTGCAGAGGTCTTATTGCAACTATATCTTGCGCTAGTCAGGCCGCACCTCGATTATGCGGTTCGGTTCTGGTGCTCTTATTATAGAATGGATATCAATTCACTAGAGTCGGTGCAGCGAAGAATGACAAAAATGATTCCGGGACTTAGAAACCTTCCATATCAGGATAGGTTAAAGAAACTTAATTTGCATTCCCTAGAAAGACGAAGAGTGCGGGGAGATATGATAGAAGTATTTAAGTGGGTGAAAGGAATCAACAAAGGTGATATAGATAAAGTTCTTATAATATCCGAGCAGGATAGGACTCGGAGCAACGGATTGAAGTTGGATAAGTTTAGGTTTAGGAGGGAGATAGGAAGAAACTGGCTCACAAATAGGGTGTTGGACGAGTGGAACAAGCTTAGCAACTTTGTAGTAAGTGCTGGAACGCTGGAAAGTTTCAAAAGGAGGCTGGATAGATTCATGGATGATAGAGAGTGGTAGTAACTCTCGACAGGAGCTGCCACGCACAGGCCAACCGACCTATTGCAGACTCCTTATGTTCTTATGTTCTTATGGTTATATTATTTTCCCACAACGAATAGTGGTTGGTGACGTAACTATGAATACTTTACGAGAATGTTATTATGGTTATTAGGTTATTATGTACTACCGGAATCGCGCTAGGCCACGGTAGGACGCCACCCTCCGGGAGGCTCCACATTGTCTCACTGTAGTGCATTAAGGTAGACCACACTTTTATTTTTGCCCTGAGCAGCAAGTATGTACAGATTTTTGCCAGTTCCCACTCTGGAGCATCCAACATAGAACTGTCCATGAGAGAAGCAAGGAAACACCAGGTTTAGGCCAACCATCTTTAGGGACTGTCCCTGGCTTTTGTAGATGGTCATGGCAAAGCTCACTTTAACCGGGAACTGAAGTCGCTTGAACTCAAATGGCAGGTCAGTGGTGATGAGAGGTATCCTTGGTATAAACACGTCCTCTCCTTTAGCTTTTCCTGTCAGTATTGTAGCTTCCAGTACATGTGGCATCATGTTCTTCACCACCAGTCTTGTGCCATTGCAGAGCCTTGGTGGTTCAAGATTTCTTAAGAGCATTATAGGAGTTCCAATCTTGAGAGTGAGGTGGTGAGGAGGCATTCCAGCTGGCTCCAAAGAATTAAGGAATTCTGCAGGGTACTGGACTGCTTGGTCCTGGTCGATTACTGTATCAACAGATTTGAATAAGAACTCACTGTCTGGAAGCTGTCTGAGTAGAGTCATGTTGATTTCAGCCACTGTTTCATTCTTTGGTGCCAGAATTACGCGTTCACGCAGCCACTTGTGATCCTTGTAGTGGTGGATAATGTTTGGGTAGACCATGTTAGTGAGCTCAGTTGAGGACTTTACAACATTTCCACATCCTTGAGGAATGATTATTTGTCCTTCTGAATCAACAGGGAAAGTTCCATTCCCAATCTGTAGTAGAAGGTTTGCAAACCGTTCAGCATCCTGATCTCTTTGTAGATGTACTCTCATGTTTGTGGATGGGGTGAGTATCTGAACACTTCTCCAAAGGTATGATGCCTTGAGGCACGCATTCAGTTCATCAGCTGGAGTGCTTCGAGTAATGACAAGTAGGGTCTGGCGAAAGTCTCCAGCAATGACCATTGTAATGCCACCCATGAGCTGGTCATTTTCTCGTATGTCTTGCAAAGTCTTGTCCAATGCTTCAAACGCTAACTTGTGAGACATAGTGCATTCATCCCAGACTATGAGGCTGCATTTTTCTAAGAGTTTTGCCATTGCCGATCCTTTTTTGATGTTGCACACTGGATTCTCATTGTGAGCGAGGTTGAGAGGCAGTTTAAAAGTTGAGTGTGCAATACGTCCTCCTTCTAGTAGTGTTGCAGCAATGCCTGAGGATGCCACAGCAAGAGCAATTTTCCCCTGATAACGTACTTTGGCCAACAAAAGGTTGATCAGGAATGTTTTTCCTGTCCCGCCAGGTGCATCGAGAAAGATCATACCTCCCTGCTCCGCTTGTATCACTTGCAAGATCTGTTCATAAGCATTTGCTTGATCAGGCACCAAGTGAGGCTCATTTTCTTCAAGAAAATTCACCAGAACTTCAACTGAGTAGTCTGTCTCTCTGAGCAACTCCCATCAATAGTTCATTAACGGTGTATGTAAGTTCCACTACAGCGGCACAGAAAAGTATATTTTTTTAGCATTATAATGTTATTATTTTATTGCCTAATCATCACTACATATAACACCATCCATCATCACTACACATAACACCATCCATCATCAATACACATAACACCATCCATCATCACTACATATAACACCATCCATCATCACTACATATAACACCATCCATCATCACTACATATAACACCATCCATCATCACTACATATAACACCATCCATCATCACTACACATAACACCACCCATCATCACTACATATAACACCACCCATCATCACTACATATAACACCATCCATCATCACTACATATATCACCATCCATCATCACTACATATAACACCACCCATCATCACTACATGTAACACCACCTATCATCACTACATACACCAATCATCATCACTACATATAACACCATCCATCATCACTACATATAACACCAATCATCATCACTACATATAACACCAATCATCAATACTACATATAACACCAATCATCACTACATATAACACCAATCATCATCACTACAGATCGGTAAAGTAGTTTCCGTGATTCTCGTGCGGACAAACAAACAAACAAACAGACAGACAGACAGACAGACAGACAGACAGACAGACAGACTTCTTTGTTTTATACATATATAGATGATGTATATCTTATGTGTTGTGAATTATACATGATACATTCTCACCTGTTGTCTCGGGATGTCTTACCTGGGCGTGGTGAACTTCATTAGCCAGAGGTGTGTAACAGGTGTACAGGTGGACGGGCGTGTGTTTGTACCTGGTGTCCTCTTGTCTGTCTGTCTCTGTCTCACACACTACCATATGTGGACCGCCGCCCTCTACTGTGTACGCCCACAGGTGGAGTACCTTACCTGCCTCCAGTCGCTCTCTCTAATGTAGGTCTCCTGTAGGTGTTGTCCCCGACCAGTCACCTTATCTTTCAATGGACGCTGACAGGTCTTCTTCTCCAGTCAATAAACCAGTCATTCTCACCCACTGATACCCTCCACCAGTTACCTTCAATTAACGCTGACAGGTGTAGTCCACCAGTCAATTAAACCAGTCATTCTCACCCACTCACCTCCACCAGTCACTTCGACCACTTACACCGTCATAAGAACATAAGAACATAAGAATGGAGGAAACTGCAGCGGGCCTATTGGCCCATACTGGGCAGTCCCGTTTACACCCAACCCCTATTGCTCATATGAGCATCCAACCTATGTTTGAAGCAATTCAGCGTATTCGAGTTAATGATGATATTTGGTAACTTGTTCCATTCATCCACTACTCTGTTTCCAAACCAGTGTTTACCTATTTCGCCTAAATCTAAATTTGTCTAATTTAAAACCATTGTTACGAGTTCGCTCCTGGTTGGATAGTTTGAGTACCTTTGTAATGTCCCCTTTGTTTAGCCCTCACCATACAAACACACACACAGAAAAGTTTCTTGAAGGGACACTTGTTTCTATTGTTTATAAACCAACACTGTGACCTTAACCTAACCAAGCACGTAGATGTTGGTAGCCCTGACCTTAACTAAACACGTCAAGGTTGGTAGCCCTGACCCGCCACACCTGGGTTCTGTTGCAATCGTGTTCACCTGTTATCGTCCCCGGCAGGTGTTTGAGGTGCCGAGGTGTTGCCGTTCAGTCATGGGGTTAATGTGATAACGTATCGAGCCAGGGTGGGGATAGGCGAGGCTGGGGAGGTGAGAGTGAAGGCGAGGGTTGTGGGGAGGGGCTATGGTGGTAGGGAGGAGCGAGGATGGGGAGGGACAGGTTGGGGAGGTTCGAGGGTGGTGGGGGATTTCTGGTCCTCAGCTGCCTTGAGAACAAACCAGCGGATATAACATACACGATAAGTATAATATCCAAGCATAATTATTAACGTATCAGGGTTATATTACTATAAATACAAATTACAACCTGTCTATCCTGTCTTATATCATGGTGGCGAAATATGATACGGTGTGTGATATAGTTAGTTTTATTTAATGTTTCCGGGCGTTGATAAGTAGTGAGTGTTCGGGTGTGGACAATAATCATAAAGGAAATACCAGCGATGGTGACGTGTGTGTGAGGAGGGGGGAGGTAGGGTTAGGTTAGGTTAGGTTAGGTTGGGTTAGGTTAGGTTAGAGCGGGTCCCATGTGAAGCAACAGAGATAAGTGTCACGGTGAGTGTTGTACATGTTGACGTGGACAAAAGACCGCTGGTGGGCGAGGATATAGTGCCCAGGGGTATGACCTTACCAGCTGGTGCCCACATGACCCACCAATAACTCCAGACGGTGTGATGTCGACCCCTGCTGCCGTCTCCTGGGATCCTGACACCCTCAAAATATTATGCGTTAGTCAGCTCTATGAATTCTGCGCTTGGTTGAGGTAATTCACCCTCTTCCTCCCCCCCCCATGCCTACCTTCGGGGCCGTTCACGTCATTGACTCTTCTGTGCACCTCCAGGCTGACGACATGTGCACCCTTGTGTCTCGACCCTCACTCACGCACGCAGCTGAAAACCACTTCTTGCTCACCACTGATATAATTTTACTACAGTTATAAAGCAACATGACTGTGTGTGTGTGTGTGTGTGTGTGTGTGTGTGTGTGTGTGTGTGTGTGTGTGTGTGTGTGTGTGTGTGTACTGGCCTCAAGCCACTAATACAACACACCTCTGTCTCTGTTAGTCCGTCCGGGTCATTGTCTGCTTGTATTTACTGCTTGCTGTTAGGGTCCTACAGGCTGGTTCTAAGAAGGGGAGGGAGAAAGAAGAACGGAGGGAGAGGGAGTGTGGGAGAGAGAGAAAGGAATGTGGGAGAGAGACCAGGTTAATAATATAACCCATCGTTATTTACTCACCGGTTTATGTATGACCTCCCCAGTGTGGCCCTCGCAATCTTCTCATCCATCCGTGTATAATTCATAGAAACGGGGGAGTAATTATGGTCTGGATGTTGCCTTGTGTGGGGTGAGGCAGCAAGGAGGGTGGGAGATGGATGAGGCAGTAGGGGTGAGAGATGGATGAGGCAGTGTGGGGTGGGGAGATGGATGAGGGAGTAGGGGTGAGGGGAGATGGATGAGGCAGTAGGGGTGAGGCAGCAAGGAGGAGGGGGGTTGGATGGGGCAGTAGGGTGAGGCAGCAGAGGAGGGAGGGAGGAATGAAGGGATAAATGAGATAAAAGAATAGACGAAGGAGGAAGAAAAAGAAGAAAAATGAGGAGGAGGGAGGAGAGAAACGAAAGAGAGGCAAGGAGAGGCAACAAAAGGCGAGGCAGTGTGTGTACAGTAATCCCGGCGCCGGGAGGCATTCAACACTAAACTGTCTTGCCTCTCAAGTTACACAACATCTGCTCTCAACTCTTGTTTTCCCTCGTCACTCTTGCTTATAACAACACACACTGCCTGGCTGCCTTAAACGCACAGACAGACAGACAGACAGACAGACAGACAGACAGACAGACGAACCAGACAGATAGATTGACTGACGGAACACTCACTGCCTAGCTGCCCTAAACGTATTCTTACACTACAGACAGACACAGACAGACAGACAGACAGACAGACAGACAGACAGACAGACAGCCAGCAAACAGACAGACAGACAGACAGACAGACAGACACTCTATATCATAATAAATGGATAGAATATATATTAATGCCTTAACTATAACTAATTAAAATATAAGTAAAAAAAAATATATATATACTGTATATGTTTTCTCTATTAATAATTACCCTTGGCTCCATATACTGTCTGTGTCTCTGTCTGACTGTCTGTCTGTTTGTCTGTCAGTCATCATAATCAAAGTTCTTGGTGTCATTTTAACACTTTATCACTGATTAAGAGGTGACACTTTAATCCCACCTTATTAATATCTTACCTGTATTATGTCAACACTAATTATACCTGGATTAATTTTATCTAATTAGTTTTATTTATTGTTGATGAAATATGATGTAAAGTAGAATGGATTGTATTTTTTTTTTTGGGGGGGGTCGCCTGAAGATTTGATTCATCATACTAAGGGTTAAATCATCATACTCAAGAGGTTAGGTCATCATACCTAAGAGGTTAGGTCATCATACTCAAGGGTTAATCATTATACTCAATTGGGTTAAATCTTCATACTGAAGGGTTGATGTCTCAAGGGTTAAGCCATTATACTCAATTGGGTTAAATCATCATACCAAGGGTTAAGTCATCATACTCAATTGGGTTAAATCATCATACCTGAAGGGTTAAGTCATCATACTCAAGGTTAAGTCATTATACTCAATTGGGTTAAGTCATCATAAAGGTTAAGTCATCATACTCAATTGGGTTAAATCATCATACTCAAGGGGTTAAGTCATACTCAAGGGGTTAAATCATCTTACCAAGGGTTAATAGACGCAAATGAAGAAGCAATTTCGCGTAAACTAACAGATCACTTCTTGTCCACAATATTTTCTTTACAAACCTACAATTTTCTCCATAAAAGAAAATAGAATATCAAGTTGTAAACAGAAGCGGACTGTTAAGAGTATAAGTAACACAACTGCAAAAATAGTATCAATGAACAAAAAAACAAATGACTGTCGCCTTGAGCAGATATAGTTTACCATTGTCTATAAAGAGGATTACTGTGCCTTAATTACTCTTAGTGCACATGTACTCTCTATCTCAATGTATCTCACTAAGTTTAGGATTATTTTAAATACGAATTATATGTTTTTATTTACGTGATATATCTGAAGAAGGAATTCGAGACAGGTTTATAAAGGTTTCGTAATCAAGGGATGAAGGGGATTTGATACTGTGTGTGTGTGTGTGTGTGTGTGTGTGTGTGTGTAATAATAATAATAATTACGGTTTATTGAAGATTAAGCGAGGCTGAAAATACAGTTATTTTGGGAATGGCTCGATTTACAACAATATGTAAATAAAGACAATAAGATATATATACTAGATGGGGAGCTCAAACTACGTTCATTTATAGTGGCAGTGCAAGGAGCAGTGTTTATGGGAGTGAATACCTGGTTTATTCGTTATTGATAATTTACAATGGTTGACTGGGCTGTTTATAGCGATCAGTTCGTGATGCATGGGTGGATGCGGTTGTGGTGTCGAACAGCACTCGGTAGGATCGGTGGTAGAGGTGTCGAGGATGGTGTAGAAGTTTACCAAATTTGCAGATGAGGTCGTATGGTGTGAGAATCGAAAGGGTCAGTGTTGAGCGCTTGATATGTGAGTAGGAAGGAGAGAATATTCTGCATGCCCCTTTTGCACTTTTTCAGGTGTTTACGTGTGAGGCATTTAGGAGGAAGACCAGGTGGGGAGGAAGGTGAGTTGGGAAGTATGAATGTTGTGTAAACACTGAGGAGCTTGGTGCAGGAACCTGAGGACTTGGTCGGCGGAGGAGGTGGAGGGAAACTGAGGATTTGACAACTTCACTGACGTGGGTTTCAATTTAGTTTGTTGGTTCTGGTGACGCTGAGGAGCTTGTGAATCTACAACCTGAGTGCGTTGGGACCAAGTAATGGGGGGTGGGACAATGTCGGAGGAGAGGTTATGCATCCATGGTTTTGGTATGGTGATGACGTGGTTGGGCAGTTTTGAGATCAAAATCCTGAAGGGGGTAGTGGGAGCAGAATTGTTGAATATCCCAAGGGAGTGTGACATATTTCAGGAGCAGGGTTTCTAGGCATCTGATGGCTAAGGAAGCAGAGTGGTCCCATCTGGTGCTTGGGGACGCCACAGGTGAGTGATGAGGTGAGACAGCCCTCGAAGCGTACAGCTTGGGTCGGTCATAAGTCTGTATGGTATGAGATTCGAAGCCGAGGTCATAGCTTTGTGATTTATTGTGTTTTAGTGAAATGAAGGCGACAGCTCAGACGTTGCTCGAGACGGTATATGTAATCGAGAAAGCTGAGACAGGAGGTGGAGAAGTTTCATGTTGTAAATTGCTGAGGGTCTAGACTCCTGTGTGTGTGTGTGTGTGTGTGTGTGTGTGTGTGTGTGTGTGTGTGTGTGTGTGTGGGTCCGAAGTTTAGTGTTATTGGAGCTTCGAACATCTGAAGTTAAACAGGTGTAAATATTGGAGTGTGTTGTGCAGGTGTGTGTTATTTAGGCACACCTGAGAGGGGAGGACAGGTGTGTTTATTATTATTATTATTATTATTATTATTATTATTATTATTATTATTATTATTATTATTATTATTATTATTATTATTATTATTATTATTATTATTATTATTATTATTACTTTGGCTTACGAAATCACAGAACCAATCTCAGTAAAAAATTAGTTATGATGCAGCTTAATGAGACGAAATTCACAGCAGCATTGCTAATTGGTTTTATTAAAGGTCAAGGTGAGGTCAGACAGTGTCATAACATGTGTCGGTTGTGACCTTCTGGTGACCTTAAACCAACTTACTACCACTTGAGGAAGGCGAAAACACCTAATTGAAGTCTTTTATGTCAAAGGTCACAGGTCACAGCTGAGAGAGACAGAGGTCAAACATTATGGTACAGTATTTATGGTTGAGGGTCGTAGGGTGGGGGACTCTTGTTTACCTGTAAAAAGATACCTAGTTGAGAAGGAGAGTTAAGTCATCTGAGGAACATTTGGGTAGACTTGATTAATGACACAACTGTTGATTTAAAACTGTTATTTGTGGGAGTTTATTGTGTGTGTGTGGGGGGGTGAGTTGCTGTGTGGGGGGGTGGGGTGCTGTGGGGGTGGTGAGGTGCTGTGTGGGGTGGTGAGGTGCTGTGGGGGTTGGTGAGGGGTACTGTGTGGGGGGTGGGGGTGGTGAGGTGCTGTGTGGGGGGTAGGGTGGTGAGGTGCTGTGTGGGGGTAGGGTGGTGAGGTGCTGTGTGGGGGTGGTGAGGTGCTGTGGGGGTGGTGAGGTGCTGTGTGGGGGTGGGGTGGTGAGGTGCTGTGGGGGTGGGGGTGAGGTGCTGTGGGGGGAGATCATCCCTACTTGATCCTCCTGCTTTGCTCGACCCCACCTCCTGCCTCCCTCTCTTCCACCAAGCTGTCCATAATTCTACCACCCTCTCCCCTCTCACCCTCCCTCCACAACACGTCCCTCCACTTCACCCTCCTCTTCACCCTCCTCTTCCTCCACACCTTCCACCACCAATAATCTCTCCACCTCCACACCTTCCACCACCACACCTTCCACCACCACACCCTGCACCACACTCACAGGTATTCAGAAAGAATTAAGCTACATCATCACCTCTCTTAATGACCTCCACCAACTACCTCACAAATCCAGGTAATGGCACGAGAGACCCCACAGGTGTTCAACAAGGACACCTGCTGCCACTTGTGTTTTATGATAACACCTACGCCTCACAAGCACCCTTAATGATGCTACATATCTCACACGTGCTCATAATGATGCCAGGTGTTCCACAGGTGCTCATAATGACAGCTAGGTGTATCACAGGTGCTCATAGTAACAGCTAGGTATCCACAGGTGCTCATAATGATGTCAGGTGTTCCACAGGTGTTCATAATGACGCTAGGGTGTCTCACAGGTAGCTGGATAGTAACAGCTAGGTGTCTCACAGGTGCTCATAGTAACAGCTAGGTATCACAGGTGCTCATAATAATCTCATGTGTCTCACAAGTGCTCATAGTAACAGCTAGGTGTCCTGCAGGTGCTCAGTAACAGCTAGGTGTCTCACAGGTGCTCATAATAACAGCTAGGTGTATCTCAGGTGCTCATAGTAACAGCTAGGTGTCTCACAGGTGCTCATAGTAACAGCCAGGTGTCTCACAAGTGCTCATAGTAACAGCTAGGTGTGTCTCAGGCTCAGTAACAGCTAGTGTCTCACAAGTGCTCATAGTAACAGCTATAGGTGTCTCACGTGCTCATAGTAACAGCTAGGTGTCTCTACAGGTGCTCATAGTAACAGCCAGGTGTCTCACAGGTGCTCATAGTAACAGCTAGGTGTATCTCACGTGCTCATAGTAACAGCTAGGTGTCTCACAAGTGCTCATAGTAACAGCTAGGTGTGTCCAGGTGCTCATAGTAACAGCTAGGTGTGTCTCAGGTGCTCATATGTAACAGCTAGTGTCTCAGGTGCTCATAGTAACAGCTAGGTGTATCTCACGTGTCATGTAACAGCTAGGTGTGTCTCAGGTGCTCATAGTAACAGCTAGGTGTGTCTCAGGTGCCCATAGTAACAGCCAGGTGTGTCTCAGGTGCCATAGTAACAGCTAGGTGTCTCTCAGGTGCCGATAGTAACAGCTAGGTGTCTCACAGGTGCTCATAGTAACAGCTAGGTGTCTCACAAGTGCTCATAGTAACAGCTAGGTGTGTCTCAGGCCTCATAGTAACAGCCAGGTGTCTCACAGGTGCTCATAGTAACAGCTAGGTGTCTCACGTGCCTCATAGTAACAGCTAGGTGTCTCACAGGTGCTCATAGTAACAGCCAGGTGTCTCACAGGTGCTCATAGTAACAGCTAGGTGTGTCCACGTGCTCATAGTAACAGCTAGGTGTCTCACAAGTGCTCATAGTAACAGCTAGGTGTTCCTCAGGTGCTCATAGTAACAGCTAGGTGTCTCTCAGGTGCTCATAGTAACAGCTAGGTGTATCTCACGTGCTCATAGTAACAGCTAGGGTGTGTCTCAGGTGCTCATAGTAACAGCTAGGTGTGTCTCAGGTGCTCATAGTAACAGCTAGGTGTGTCTCAGGTGCTCATAGTAAAAGCTAGGGTGTCTCTAGGTGCTGATAGTAACAGCTAGGTGTCCCACAGGTGCCTTCAGTAACAGCCAGGTGTCTCACAAGGCCTATAGTAACAGCTAGGTGTGTCTCACGTGCCTTAGTAACAGCTAGGTGTCTCACAGTGCTCATAGTAACAGCTAGGTGTCCTCAATGTGCCCATAGTAACAGCCATGTCTCACAGGTGCTCATAGTAACAGCTAGGTGTCTCACAGGTGCTCATAGTAACAGCTAGGTGTATCTCACGTGCTCATAGTAACAGCTAGGTGTCTCACAAGTGCTCGTATAGTAACAGCTAGGTGTGTCTCAGGTGCCCATAGTAACAGTTAGGTGTCTCAGGTGCTCATAGTAACAGCTAGGTGTCTCTCAAGTGCTCAGTGTAACAGCTAGGTGTATCTCACGGCTCATAGTAACAGCCAGGTGTGTCTCAGGTGCCTCATAGTAACAGCTAGGTGTGTCTCAGGTGCTCATAGTAACAGCTAGGGTGTGTCTCAGGTGCTCATGTAACAGCTGGTGTCTCAGGTGCTGATAGTAACAGCTAGGTGTCTCACAGGTGCTCATAGTAACAGCTAGTGCGTCTCAGGTGCTCATAGTAACAGCTAGGTGTGTCCATGTGTTGCTCATAGTAACAGCTAGGTGTGTCTCAGGTGCTCATAGTAACAGCTAGGTGTCTCTCAGGTGCTCCATAGTAACAGCTAGGTGTCTCTCAGGTGCTCATAGTAACAGCTTGGTGCGTCCTCAGGTGCTCATAGTGTAACAGCTAGGGTGCGTCTCAGGGTGCTCATAGTGAACAGCTAGGGTGTGTCTCAGGTGCCTCATAGTAACAGCTAGGTGTCTCTCAGGTGCTCATAGTACAGCTAGGTGTCTCTGAGGTGCCTCATAGTAACAGCTAGGTGTGTCTCAGGTGCTCATAGTAACAGCTAGGTGTCTCAGGTGCCCATAGTCACAGCCAGGTGTGTCTCAGGTGCTCATAGTAACAGCCAGGTGCCTCTCAGGTGCCCTGCAACAGCCAGGTGCCACCCAGGTGCTCATAGTAACAGCCAGGTGCGTCTCAGGTGCTCATAGTAACAGCCAGGTGCCTCCCAGGTGCTCATAGTGTAGGTGCCTCTCAGGTGCTCATAGTAACAGCTAGGTGTCCCTCAGGTGCTCATAGTAACAGTCAGGTGCTCCACAGGTGCTCATAGTAACAGCTAGGTGCCTCACAGGTGCTCATAGTACAGCCAGGGTGTCCCCAGGTGCCCATAGTAACAGCCAGGGTGTCTCTCAGGTGCTCATAGCAACAGCTAGGGTGTCTCTCCAGGTGCTCATAGTAACAGCTAGGTGCCTCCTCAGGTGCCTGCGTAACAGCTAGGTGTCTCTCAGGTGCTCATAGTAACAGCTAGGTGTCTCCTCAGGTGCCTAGTAACAGCTAGTGTCTCAGGTGCTCATAGTAACAGCTAGGTGTGTCTCAGGTGCTCATAGTAACAGCTAGTGTGTCTCAGGTGCTCATAGTAACAGCTAGGTGTGTCTCAGGTGCTCATAGTAACAGCTAGGTGTGTCTCAGGTGCTCATAGTACAGCTAGGGTGTGTCTCAGGTGCCCACACAGCCAGGGTGGTCCCTAGGTGCTCATGGAACAGCCAGGTGCCTCAGGTGCTCATAGTAACAGCCAGGTGCGCCTCAGGTGCCATAGTGAACAGCTAGGTGCGTCTCAGGTGCCCAGTAACAGCTAGGTGCCCCCAGGTGCTCATAGTAACAGCTAGGTGCCTCTCAGGTGCTCATAGTAACAGCTAGGTGCTCCCGTGCTCATAGTAACAGCCAGGTGCCCTCAGGTGCTCATAGTAACAGCTAGGTGCGTCCCCAGGTGCTCATAGTAACAGCTAGGTGTCTCTCAGGTGCTCATATAGTAACAGCCAGGTGCGTCTCAGGTGCTCATAGTAACAGCTAGGGTGTCTCTCAGGTGCTCATAGTAACAGCTAGGGTGCCCTCTCAGGTGCTCATAGTAACAGCTAGGTGCCTCTCAGGTGCTCCTATAGTAACAGCTAGGTGTCCTCAGGTGCTCATAGTAACAGCTAGGTGTCCTCAGGTGCTCATAGTAACAGCTAGGTGTGTCTCAGGTGCTCATAGTAACAGCTAGGTGCCTCTAGGTGCTGCCATAGTACAGCTAGGCACCTCTCAGGTGCTCATAGTAACAGCTAGGTGTGTCTCAGGTGCTCATAGTAACAGCTAGGTGCTCTCTCAGGTGCTCATAGTAACAGCTAGGTGTCTCACAGGTGCCTCATAGTAACAGCTAGGTGTGTCTCAGGTGCTCATAGTAACAGCTAGGTGTGTCTCAGGTGCTCATAGTAACAGCTAGGTGTGTCTCAGGTGCTCATAGTAACAGCTAGGTGTGTCTCAGGTGCTCATAGTAACAGCTAGGTGTGTCTCAGGTGCTCATAGTAACAGCTAGGTGTGTCTCAGGTGCTCAGAATGATGTCAGATTAGTTTGGGATTGAGAAAGATTGTGTCCTTAAGAGCCTTTGAAATCAGTAGAGAAATAAACAGTAACAACGATGCGTTTTAAACCTCACAAGCCGATATGAGGAGAATAAATCACCTTTATCGCAAAGAAACGTCATTATCCTTCTTAAACTAAAAATATACCTGTAGTAAACCTGTATTCTCCTGATTATACCATAAATATACACAACATATACCGTATACGTGTTATGTATACCCTTTTGCAGGCTGGTGTATTGTATATTGGTTGTATATCTGTTGGACATTAATATATTCTAAGTATTTCACCTGGTGATAACCTAACTAACCTAACTACCGTAGTGTAACCTAACCCTGACAAGAACCTAACCAAACCCAACCTATCCCAACCTAACCTAGCCTAACCAAACCTAACCTAACCTAACCTAACTGTAGTGTAACCTAACCCTGACAAGAACCTAACCAAACCTAACCTAACCTAACCTAACCTAGCCTAACCAAACCTAACCTAACTAACCTAACCTAGCCTAACCAAACCTAACTCCAACCTAACCAACCTAACCTAACCAAACCTAACCTAACCAAACCTAACCCTAACCCAACCTAACCTAACCCTATCCTTAACAAACCAACCCAACCCAACCAACCAACCAAACCTAACCTAACCTAACCTAACCCAACCCAACCTGCCTAACCAAACCTAACCTAGCCTAACCTAACCTAACAACCTAACCTAACCTAACCTAACCTAACTAAACCTAACCTTAAACCTAACCTAACCTAACCCTAACCTAGCCTAACCAAACCTAACCTAACCTTAACCTAACCTAACCTAACCTAACCTAACCTAACCTAACCTAGCTTAACCTTAAAACCAAACCTAACCTAACCAAACCTAACCTAACCTAACCTAACCACTTGCCATAAAAAATGTAAACTTTCGACTTTGTATAAAACGAAATAATTTCTTGACTTTTATTCTGTTACGTGGAAAAAGGACATAAAGGTTTGACGTGTTCTAAGTGACATTGTAATGGAGAAATAATCCGGTGACTTATAACGTAAAGGAAGAGTCAATATTTTGTTTTGTTTTTCAATAAATGTTTAAAAAAGAAATAGATTTTATATAAGGTAAATGGGTATAGAGATATTTGGCTTTGTGTGTGTGTGTGTGTGTGTGTGGGTGTGTGTGGGTGGGTGTGGTGGGGTGTGGGTGTGGGTGTGTGTGTGTGTGTGTGTATGTGGGTGTGTGTGTGTGTGTGTGTGTGGGTGTGTGTGGGTGTGTGTGTGGGTGTGTGTGTGTGTGTGGGTGTGTGTGTGTGGGGGTGGGGTGGGTGTGTGTGTGTGAAAGAAATAAGAATCTGAAATATAACTGGGGTGGGCCTGTTCCCTGGTATGGCACTGTTCTCTGGTATGGCCTAGTAGTCCCTGGTATGGCACTGTTCCTAGTATGGCTAATGGTCCCTGGTATGGCACCTGTTCCCTGAGCCATGGCAGTGTTCCCTGGTATAGCCTAGTAGTCCCTGGTGGCCGGCACTGTCCCTGGGCACGTAACCCTAGTAGTCCCTGGTGTGGCACTGTTCCCTGGTATGGCCCTAGTGGTCCTGGTGTGGCACTGTTCCCTGGTGTGGTGTTCCTGGTATGGCCCTAGTGGTCCCTGGTGTGGCACTGTTCCCCTGGTGTTAAGTACTGTTCCTGGTATGGCCCTAGTAGTCCCTGGTGTGGCAGTGTTCTGGTATGGCCCTAGTAGTCCCTGGTGTGGCACTGTTCCCTGGTATGGCCTAATGGTCCTGGGCGCCAGCCCAAGTAGTCCCTGGTGTGGCACTGTTCCTGGTATGGCCTAGTAGTCCCTGGTATAGCCTAGTAGTCCCTGGTATGGCCCAAGTAGTCCCTGGTGTGGCACTGTTTCCTGTTATGGCCTAGTAATCCCTGTTGTGCTTTCCTGTTCCCTCAGTGTGGTACTGTTCTAGTATGGCCCTAGTAGTCCCCTGGTGTGGCACTGTTCCCTGGTGTGGTACTGTTCTCTGGTATAGCCCTAGTAATAGTCCCTGGTATGCTTTCATTGTTCCTGGTATGGCCCCTAAGTAATCCTGGTGTGGCACTGTTCCCTGGTGTGGTACTGTTCCTGGTATGTCCCTAGTAGTCCCTGGTGTGGCACTGTTCCCTGGTATAGCCCTGGTAATCCCTGGTGTGGCACTGTTCCTGGTGGTACTGTTCCTGGTATGGCCCTAGTAGTCCCTGGTGTGGCACTGTTCCTGGTATGGCCCTAATAATCCCTGGTGTAGCACTGTGTTCCTAGTGTGGCACACTGTCCCTGAGTATAGCCCTAGTAGTCCCTGGTGTGGCACTGTTCCCTGGTACATGGCCTAGTAGTCCCTGGTGTGGCACACTGTTCCTAGTGTGGTACTGTTCCTGGTATAGCTAAATAGTCCCTGGTGTGGCACTGTTCCCTGGTGTGGTACTGTTCTAGTCCCTTGGCCTAAGTAGTCCCTGGTGTGGCAGTGTTCCCTGGTATAGCCCTAGTAGTCCCTGGTGTGGCACCTGTTCCCTGTTATAGCCCTAGTAGTCCCTAGTATCGGCCCAAGTAGTCCCTAGTGTGTGGCACTGTTCCTGTTAGTAGCTGTAGTCCTGGTATAGCCCTAGTAGTCCCTGAGTATGGCCCAAGTAGTCCCTGGTGTGGCACTGTTCCCTGGTATGGCCTAAGTAATCCCTGGTGTGCTTTTGTTCCTGGTGTGGTACTGTTCCTGGTATAGCTAGTAGTCCCTGGTGTGGCACTGTTCCCTGGTGTGGTACTGTTCTCTGGTGGCCTAGTAGTCCCTGGTATGGCACTGTTCCCTAGTATAGCCCTAGTAATCCTGGTGTGGCACTGTTCCCTGATGTGGTACTGTTCCTGGTATGTCCTAGTAGTCCCTGGTGTGGCTTTTTGTTCCCTGGTATAGCCCCTAGTAATCCTGGTGTGGCACTGTTCCCTGGTCTGTAGTACTGTTCCTGAAACGGACCTAGTAATCCCTGGTGCAGCACTGTTCCTGGTGTGTTACTGTTCTGGTATAGCCCAAAGCCGTCCCTGGTGTGCTTTGTTTTCCTGGGCATAGCCCTAGCTTGGTCCCTTGGTGTGGCACTGTTCCCTGGTGTGGTACTGTTCCTGGTATGTCCCTAGTAGTCCCTGGTGTGGCACTGTTCCCTGGTATGGCCCTAGTAGTCCCTGGTGTGGCACTGTTCCCGGTGTGGTACTGTTCCTGGTATGGCCCTAGTAGTCCCTGGTATGGCACTGTTCCCTGGTATGGCCCTAGTAATCCCTGGTGTGGCACTGTTCCCTGGTGTGGTACTGTTCCTGGCATGGCCCTAGTAGTCCCTGGTGTGGCACTGTTCCCGGTGTGGTACTGTTCCTGGTATGGCCCTAGTAGTCCCTGGTGTGGTACTGTTCCCGGTGTGGTACTGTTCCTGGTATGGCCTAGTAGTCCCTGGTGTGGCACTGTTCCCGGTATGGCCCTAGTAGTCCCTGGTGTGGCACTGTTCCTGTTATGGCCCTAGTAGTCCCTGGTATGGCACTGTTCCCTGGTATGGCCCTAGTAATCCCTGGTGTGGCACTGTTCCCTGGTGTGGTACTGTTCCTGGTATGGCCCTAGTAGTCCCTGGTGTGGCACTGTTCCCTGGTGGTACTGTTCCTGGTATGGCCCTAGTAGTCCCTGGTGTGGTACTGTTCCCGGTGTGGCACTGTTCCCTGGTATGGCCCTAGTAGTCCCTGGTGTGGCACTGTTCCCTGGTATGGCCCTAGTAGTCCCTGGTATGGCACTGTTCCCTGGTATGGCCCTAGTAATCCCTGGTGTGGCACTGTTCCCGGTATGGTCCTAGTAGTCCCTGGTGTGGCACTGTTCCCGGTATGGCCCTAGTAGTCCCCTGGTGTGGCACTGTTCCCTGGTATGGCCCTAGTAGTCCCTGGTATGGCACTGTTCCTGGTATGGCCCTAGTAGTCCCGGTATGGCCCTAGTAGTCCCTGGTGGCACTGTTCCCTGGTATGGCCCTAGTAGTCCTGGTATGGCCCTAGTAGTCCCTGGTGTGGCACTGTTCCCTGGTGTGGCCAGTCCCTGGTATGGCCCTAGTAGTCCCTGGTGTGGCACTGTTCCTGGTATGGCCCTAGTAGTCCCTGGTATGGCCCTAGTAGTCCCTGGTGTGGCACTGTTCCCTGGTATGGCCCTAGTAATCCCTGGTGTGGCACTGCTCCCTGGTGTGGTACTGTTCCTGGTATGGCCCTAGTAATCCCTGGTGTGGCACTGTCCCTGGTATGGCCCTAGTAGTCCCTGGTATGGCCCTAGTAGTCCCTGGTGTGGCACTGTTCCCTGGTATGGCCCTAGTAGTCCCTGGTGTGGCACTGTTCCCCGGTATGGCCCTAGTAGTCCCTGGTATGGCACTGTTCCCTGGTATGGCCCTAGTAATCCCTGGTGTGGCACTGTTCCTGGTATGGCCCTAGTAGTCCCTGGTATGGCCCTAGTAGTCCCTGTGTGGCACTGTTCCCGGTATGGCCCTAGTAGTCCCGGTATGGCCCTAGTAGTCCCTGGTGTGGCACTGTTCCCTGGTATGGCCCTAGTAGTCCCTGGTGTGGCACTGTTCCCGGTATGGCCCTAGTAGTCCCTGGTGTGGCACTGTTCCCTGGTGTGGTACTGTTCCTGGTATGGCCCTAGTAGTCCCTGGTGTGGCACTGTTCCCTGGTGTGGTACTGTTCCTGGTATGGCCCTAGTAGTCCCTGGTGTGGCACTGTTCCCTGGTGTGGTACTGTTCCTGGTATGGCCCTAGTAGTCCCTGGTGTGGCACTGTTCCCTGGTGTGGTACTGTTCCTGGTATGGCCCTAGTAATCCCTGGTGTGGCACTGTTCCCTGGTATGGCCTTAGTAGTCCCTGGTATGGCCCTAGTAGTCCCTGGTGTGGCACTGTTCCCGGTATGGCCCTAGTAGTCCCTGGTATGGCCCTAGTAGTCCCTGGTGTGGCACTGTTCCCGGTATGGCCCTAGTAGTCCCGGTGTGGCACTGTTCCCTGGTATGGCCCTAGTAATCCCTGGTGGCACTGTTCCCTGGTGTGGTACTGTTCCTGGTATGGCCCTAGTAGTCCTGGTGTGGCACTGTTCCCTGGTGTGGTACTGTTCCTGGTGTCCCCAGTAGTCCCTGGTATGGCACTGTTCCTGGTATGGCCCTAGTAATCCCTGGTGTGGCACTGTTCCCTGGTATGGCCCTAGTAGTCCCTGGTATGGCCCTAGTAGTCCCTGGTGTGGCACAGTTCCCTGGTATGGCCCTAGTAATCCCTGGTGTGGCACTGTTCCTGGTGTGGTACTGTTCCTGGTATGTCCCTAGTAGTCCCTGGTATGGCACTGTTCCCGGTGTGGCCCTAGTAGTCCCTGGTATGGCACTGTTCCCTGGTATGGCCCTAGTAGTCCCTGGTGTGGCACTGTTCCCTGGTATGTCCCTAGTAGTCCCTGGTGTGGCACTGTTCCTGGTGTGGTACTGTTCCTGGTATGTCCCTAGTAGTCCCTGGTATGGCACTGTTCCCGGTATGGCCCTAGTAGTCCCTGGTGTGGCACTGTTCCTGGTATGTCCTAGTAGTCCCTGGTGTGGCACTGTTCCCTGGTGTGGTACTGTTCCTGGTATGTCCCTAGTAGTCCCTGGTGTGGCACTGTTCCCTGGTATGGCCCTAGTAGTCCCTGGTGTGGCACTGTTCCCGGTGTGGCACTGTTCCCGGTATGGCCCTAGTAATCCTGCCCTGAGCAGCACTGTTCTGAGTATAGCCCTAGTAGTCCCTGGTATGTACACTGTTCCTGGTATGGCCCTAAATGATCCTGAGTGTGCTGTTCCTGGTATGTCCCTAGTAGTCCCTGGTGTGGCACTGTTCCTGGTGTGAGTACTTATTCCTGAGTATGTCCCTAGTAGTCCCTGGTATGCTTTTCATTCCTGGTATGGCCTAAGTAGTCCCTGGTGTGCTTTTCATTTCCTGTGTATCCTAAGTAATAGTCCCTGGTGTGGCACTGTTTCCTGAGTGTGGTACTGTTCTGGCTGTCCCTAGTAGTCCCTGGTGTGGCACTGTTCCTAAGTATGGCCCTAATGGTCCCCTGGTGTGGCACTGTTCCCTGGTGTGGCACTGTTCCTGGTATGGCCTAGTAATCCTGGTGTGGCACTGCCTGGTGTGGTACTGTTCCTGGTATGTCTAAGTAGTCCCTGGTATGGCACTGTTCCCTGGTGTGGCCCTAAGCAGGCCCTGGTGTGGCACTGTTCCCCTGGTGTGAGTGCTGTTCCTGTTGTGGCCTAGTGGTCACAGTAGCAGCACTGTTTCCTGGTATGTCCCTAATGGTCCCTAATTGTGGCTTTCATTTCCTAGTGTGATACTGTTTCTGGTATGTCCCTAGTAGTCCTAATTGGCACTGTTCCTGGTGAGTACTGTTCTGGTATGTCCCTAGTCCTGGTGTGGCACTGTCCTGGTATAGCCCTAATAGTCCCTGGTGTGGCTTTGTTCCTAGTATAGCCCTGTAGTCCTGGTGTGGCACTGTTCTGGTGTACTGTTCTGGTATGTCTGTAGTCCCTGGTGTGGCACTATTTCCTAGTATGGCCCTAAATATTAGTCCCTGGTATGGCTGTTCCTGGTATAGCCCTAAGTAATCCCTGGTGTGGCATGTTCCTGAGTATGGCCCTAGTAGTCCCTGGTGTGGCACTGTTCCTGGTGTGGTACTGTTCTGGTATTTCATGGAGTCCCTGAGTGCTTGGCACTGTTCCTAGTGTGGTACTGTTCCTGGGTATAGCTCCTGAAATGGCCTGGTGTGGCACTGTTCCCTGGTATAGCCTAGTAGTCCCTGGTGTGGCTTTTGTTCCCTGGTGTGGTACTGTTCCTGTTGTAGCCTCGTAGTCCCTAGTGCCAAGTACTGTTCTCTGGTATAGCCTAGTAGTCCCTGGTATGGCACTGTTCCTGGTATGGCCTAAGCTAATCCCTGGTGTGGCACTGTTCCTGGTATGGCCTAAGTAGTCCCTGGTGTGGCACTGTTCCCTAGTGTTGACACTATTCCTGGTATGGCCCTATTAGTCCCTGAGTATGGCACTGTTTCCTGGTATGGCCTAGTAATCCCCTGGTGTGGCACTGTTCTGGTATTGGCCCTAGTAGTCCCTGGTGTGGCACTGTTCCCCTGGTGTGCACTGTTCCTGGGCATAGCTTCTAGTAGTCCTAATTGCCTTTCAGCCTGTGTAGCCTAGTAATCCCTGGTGTGGCACTGTTCCTGGTATAGCCCTAAGTAGTCCTAATTGTAGCACTGTTGTTCCTGGTATAGCCCTGTAGTAGTCCTAATTATGGCACTGTTCCTGTTATAGCCCTCAATCCCTGGTGTGGCACTGTTCCTAGTATGGCCCTAGTAGTCCCTGGTGTGTGGCACTGTTCCTGGTATAGTCCTAAGTAGTCCCTGTTGCACTGTTCCTGGTATGGCCCTAGTAGTCCCTGGTGTGGCACTGTCCTGGTATGGCCTAGTAGTCCCTGGTGGCACTGTTTCCCTGGTATGGCCTAGTAGTCTCTGGGTGGCCTGCTCCTGGTGTGTGTGTACTATTATAGTATGGCTAATGGTCTGGTGTGGCACTGTTCCTGGTGTGGTGCTGTTTCTGTTATGGCCTAGTAATCCCCTGGTGTGCTGTTTCCTGGTGTGGTACTGTTCATAATTATGGCCCTAAATGGTCCTGGTGTGGCCTGTTCCTAGTGTGGCCCTAACGTAGTCCCCTGGTGGCACTGTTCCTGGTGTGGCACTGTTCCTAGTATGTCCCCTAGTAGTCCCTGGAGTGGCACTGTTCCTGGTGTAGTACTGTTTCCTGAGTATGTCCTAAGTAGTCCCTGGTGTGTACTGTTCCCTGTTATGTCCTAGTAGTCCTGGTGTGGCACTGTTCCTGGTGTGGTAATGTTCTAGTATGTCCCTAGTAGTCCCTAGTGTGGCACTGTTCCTGGTATGGCCCTAATGGTCCTAGTTTGGCACTATTCCTGGTGTGTGCTATTTCTGGTATGTCCCTAGTAGTCCTGGTGTGGCACTGTTCCCTGGTATGGCTCTAATGTGGTCCCTGGTGTGCTTTGTTCCTGAGTATGGCCTAGTAGTCCTGGTGTGGCACTGTTCCTGGTGTGAGTACTGTTCTCTGGTATGCTAAGTAGTCCCTGGTATGCTATTCCTGGTATAGCCCTGTAATCCCTGGTGTGGCACTGTTCCTGGTGTGGCCCTGAATTGTCCCTGGTATGGCACTGTTCCTGGTGTGGCCCTAGTAGTCCTGGTATGGCCCTAGTAGTCCCTGGTGTGGCCTAGTAGTCCCTGGTATGGCCTAGTAGGTGGCGTGGCCGTAGTAGTCCCTGGTATGGCCCTGATATATGGCCCTAGATCGTCGGTCCGTATAGCGTGGTACTTCTGCGTCGTGGTGTATTGGGGCCAGGGCCATCCTCCCCCCTCATGTATGGCGCACTTGTTAGCGGCTCCTGCACGGCACTTGGCCTTGAGGTCTGTACTGATAGTAATTGTTGTTATTGTCACGCCACGCTGAGAGGATGACGTGGTGGATGGATTGTTGTTGTTGTTGTTGTTGTTGTTGTTGTTGTTGTTGTTGTTGTTGTTGTTGTTGTTGTTGTTGTTGTTGTTGTTGTTGTTGTTGTTGTTGTTGTTGTTGTTGTTGTTGCTGTTGTTGTTGTTGTTGTTGCTGTTGTTGTTGTTGTTGTTGTTGTTGTTGTTGTTGTTGCTGTTGTTGTTGTTGTTGTTGTTGTTGTTGTTGTTGTTGTTGTTGTTGCTGTTGTTGTTGCTGTTGTTGTTGTTGTTGTTGTTGTTGTTGTTGTTGTTGTTGTTGTTGTTGTTGTTGTTGTTGTTGTTGTTGTTGTTGTTGTTGCTGTTGTGTTGTTGTTGTTGCTGTTGTTGTTGTTGTTGTTGTTGTTGTTGTTGTTGTTGTTGTTGTTGTTGTTGTTGTTGTTGTTGCTGTTGCTGTTGTTGTTGTTGTTGTTGTTGTTGTTGTTGTTGTTGTTGCTGTTGTTGTTGTTGTTGTTGTTGTTGTTGTTGTTGTTGTTGCTGTTGTTGTTGTTGTTGTTGTTGCTGTTGTTGTTGTTAAATTACCGTGTAGGGAAGAGTTTATTACTAACACACGGGTCGGTACAGTACAGGATGTTATAATTATATCTTTACTTATGGTGTGTACCGTTGTGTGTGCATTCTCAACCTTTCGTACACACAGCCAATTCTCTAGCCACACCTCAGCCATACCCCCTACACCTATGTATATATAACTTTATTCACACCCACTCCTTACACCCGCCCACCCATCTATAGCCACATCCTCACACTGCACCCACCCACCATCTAGCCACACCCATCCAACTCTGCAACCCACACCCCTTCCTAGCTAGATAAATACTCGCCAAGGGCAGGGTGTGTGTGTGTGTGTGTGTGTGTGTGTGTGTGTGTGTGTGTGTGTGTGTGTGTGTGTCACGCTGCGTCACACACTCCCTCCCTCCTCTCCCTTCCTCTGTTTTATCTGCTCCTTATTTTCCGAGTTTTTCTCCCTCTTCCTGGAGTGTGTTGTCAGGAGGGTGGTGTTGGTGTCAGGAGAATGGTGTTGTCAGGAGGGTGGTGTTGTCAGGAGGGTGGTGTTGTCAGGGGGTGGTGTTGTCAGAGGGTGGTGTTGTCAGGAGGATGGTGTTGTCAGGAGAGTGGTGGCTTGTGGGAGGGTGGTGTTGTCAGGAGGATGGTGTTGTCAGGAGGGTGGTGTTGTCAGGAGGATGCTGGTGGTGTCAGGAGAATGGTGTTGCCAGGAGGGTGGTGTCAGGAGGGTGGTGTTGTCAGGAGGGTGGTGTTGTCAGGAGGGTGGTGCTGTCCGGAGGGTGGTGTTTGTCAGGAGAATGGTGTTGTCAGGAGGGTGGTGTTGTCAGGAGGGTGGTGCTGTCAGGAGGGTGGTGTTGTCAGGAGAATGGTGTTGTCAGGAGAATGGTGTTGTCAGGGGGGTGGTGTTGCCAGGAGAATGGTGTTGTCAGGAGAATGGTGTTGTCAGGGGGTGGTGTTGTCAGGAGGGTGGTGTTGTCAGGAGGGTGGTGTTGTCAGGAGGGTGGTGTTGTCAGGAGGATGCTGTGGTTCAGGAGAATGGTGTTGTCAGGAGGATGGTGTTGTCAGGGGTGGTGTTGTCAGGAGGGTGGTGTTGTCAGGAGGGTGGTGTTGTCAGGGGGGGTGGTGTTGTCAGGGGGGGTGGTGTTGTAATATATGTGTTGTCAAATACGCTGTTATATAACCTAACCTAACCTCATCTCACCTGTGTACCGATCCCTCACAGGTGTACATACAATTATACACTTAATCGTACCTAACTAATTACTGCGGCATTGTCCTTATTACCTCACAAATATCAACGTTGTGCTGTATCATCGTCTTACTAATCACTGTATCTTAAACCAGTAATTGATTTTTATTCTTGTGCTAATTATAGAGACTACCTGTATCGTTTTATGTACCTGTTAATTAGTGAATGATTACCTGCTAATTACCTGTATTTATGTAGATTTTGGGAGGCTGTAGGAACTGTATTAATTATTATGTGTGTTACCTGGGTGTTGTATTATTTTGTATTTTACTGTATTAGTTATAAACCCCAATTAAAGGTGTTTTAGGAGAGAAATTTATTATTATTATTATTATTATTATTATTATTATTATTATTATTATTATTATTATTATTATTATTATTATTATTATTATTATTATTATTATTATATATATATTATTATTATTATTATTATTATTATTATTATTATATTATTATTATTATTGAATATAGCCATTATGAAGTAGTGTCAGCAGTCTCACACACACACACAATTATACACACACACACACACACACACACACACACTGGGACCGTTAGTAATTAAGCGAATACAAGACTACAGCCGCTGTAATTATTGTTGCTTGGCTGTATTATAATAGGGTACAGTTAACTCATTACAGTGTGTGTGTGTGTGTGTGTGTGTGTGTGTGTGTGTAAACGGATTTATTCTACCTATTGTCCTTCTCTTCCTCTTTCTTTCAATTCTATCTTCATCATTGTTTCCTTATCCACTCTTTTTATCACTCCTCCCCTAGTTCTTGGTCTTCTTCCTATTTCCTCTGTTTTATTTGATTGTTTCTTTGTTCCCCAAATTCCTTTCGTTAATTCTTATATAATTCCTAATATTTCTTCGTCTTTCTCTTCTCTTTCTTCTTCTCCTCTTGCCTTGTTATGTCATTCGTTAATCCCAAATATTTAGTGATTCTTTTTTCCCTTGTTTCATTTATCTGGGTCTGTCTCTGTCTCTCTCCCTCTCCTCTCTCCCCTCCCTTTGTTCTCTGTTGTTTTATCATGTGTCTCTTTATTACTTTGTGTTCTCTCTCTCTCTCTCTCTCTCATTTTCTTCATAGTATTACCGGTAAGACCATAATTTTAACTCCTGGGAAAAAAACAACTAACTAATCTTTCTATGGAGTTTTTTTCCCAGGAGAGCCTCGAGCTATGGGAGTAAAATGACCTTTATTTATCTCGTTAAAAAGGACCAATTTACCTGGCGTAGGACCCAGCCATTTTTGTTAATTTAGTGACATTTGTTTAAGGGTGAGGCGCCAGGTGGGTAATTAAGTTGGATGTGGCCAGGTGAGGGGGTAGGGGCAGGTGGGGAGGAAGAGAAAGGGGGGAGGTGAAGGGGAGGAGGTGATGGGAGAAAGGGAGAGAAGGGAGGAGGTAGGAGGTGACTTGAGTGGAAAGGAGAGAGAGAGAGAGAGAGAGGTCTTATTTTCTTCCTCCCCCTTTTCCTCCTCTCTTCTTTTCACCCCCTTTCTCTCATTCTACCTCTCTCTCTCTCCCTCACACCTTCCCTCTTTCTCTCCTCCCTCATCCTTCTCCCAATAACTTTCCATCAAATCCTCCCTCACCATGACCTCAACATTCCTCCCCCACTCCCTCCCCATACTCCCTCCTTACTCCTCCCCCTCACCCTCCCCCCACCTTCACCCCCCCCACACCTCCCACCCTCCCCCCACTCCCTCCCCACCCCTCATAACCGTCCCATTCGGGTCAGCATATATTAACACACAAAGCAGTATCGTGTCATCTCAGCGCTGTCTCCTAAATTCTCAAAAGACGCTCAAGGGAATTGTGTCTTCCCTTACCTGGAGAATAGACTATAGCAGCCAGTTACAGTCTCAGGGCAGAATCTACCTCTCTTTAACGGACTGTATATGGCGAGGAAAGTCCATTATATCGATAGTCCGTTATACACGAAACCCCCATATAACGGATTATATATAGATAGAGAGAAAGATCCAGCTTATGTTGATATGAGGATGTTGACGGTCTGTGTTTGTTGACGATGTGACGCTGTTGTGGACCTTCGACTTGTTATTGGACTTGATGACCAGGGACTTGATTTTGGGGGAGGAGAAGGAGGAAGAGTGGGACGGAGGAGAAAGAGGTGGGAAGACGAAGAGGAGAAGTGGTAAGGAGGAGGAGGAAGAGGAGAAGAAGAGGGGAGAAGGAGGGGGAGGAGGAGGAGAAGGCAGTAAAGTATGAAAAGGTCAAATGGAGTAGTTATTCTTGTAACATAAGTCCCTCACCCCTCACTCCTCTCCCTCACCCGTCTCCCTCACCCCCTCTCCCTCACCCGTCTCCCTCACCCTTGTCCCTCACCCCTCATCCTTCTCCCTCACCCCTCTCCCTCACCCGTCCCCCTCACCCCCTCTCCCTCACCCCTAACCAGCTTCCTGTGCCCTTATCTGAGGTATCAAGCTTCTGGTTTTCCATCCTGCGGGACGATCCTCCAATATGTGATGGATTACTACTACTACTACTACTCTCTCTCTCTCTCTCTCTCTCTCTCTCTCTCTCTCTCTCTTCTACCTCCCCCATCTAGTTACTCACTTTTCCCCCTTTCCCTACCTCCTCCTCCTCCTCCTCCTCTACCTCTCCCCCACCTCCCTCCCTCCCCCCTGCCCCCATGATCAGTGTGCCCCCCTCCCCCCGGATGTGGTTACCCGCTCTAATTTAATGCCGATGTAATTACTGTTGGCTTGAGCCGCGAGATAACGAGCTTGTGGTAATGCTTGTCTGATTACACCCTACTTACACCCTACCTACGCCCTGTACACCCTACCTACACCCTGTATACCTTACCTACACCCTCCACCATGCACCGTATACACCCTATACGCCCTACACACTGCACTACACCCTGTACTGTACACCCACCACCACCACACACCCTAAACCTCACCCACTACCACACACCCTACACCCTGTACACCCTACACCCTGTACACCCTACACCCTGTACACCCTACACTATAGTTTTAGTTATAATTATTGCTGTGTACTTTTATATCTGTAATAATAAAAATAAATTAAAAACATTATAGGTAAGTTCAGAATATACACAGTGAGTCTGGCATATAGTTTCTCAGTTGATATTTTCACGGGTGGGGGTGGGCGGTGGGTGGGTGTGGGCTGGTGTGGGCGGTGGGTGAGGGCTGGTGTGGGCGGTGGGTGGGAGATCCTCCTGAAACTCGCATGACAGAAATTAGAAATTGATTTTTGGTGTTGCTACCGATGCATGATAATTGAAGGGGTGGTGGTAATAGTGGTTGGTTGTGGTGGTTAGTGGTGGTTGTGGTGGATGGTGTTAGTAGTGGTTGTGGTGGGTGAAGGTGTGGTGGTGATAGTGTATGGTGGTTGCGGTGGATGGTGTTAGTATAGTGTTAGTGATAGTGGTGGTGGAAATAGTGGTGATAGTATTGTTGTTATTGTTGTTGTTGATGGTGGTAGTGATGGTATTAGTAGTGGTTGTTGTTGTGGTCGTAAAGGAAGTATGATAATGGCTTTTCTATGTATGTATGTATGTCTGTGTGTGTGTGTGTGTGTGTGCGTGCGTGTGCGTGTGTGTGTGTGTGTGTGTGTGTGTGTGTGTGTGTGTGTGTTTTGTGTGTGTGTGTGTATCCCCAACCAGTAATAACACAGGTAATTTACATGCCTCTGTACTCCAGCTCTTCAATATGGTTCAGTATAATGACTCCAGCACACTATTGTATTTTACGCCAGATAATGAGTGTGTTACAAAGAGTGTGTTACGTGTTATAGGTGTGTGGTGGCGGGAGGGGTAAGGTAAGGTAAGTACTCAGAGTGTGTTACGGGGTTGAGTACTCAGAGTGGTGTGTTACGAGGCTGAATAACTAAAAAGAGTGCGTTACGAGGATGATTACTAAAGAGTGCGTTACGAGGATGATTACTAAAGAGTGTGTTACGTCTTACAGGTCATGCGGTGGCGTGGAGGTGTACGGGAATGAGGCGGACGTGGACAGTGAAGGGGAGGAGGGGATGGCTCCTCTTGATGCCTTGGACAACGCCCAGGCACTTCTAGACACATGGATTGGTGAACTAGACCAGCTACAAATGGTGAGTACTGGTAGGGGTATATGTCTCTATGTCTCTTTGTCTCTATGTCTCTTTGTCTGTATGTCTCCTTGTCTGTATGTCTTTCCATAGAGTCCAGTGTAATAATTTTTCCAAAGGGTCCAGGTGTAATTTTTTTTTCCAGAGGGGCCACAGGTACAATCCTCTTCAGATCCTTAGGTATTCTACAGGTGAATTCTCTGTTAATGTGTTATATAATTTTTTAAAACATGTGTGGTGTAGTGTGTGTGTGTGTGTGTGTGCGTGTGTGTGTGTGTTTTTAGTATATAGTGTGATATATTGTGGTAGATAGGAGGGTGAGGGGCGGGAGGGGAGACACAGAGAGGGAGGGGGGGGAGGGGGGATGGGGGAGGGGTTTTTGCAGAAGAAAGGTAATCACTAACTATTATTAAGTGAATCATGAGCCAGGTAGCGTGACGAGCAACAGTGAAGTTGGTTGGTACGCTTGAGGGATGAGCCTGACTTGGGGGTAGGTAATGACTCCCAGAATAAGTTTAGACAGGCAGACAGATAGACAGACAGACAGACAGACAGACAGACAGACAGACAGATAGACAGACAGACAGACAGATAGTTCACGTAGAAAGACAGTTAGGTTAGGTTAGGTGGTATGGCGTAGAGGCCCAAGCGTATAAGGTGTCCAACCAGGTAGATTACAGGTAGACAGGTAAGTAGATAGGTTAATGGTGGATAGTTGCGTAGATGTAGACAGGCAGGTAGAGGAGACAGTGTGTGTATGACAGGTTAAATGCTTCTTAACATAGTGTAGAAAATATCATGTGTTGAAGATAAAGTTAGTCAATATATCAATGTTTTCTTAAGTGAGTCAACAAGATTCACTCGCTTACAGCTTCAGTGTCGTATGTTAAGTGAGTCAATGAGATACACTCGCTTACAGCTTCAGTGTCGTATGTTAAGTGAGTCAATATGATACACTCGCTTACAGCTTCAGTGTCGTATGTTAAGTGAGTCAATATGATACACTCGCTTACAGCTTCAGTGTCGTATGTTAAGTGAGTCAATATGATACACTCGCTTACAGCTTCAGTGTCGTATGTTAAGTGAGTCAATGAGATACACTCGCTTACAGCTTCAGTGTCGTATGTTAAGTGAGTCAATGAGATACACTCGCTTACAGCTTCAGTGTCGTATGTTAAGTGAGTCAATGAGATACACTTGCTTACAGCTTCAGTGTCGTATGTTAAGTGAGTCAATGAGATACACTCGCTTACAGCTTCAGTGTCGTATGTTAAGTGAGTCAATGAGATACATTCGCTTACACGACACATATGAACCTTTGATAATCCAGCCCTCTTGTTGACAGTGTCCTGTGTGTATGTCTGTCAGCTTCGGGGAGTGTGATTCATGGTGTTGGGAGGAGGAGGGAGGGATGGATGGAAGGGGAGGAGGGATGGATGGGGAGGAGGGATGGATGGAGGGAAAGATGGATAGGAAGAAGAGGGAGGGAGGATAGGAGGGAGAGAAGGATGGGGAGGAAAGGAAGGGAAATAGAAAAGAAATGAGAAAAAAAAGGAAGGAGGAAGAAGAGAAGAAGAGGAAAGAATAAAAGAGACAAAAAAGAAGAAAATGACAAAAATAAAAAAATAAATACGAATGAGTAGAGAATAAGGAAAGAGAAGAGAGACAAGATAAACGAAAAGTGAAGAAAACACAACGAAAAGAAAAGAGGAGAAAGAGATTAGGAGAGAGGGAAGGCGATGAATGAGGAACAGGAGGGGAAGAAGAGAGCTAAATATAGATCATTGGATTAGAGGAAGTGGAGTAGATAAAGGAAGAGATAGACAATTCAAGAGTAAGATAGATAGATAGATAGATAGATAGATAGATAGATAGATAATGCCAGAGTAAATGAGAAAGTAGATTAGAGTAGAGTAGAGGAGTGGAATGGTTAGAGGAAATCAAATCAATAAGAGGCTGGCAGTGAGGAAGGGAAATTGTAGGGAAGACCTCGAGGGAAGATTGATTATAGCACGATTGAAAGAGGCTAGGAGGAGGAGGAGGAGGAGGAGGAGGAGGAAGAGGGAGAGGAGGAAGGGAGGGTAGGGGGAGGGGGATGAAGAGAAGAGGCTGGAGGGCTGGGAGGAGGAGGAAGAGGAGGAGGAAGGGAAGGGGGAGGGTAGGGGGAGGGGGGAGGGGATGAAGAGAAGAGGCTGGAGGGCTGGGAGAGGAGGAAGAGGAGGAGGAGGAAGAGGGAGAGGAGGAAGGGAGGGTAGGGGGAGGGGGATGAAGAGAAGAGGCTGGAGGGCTGGGAGGAGGAGGAAGAGGAGGAGGGGGGAGGTGAAGAAGGAAGAATAGAAGAGAGAGGATGAGAAGGGGGAGTATGTATTAGGATGAAGGTACACTTCCTCCCTTCTTCCTCTCTTTTTATGTACCCTTCACCTCCTTCCCTACTCTCCCCTCTTTATCTACCTTCCCCTACTCCCCCCCCCCTTCCCTCCCTCCCCCTTTCCCTCCCTCCCTTCCCTCCACAGCACCAGGCCCCTCCAGAAGGTGAGGAGGTATAGACCCGTTCGTGCTAGTCCTTTTTAATCCTCGGTCATCAAGTAACACAGCTGGCTATTCTGACGCTCGATTTCTTTCCCTCTCTGATTATTTCTGGTCAGTGTGTGTGTGTGTGTGTGTGTGTGTGTGTGTGTGTGTGTGTGTGTGTGTGTGTGTGTGTGTGTGGCGTTACAGTACACATATATGATGGATGAGACAGGGGAAGAGAGAGAGAGAGAGAGAGGAGGGTGAGTGTTGCTGGGTGAAGGTTCCTGCCTCATACCTACCCATGACTCACAGGTAACACATACAGGTAGGTACACACACACCTGGGTATAAATTACAGGTAAGTTTATGTTTACGTGGGGCGTCAGGAAGGTAGGTAACAGGTATAGTGATTCACGGAGTTAATACATTGACACATGAATACATTTTTTACAGAGATAATACAGACAGAAATGCATTCATATTTACCTTCTGACTGTATCATAACACACACGTCGTTTATGCGAAAGGAGTAGGGATGGAAGAAGAGGGGAGGCGACAGGGAGAGGAGAAGGAAGGAGGGACGAGAGGAAGACGGGAGGACGGCCACAAACGAGAGCTGTCAGGTCACGCTCCGTTACTACTGTTCCTCCCGCTGCTGTCACTGCCGCAGGGGGCGGTAGCGGACTGCCGAAGGGGGAGGAGTGGTGATGGAGTGTTGCTGGAGGAGGAAGAATAATGAGTTCATGAAGTGAGGGAGGAGTTGTTTTAATGTGGTGGAGAAGAGGGAGGACGTGTGTTGGAGTGATGGAGGAAGAGATGAGGGTGTGGTGTAGTGCTGGAGGAACAGGGGGAGGGAGAGGGTTGGTGGGAGAGGAGGGGTAGTGGCAGGATGACTCACGCCTCGCGGGGGGGGGTGAGAGGAGGGGCGGGCGAGGAGGGGGGGCCGGTTGAGAGGGGGCGGTGCTCCCTGTACTGACGTGAGTTCCTCTGGTTGAGATGTAAGACTAATATTTCTGATGTGGTTTGTATGTTAGTATTGAACAGTGGCTCTATAATGATGTTGCCATAATATACGATGATGGTGGATGATATAAGGTGATGGTGGATGATATAAGGTGATGGTGGATGATATATGGTGATGGTGGATGATATAAGGTGATGGTGGATGATATAAGGTGATGGTGGATGATATAAGGTGATGGTGGATGATATAAGGTGGTGGTGGATGATATAAGGTGGTGGTGGATGATATAAGGTGATGGTGGATGATATAAGGTGGTGGATGATATAAGGTGATGGTGGATGATATAAGGTGGTGGTGGATGATATAAGGTGATGGTGGATGATATAGGTTGATGAGGGATGATTGGCTGATAGTGAAGGCTTTATGAGTCATGTGAGAGAGAGAGAGAGAGAGAGAGGGTAGAGGAGAGAGAGAGAGAGAGAGAGAGGCAGGCGTGGCACTCACCTGATAGGGGCCAATATCCTGTGGGTGACCTTCGCCTTAATATATAGTGACGCGCGCCATAATGACCTCATCTGATAATGGCCCTCCTCCCACCTTGACCTTGACCTGAGATATTACCTCCTGTCACACCGTCTTAAAGGAGTCTAACCTAACCTAACCTAACCTAACCTAATCTAACTTCACCTTACTCTACCTTACCTAATTATTGAGAGAGAGAGAGAGAGAGAGAGAGAGAGAGAGAGAGAGAGCACACATTACACTTGTATTTAAAACAGTCAATAATTCTGTCAACTTTACCGAGTTAAATAATTATCCCAGACGAAAGGAATCCCCGTCGTGGCTTGAGTCTGACGTCATTAATAATCTGGTGAGGGAAACGTCGATAGTGAGGGTAGGCCTACACACACACACACACACACACACACACACACACACTGGCAATCGTAGTAGAATCTCTCTCTCTCTCTCTCTCTCTCTCTCAGTTACTCCATCTATCTGTCTATCTGTCAATTAATCTCTTTATTTCCTCTCCAATGTTGTGTGTGATGGATCAGTTGTCATGGAGACGCCAGATAAGGGGAGAGTGATGTTAGACAAGTAGATGAAGTGAGGGGAAGTGGTCAGTCATTTTGGGGAGACGATGTGAAGGGAGATGGTGAAGTGAGGGGAGATGGTGAGATGAGGGGAGATGGTGAAGTGAGGGGAGATGGTGAAGTGAGGGGAGATGGTGAAGTGAGGGGAGATGGTGAGGTGAGGGGAGATGGTGAGGGAGATGGTGAAGGAGGAGACAGAAGTGAGGGAGATAAGTATGAGGGGATGGTGAAGTGAGGGGAGATGGTGAAGTGAGGGAGATGGTGAAGTGAGGGGAGATGGTGAAGTGAAGGAGATGGTGAAGAGGGGAGATGGTGAAGTGAGGGGAGATGGTGAAGTGAGGGGAGATGGTGAAGTGAGGGAGATGGTGAGGTGAGGGAGATGGTAAAGTGAGGGGAGATGGTGAAGTGAGGAGACAGGGAGGAGGGAGATGGTGAGGTGAGGGAGATGGTAAAGTGAGGAGATGGTAAGGTCTGTCTGTCTGTCTGTCTGTCTGTCTGTTTGTGTGCCCCCCTCTCTCTCTCTCTCTCTCAGATTGAATATTAATGGACGGGTCATTGCATACAGTATATATCTCTGTCCCACCGTCCATCCTGCACCCGTCAGTCTCCGCTATTAACATCAATCGTACCGTCCACCGATCACCCTGTCTCGTCCGTTCCTTGATGCTGTGACGGGGAGAGGGGAGGGAGGGGAGGGGGAGGAGAGGGAGAGGAGGAGAGGAGGGGAGGGGAGGGAGGGGAGGGTTGGGTTCTCTTGTTGCCTGTATAAGTTTGATTTACACACACACACACACACACACACACACACACACACACACACACACACACACACACAGAATAAAAGTAATCACCTAATGGTTATTCTCCAATCCCCTGTATCTAATTCTATTGTGATTGTGGTGAACGAGGCGATTGTGTTGTCGTTCCTTCCTTGGGGTGATTAGGTAAGTGTGAGTGAGAGGGGATGAGTGTGAGTGAGAGGGGATGAGTGTGAGTGAGAGGGAATGAGTGTGAGTGAGAGGGAATGAGTGTGAGTGAGAGGGGATGAGTGTGAGTGGAGGGGATGAGGGATGAGAGGAATGAGGGGGGAGAAGGGATGAGGTGAGAGGGAGGGATGAGGTGAGTGAGGTGAGAGGAGAGGAATGAGTGGGATGAGTGTGAGAGGGGAATGAAGGAGAAGCAGAAAGTAAGAGTCAATGTGTAGGAATGAGTGGTGGTTGAGAGTGAGGGAGAATTAGTATGAGGGGAGTGGTGGGGGATTGGGTGGGGGTCAGCGTGTGTCCAGGATTTTGGAACACGATCTGCCTTGTCTGTACTGAATATTCATGGAGGAATTTTAATGCCTAATGGAGGGTGGGGGGTGAGGTGTGGGGGGAGGTGAGGTGTGTGGGGTGGGGGTGTGTGGAGGTGGGGGAGGTGGGGGTGAGGGGTGTGGGGAGGTGGGGAGTTTGAGGGAGAGTGTGTGGGGAGGTGTGTGGGAGGTGGGGAGGTGAGGGAGGGGGGGAGGTGAGGGAATGTGTGGGAGGTGAGGTGTGGGAGGTGGGGAGGGGAGGGGTGTGGGGAGGTGGGAGGTGGGGGGAGGGGAGGGAGTGTGGGGAGGTGGGGATGGGGAGGTGGGAGGGGGTGGGGAGGTGAGGGTGTGGGAGGTGGGTGTGGGGTGGGGAGGTGGGGGTGGGGTGTGGGGAGGTGAGTGGGGGGTGGGGGGTGTGAGGGGGTGTGGGGAGGTGAGGGGTGTGGGGAGGTGAGTGTGGGGAGGTGAGGGGAGTGTGGGGGAGGTCAGGGAATGTGTATAGCGGAAATGTATATCCCAACACTTAAAACCACTGTAATTTTTCAGTATATATTGTATTAGTATTTTTACACCTATAGTATAAGTAAACTTTTATATTCACTCAATTACTTAAAAAAAATAAAGTATTGTATGCTCCAAAAAAATAAGATTTATTTATTTACTTTTATAATTTTTTATAAGTTACTTTTCCCGAGGCAGGGTGAAAAGTGACCCCTGGTATATGTATAATGGAATGAGTAGTGTAGTGTGTTCCCCTGTGTGTGGCGCGGCAGGTGGAGGTACACACACACACACACACACACACACTCTGATGCTGTTATACTGTCACCTCCACACACATACAGTGTGTGTGTGTGTGTGTGTGTGTGTGTGTGTGTGTGTGTGTGTGTGTGTGTGTGTACTTTCTCTCTCCCTCCCTAACCTCTTTTAATGCACGTCTAAAATATCAGATGACGTGAGGAAAAATTTACATACTTATTTATATGGAGAGAAGACGTTCTCTCTCTCTCAGGTAACACACTCATTAGCGAAGCCCTAAGTGATTTAGCGATCCACCTGTCTGTTAGGTGTGATTTATCGCCCTAATATTTTCCCTGATAATTTATTGCTATTTTTTTTACTTTACATTTGATATATATATATATTTTTTTGTTTTGGTAATTTATTTATTTGTTCAATTATCTCTGACTTTTATTTATCGCCGCATTATTATTTTTTTTATTACTTATGATTAATTTCAATTGTATTGTAAATATTCGTGTTAATTCAATTAGTTTTTTTTTCGGATTTTCTCTTATGATTTATGTTAACATTTTCTTAAACATTTGATATAGGAGATGTGGCTGTATAGTCTTGTGTATACGGAATGTGTATAATGTGTATGATGTATATAGATGACTACACGTTTTGTTGATACTGTATAGTGGATGATGTTTATATAAATGAAATGTATATGACTGATGTGAAAATTGTTATACAGAGAGAGAGGGAGAGAGAGAGAGAGAGAGAGAGAGAGAGAGAGAGAGAGAGAGAGAGGTGGTATGCCTCAGTAATGTTGGCGTCTGTAATGATGTAATTTGTCTCTGCTCTACCTTTACCGATCGACCTGGGCCAGTGATTCTTACCTCGATTCTTACCTTGATTCTAACCTTGTTTCTTATCGTAAATCTACACCTTAGAGTAGCTAACAAAACCTAACCAAACCTAACCTAACCTAACCAAACCTAACCAAACCTAACCTAACCTAACCAAACCTAACCAAACCTAACCTAAC
>NW_024723100.1:0-40239 GCF_018991925.1 Homarus americanus | reverse complement strand
GAGCGGGCCAGGCACCTCAGCACCATGACCCGGAGTGTGAGGGCGGTCACCTCAGTGCCATGAACCAGGGGTGAGGCCAGGCACATCTTCAGTGCCATGAACCTGGATCGCGAGGGCCAGACCCCTCCAGCACCATGACCCGGAGTGTGAGGTCAGGCACCGCCTAGTGCCATGAACCGGGGTGGCAGGGCCAGGCACATCTTCAGTGCCATGAACCGGGGTGTGAGGGCTGGGAACTAATGTGCTGTGAAACAGGATGTGGCCGGGCACCCCTTCAGTGCATGAACCAGGAGTGTGAGGCCGGGCACATCTTCAGTGCCATGAAACAGGGTGTGAACGCCTGGCACCCCTAAGCTGCCTGTGAACCGGGGTGTGAGGCGGGCACCCTTCACATGAACCTAGGGTGTGAGGCAGGCACCTTCAGTGCCATGAATCAGGGGTGTGAAGGCCGGGCACCTCTTCAGCAAGACCAGGTGTGAGGCCGGGTCCCTTCACATGACCCAGGGGTGTGAGGGCGGGCGCCCCTTCATGACGGGGTGTGGTCAGGCACCCCTTCACATGACCCGGGGTGTGAGGGCAGGCTCCCCTTCAGTGCCATGACCCAGGGTGTGAGGCCCGTGCAACCTTCCAGTGACATGACCCAGGTTGTGAGGCCGGGCACCCCTTGTGTCATGAATCCAGGGTGAGAGGGCAGGGCACCCCTTCCTGTGTCATGAACCAGGTGTGAGGCGGGCACCCTTTCAGTGCCATGAAACAGGGTGTGAGGGCCCGGCACCCTTCACATGACGCTGGGTGTGATGGTCAGGCACCCTTTCAGTGCCATGAATCGGGGTGTGAGGCCGGGCACCCCTCAGCACCATGACACGGGGTGTAGGGGCTTGGCTCGATTTTAGTGCCATGAATCGGGGTGTGAAGGCCTCGCTCGATTTCAGTGCCATGAATCGGGGTGTGAGAGGGCCGGGCACCCCTTCAGTGCCATGAACCTGGGTGTGAGGCCGGTCACTCCTTCAGTGACATGACCAGGGGTGTGAGGCCACACCCTCAGCACCAAGTCCCAGGTGTGGGGCCGGGATCCACTTCAGTGCCATGAACCGGGGTGTGAGGGCCAGGCACCCCTTAAAGTGCCATGAAACAGGGTGGAGTGCCGAGCACCCCTTCAGCTACATGGCACGGGGCCGGACACCCATTCAGTGACATGACCAGGTTTGTGACGGGCGAACTTCAGTGACATGACCCGGGGTGTCAGTGCCGGGCACCCCTTCAGTACCATGACTCAGGGTGTGACCGGGCGCCCCTTCAGTGTCATGAACCGGGGTGTGAGGCCGGGCACATTTCAGTGCCATGAAACAGGGTGTGAGGCCAGGCACCCCTTCACATGACGCTGGGTGTGGGGTCAGGCACCCCTTCAGGGCCATGAATCAGGTGTGAGCCGGGCACCCCTTCAGCACCATGACACGGGGTGTGGGGCTGGCTCGATTTTAGTGCCATGAATCAGGTTGTGAAGGCCTGGCTCGATTTCAGTGCCATGAATCGGGTGTGAGGGCCAGGCACCCTTCAGTGCCATGAACCTGGGTGTGGCCGGTCACTCCTTCAGTGACATGAGCCGGGGTGTGAGGGCCGGGCACCCCTCAACACCATGACCCAGGTGTGGGGGCCGAGCACCCCATCAGTGCCATGAACGGGGTGTGAGGCCTGGCACCCATAGTGCCATGGCGGGGTGTGGTGCCAGGCACCCCTTCCTTCCATGACCCGGGGTGAGGGCCGGACACCATTCAGTGACATGACCAGGGGTGTGACAGGCAGGAACCCCATGTGACATGACCCGGGTGTGAGTGCGGTCACCCTTCAGCACCATGGCCCGGGTGTGAGGCAGACACCCATTAGTGACTTGACCAGGGTGTGATGGGCAGGAACCCCAGTGACATGCCCGAGGTGTGGGCCAGGCACCCCTTCAGTGCCATGAACCTGGGTGCAGTGCCAGGCACCCTGCACCATGACTTGGGTGTGAGGCCAGGCACCCCTTCAGTACCATGACTCAGGGGTGTGAGGGCCGGGCACCCTTCAGTGTCATGAACCAGGGTGTGAGCCAGGCACCCTTTCAGTGCAATGAAACAGGGTGTGATGGCCAGGCACCTTCAGTGCTCAGACCGGGGTGTGAGGGAGGGTACCCCTTCACATGACAGGCGTGGCTCAGGCACCTTCAGTCCCATGAATCAGGGGTGTGAGGCCAGGCTGCCCATGACCCGGGGTGTTGGGGGCGGCTCGATTCAGTGCCATGAATCGAGTGTGAGGCCTGTCTCGTTTCAGTGCCTAGATCAGGTTGTGAGGCCGTGCACCCCTCAGTGACATGCCCCGGGGTGTTAGGGCCGGGCAACCCTCACAGTACTGCGAACCGGGGTGTGAGGGCCAGGCACCCCTTCATGACGCTGGGTGTGAGGTCAGGCACACCAGTAGTGCCATGAATCGGGGTGTGAGGGCCAGGCACGCTTTAGCACCCATGACCCAGGTGTTGAGGCTTGAGTTGATCAGTGCCATGATGAAGAGTGTGAGGACCTGGCTCGATTTCAGCACCATGCCCCGGGGTGTGGGGCCTAGCACTTGCTATTGACATGACCCGGGGTGCGAGGGCCAGGCACCTCAGTTCCATGACCCGGGTGTGAGGTACGGGCACCCCTTCAGTGCCATGAACCGGGTTGTGAGGGCCAGGCTACTCTAAATGCCATGACGTGGTGTGAGTGCCGGGCACCTCCAGCACCATGGCCCGGGGTGTAGGGCCGGAACCCATTCAGTGACATGACCCGGGGTGTGAGGGCCGGGCACCCCTAGCACCATGCCCGGGGTGTGGGGGCACCTTCAGTACCATGAACCTGGGTGCGAGGCTGAGGCACACCTCCAGCACCATGACCCAGGTGTGTGGGCGGGCACCCTTTCAGTGCCATGAACCGGGGTGTGAGGAGAGCTCTAAAGTGCCATGAACCAGGGTGTGAAGGCCGGGCACCCTTTCAGTGACATGAAGCAGGGGTGCAGGGGGCACCCCTTCAGTCTGTGAACCTGGGTGCGAGGTCGGGCACCCTCAGCACCATGACCCGGAGTTTGAGGGCAGGCACCTGTAGTGCCATGAACCGGGGTGTGAGGGCCAGGCACATCTTCAGTGCCATGAACCGGGGTGTGAGGGCGGGCACCCCTAATGTGCTGTGAACCGGGGTTTGAGGCCAGCCACCTTCAGTGCCATATACCCGGGGTGTGAGGGCCAGGCACATCTTCAGTGCCATGAAGCAGGGTGTGAGGCCAGGCACCCCTTCACATGACCAGGGTGTGAGGCCGTGCACCCCTTTTAGTGCCATGAAACCGGTGTGAAGGCCAGGCACTAATGTGCTGTGAACCGGGGGTGAGGCGGGCACCCTTCAGTGCCATGAACCGGTGTGAGGGCCGGGCACATGTTCAGTGCAAAACGTGGGTGTGAACACGGGCACCCCTAAACTGCTGTGAACCGGGGTGTGAGGGTCAGGGCACCCCTTCACATGACCCTGGGTGTGACAGCCGGGCACCCCTTCCATGACCCTGGGTGTGAGGCGGGCGCACCCTTTCAATGCCATGAGCAGGGTGTGAGGCCGGGCACCCATACAGTGCTGTGAACCCGGGGTGTGAGGCCAGGCACCTTCAGTGCCATGAATCAGGGTGTGAGGGCCAGGAACCTCTTCAGCACCATGACCCAGGGTGTAGGGCCAGGCACCCCTTCCAGGGTGTGGGCCAGGCACCTTCATGACCAGGGGTGTGAGTGCGGGCACTTTCACATGACCCTGGGTGTGAGGGCCAGGCACCTTCACATGACCCAGGGTGTGAGGCAGGCACCTTCAATGCCATGAATCAGGGTGTGAGGGCCAGGCACCCCTTAAATCCATGACCCGGGGTGTGAGGCCGTGCTCCCTTATAGTGACATGACCTGGGGTGTGAGGAAGGGCACCCAGTTAGTGACATGACCCGGGGTGTGAGGGCCAGGACCCTCCAGCACCATGACCCGGAGTGTGAGGGCCAGGCACCCCTGTAGTGCCATGAACCGGGTGTGAGGGCCAGGCATCTTCAGTGCCATGAACCGGGGTGTGAGGGCCAGGCACTAATGTGCTGTGAACCGGGGTTTGGGCCGGGCACCCTTCAGTGCCATGAACCAAAGTGTGAGGGCCAGGCACCCTTCAGTGCCATGAACCGGGTGTGAAGGCCGGGCACCCTTTCAGTTCCATGAAACAGGGGGTGACGGCCGGGCACCCCATCAGTGCCATCAACAGTGGTGTGAGGGCCGGGCACCCCATCAGTGCCATGACCCAGGAGTGAGGGCCGGGCTCCGCCAGTGCCATGACCGGGATGTGGCCAGGCACCCTTTCAGTGACATGACCCGGGGTGAGGGCCGGAACCCTTTCAGTGTCATGAACCGGGGTGCCAGGGCCAGGCACTATAAGATGCCATGAAACGGGGTGTTGGGGCTGCCTCGATTTCAGTGCCATGAATCGGAGGTGTGGGGTCCTGGCTCGATTTCAATGCCATTAATCGGGGTGTGAGGGCCGGGCACCCCATCAGCACATGAACCTGGGTGCGAGGGCCGGGCACCTCCCAGCACCATGACCCGGAGTGTGAGGGCCGGTCACCCCTTCAGTGCCATGAACCGGGGGTGAGGCCGGGCACATCTTCAGTGCCGCCAGACCTAGGTGCGGGCCGGGCACCCCTCAGCACCATGACCAGGTGTGAGGTCCAGGCATCCCTTAGTGCCCATGAACCGGTGTGTGAGGCCGGGCACATCTTCAGTGCCATGAACCGGGGTGTGAGGCTGGGAACCCCTAATGTGCTGTGAACCGGGATGTGAGGCCAGGCACCCCTTCAGTGCCATGAACCAGGGTGTGAGGGCAGGCACATCTAGTGCCATGAAGCAGGGGTGTAGACGCCTGGCACCCTAAACTGCTGTATGAACCGGGGTGTGAGGCCAGGCAGCCCTTCATGGACAGGGTGTGAGGTCAGGCACCTTCAGCACCATGACCAGGGTGTGAGGCCGGGCACCCTTTCACATGACCCGGGGGTGAGGGACCAGGCACCCCTTCCACATGACCAGGGTGTGAGGCCGGGCACCATGACCCGGGTGTGAGGTGCCAGGCACCCTTTCACATGACCCGGGGTGTGAGGCCAGGCACCCTTTCATGACCCGGGGTGTGAGGGCCGGGCACCTTCAATGCCATGAATCGGGGTGGAGGGGCAGGCACCCTTAAGGTCCATGACCCGTGTGAGCCGTGCCCCTATGTGACATGACCTGGGGTGTGAGGGAAGGGCACCCAGTTAGTGACATGACCCGGGGTGTGGAGGGCTGACCTCCACCATGACCCGGAGGTGGGAGGGCCACCCCTAGAGGCAATGAACCGGGTGTGAGGGCTGGCACATCTTCAGTGCCATGAACCAGATGTGAGGGGGCAACCCCTAATGTGCTGTGAACTGTTGAGGGCCGGGCACCCCTCAGTGCCATGAACAAAAGGTGAGGGCAGGCACCCTTCAGTGCCATGAACCGGGGAAGGCCGGGCACCCTCAGTTCCATGAACGGGGCTGGGCACCTATCAGTGCCATCAACCGTGGGGTGAGGCCGGGCACCCCATCAGTGCCAGGACCCAGGAGGAGGGGGGCCTCCGCTTCAGTGCCATGACCGGATGTGAGGCCGGCACCCTTTCAGTGACATGACCCGGGGGTGTGAGGGCAGGGAACCCTTCAGTGTCATGAACTGAAAAGAACTGAACACCCCATGCCAAGGAAACGGGTGTTAATGGCCTGATTTTCAGTGCCATGAATCGGTGGTGTGGGGCCTGCCTGATTTCAATGCCATTAATCGGGGTAGGCTGGGCACCCCATCATCACCATGAACCTGGGTGAGGGGGCGCACCCTCCAGCACCATGACCCGGAGGTGAGGGCTGGCCACCTTCCAAAGTGAACGGGGTGAGGGCGGCACATCTTCAGTGCCATGAACCTGGGTGAGGCTGGCACCTCCAGCACCATGACCCGGAGGTGAGTGGTCCAGGCATCCCTTAGTGCCATGAACTGGCTGGAGGGCGGCACATCTTCGAGGCGAACCGGGGTGAGGGTTGGAACCCCTAATGCTGTGAACCGAGAGGAGGGCCAGACCCTTCAGTGCCATGAACCAGGGTGTGAGGGGCGGGCATCTTCAGTGCCATGAAACGGGTGAACGCCTGGCACCCTAAACTGCTGTGAACCGGGTGAGGGGCCGGGCAGCCTCTCACGAACCCAGGGTGAGGGTCAGGCACCTTCACATGACCAGGGGTGGAGGGGCTCCCCTTCAGTGCCATGACCCGGGGGTGGAGGCCGGGCAACCTTCAGTGACATGACCCGGTGTGAGGGCCGGGCACTTTCAGTGTCATGAATCGGGGTGAGGGCCAGGCACCCCTTCATTGCCATGAACCGTGTGTGAGGCCGGTCATTCCTTCAGTTACATGACCCGGAGTGTGAGGGCCTGGCACCCCTTCACACATGACACGGAGGTGAGGGCGGCACCTCCAGCACCATGGCTCAAGTGAGAGCCGGACACCAATTCAGTGACATGACCCGGGTGATGGCCGAGTCTCCTTCAGTGACATGACCCAGGGTGAGGGCTGGGCACCCTTCAGTGACATGACCCGTGGTGTGAGGGCGGCACCTTCAGTGACATGTCCCTGGGTGTGAGGGCCACCCCTCCAGCACTGACGACCCGGGCTTGAGTGCGGGCACCCTTCAGTATCATGAACTGGGTGTGAGGGCCTGGCACCCTTTCAATGACATGAACTGGGTGTGAGGGCGGCACCTTTGCTGCGATCCGAGGTGAGGGCAGGCACCCTCTACCTGACGCTGGGTGTGAGGGCCGGGCACCTTCAGTGCCCAAGGAACTGGGTGTGAAGGCAGGCACCCTTTCAGTTCAATGAAACGTGTGTGAGGGCTAGGCACCTATCAGTGCCATCAACGGGGATGTGAGGCCGGGCACCCCATCAGTGTTATGACCAGGGTGTAAGGGCCGCACATCTTAGTGCCATGAACCGGGGTTTGAGGGTCACACCCTTCAGTGCCATGAACAGGGGTGAGGGTAGGCACCCTCCAGCACCATGACCCGGGTATGAGGCAAAGGCACCCCTTCACATGAATCGGGGTGTGAGGGGAGGCACACCTTCACACCATGACCGGGTGTGAGGGCCTGGCCTGATTTAAGTGCCATGATTCTGGGTGTAAGGAACCCTCCACACCATGACCCTGGTAGAGAGGGGGCACCTTCAGTGCCATGTGACGGTGTGGCGGCAGCACCACACAGTTTCATAACCGGGGTGGAGGGCGGGTCACACCTCCAGTGACATGACCACAGGATGTAACACCCATCAGTGCCATGAACGGGGTGGAGGCGCACCCCTTATGCCAAGGAACAGGGTGTGAGTGCCAGGCACCTCTTCTCACACGACCAGGGTGTCAGGGTAAGCATTTCCAGCCCCCATGACCTGGGGTGAGGCCAGGCACCCCCATAAAGTGATGAACTGGGTGAGGCTGCATCCCTTCTGTGCCATGGGAACGGTGTAGGGCACCTCGTCAGTGCCATGAAACAGGGTGTGAGGCGGGCACCCCTACAGTGCTGCACAGGGGTGTGAGGGCGGGCACCCCTTCACATGACGCGGGTGAGGTCGGGCACCCTCAGTGCCATGAACCGGGGTGGAGGGCCGGCACCTTCAGCACCATGACCGGGGTGTTGGGGCTTGGCCTGATTTTAGTGCCATGAATCGGGGTGTGAGGTCCTGGCTCGATTTCAGTGCCATGAATCGGGTGAGGCCGGGCAACCCATCACACCATGACCCGGGGTGGGGCCGGCACCCCTCCAGCACCGTGGCCGGGTGTGAGGTCCAGACACCCATTCAGTGACAAGACCCGGCTGTGACGAACGGGCAGACCTTCAGTGACATAACCCGTGTGGAGGCCTGGCACCCTTCAGCACCATGCCCCAGGTGAGGGCCAGGCACCCTTCAGTGAACCTGGGTGTTAGGGCCGGTCACTCCTTCAGTGACATGACCTGTGTGAGGCAGGCACCCTTAGTGGAACATGACCGGGGTGCGAGGGGCCAGGCACCCCTCCAGCCCCATGACCCGGAGTGTGAGGGCCGGGCACCCCTTCAGTGCCATGAACCGTGAGGCTGGCACCCTAAGTGCCATGAAACAGGGTGTGAGTGCCAGGCACCCCTTCAGCAACCATGGCCTGGGTGGAGGGCCGGACACCATTCAGCGACATGGTCAGGGTGTGACGGCCAGGAAGCCTTCAGTGACTGAGGCCGGGCACCCCTCCAGCACCATGCCCCAGGGCGTGAGGGCGGCACCCTTCAGTGACATGAACCCGGGGTTTGAGGACCTGGCACCTTCAGTGACATGACCAGGGTTTGAGGCCGGGCACCCTTACATGACCCGGGGTGGGGCCGGGCACCCCTTCAGCACCATGACCTGGGGGAGGGCCGGGCACCCCATCAGTGCCATGAACCGGGGTGTGAGGGCTGGGCACCCTTCAGTACCATGAAGCGGTGTGAAGGCCGGCACCCTACAGAGCTGTTAACCGGGGGAAGGCCGGGCACCTCTTTCACATGACCCGGGTGTGAGGGCCGGCCCCCTTCACAAGAAACGGTGTGAGGGCCGGGCACCCCTTCAGCACCATGACTGGGGTGTGAGGGACCTGGCTCCCCACCAGTGCCATGAACCGGGGAGGAGGCCTGGGCACTTTCAGTGACAAGAACATGTGAGGGCCAGGCACCCATACAGTGCTTGATCCAGGGTGTGAGGCCAGGCACCCTTCACATGACCCGTGGCCAAGGTCGGGCACTTCAGCACCATGACCCCGTGGTGGAGGGCGGCACCCCATCAGTGCCATGAACCGGGATGTGAGGGCGGTCACCCCTTAAATGCCATGAAACGGATTGCGAGGGCAGAGCACCCCTACAGTGTTGTGAACTGGGGTGAGGGCTGGGCACCTCTCAACTCCCCATGACCCGGTTTGGGGGCCAGGCCTTTTCAGTGCCATGAATCGGGGTGTGAGGGCCGGCCCTTCAGTGCCATGACCCGGTGTGAGGGCCGGGCACCCTCCAGCACCATGACCTGGGTGGAGGGCCGTACACCTTCAGTGTCATGACCCAGGGTGTGACGGCTGGTCCCCTTCATGACGGTGACATCAATGACCCGGTGAGGGCAACCCTTCAGCACCAAGACCCGGGGTGAAGGCCGGACACCCATTCAGTGACATCAACCGGGGTGAGGGCAGGCACCTTCAGTGACATAACCCGGGGTGTGGGGCCGGGCACCTCTGTGCCATCACCCGGGGTTGGAGGCCCGAGCACCTCAATGACATGACAGGGGTGAGGCCAGCACCCTTTCACATGAACCGGGGTGTGAGGGCCGGGCACTCTTAGTGCAATGAACGGGGTGTGAGGGCCGGGCACCCATTCAGTACCATGAACCGGGTGTGAGGCCTGGCACTCATTCACATGAACCAAAAGTGAGGCCTGGCTAGATTTCAGTGCCATGAACCGGGGTAGGGCCGGGCTCCCCTTCAGTGCCATGAACGGGGTGTGAGGCCTGGGCACCCTTTCAGTGACATGACCCGGGGTGTGAGGCCGGCACCCTTCAGTGTCATGACCCGGGTGAGGGGCCGGCACCTTCATCCATGACCCGGGTGAGGGCCGGGCACCTTCTACTGACCTGGGGTGTGAGGGCAGGCACCTTGAGCACCATGACCTGGGGTGAAGGCCGGGCACCCCAACAGTGCCATCTACCGGTGTGAGGCCGGGCACCTAATCAGTGACATGGGGCTGTAGGAGGCCGGTCTCCCCTTCAGTGCCATGACCCGGGGTGTTGAGGCCCGAGCACGCTTTCAATGACATGACCCGGGGTGAGGGCGGGCACCCTTTCAGTGTCATGAACCGGAGTGTGAGGGCCGGCACTTAAGTGCCATGAAACGGGTGGAGTGCCGGGCACCCATACAGTGCCTTGAACCAGGGTGTGAGGGCCGGCACCCCTTCACATGACCCGGGGTGTCAGGGCCGGGCAACCCTCTAGCACCATGACCCGGGGTGTGAGGGCCGGGCACCCCATCAGTGCCATGAACCGGGGTGTGAGGGCAAGGCATCCATACAGTGTTATAAACCGGGGTGTGAGGGCCGGCACCCCTTTACATGACCCTTGGTGTAAGGGCTGGGCACCCCTTCAGTGCCATGAATCGTGGTGTGAGGGCCGGGCACCCCTCCAGCACCATGGCCCGGCTTGTGAGGGCCAGACACCAATTCAGTGACATGAGCCGGGGTTTGACGGCCGGGCTCCCATTCAGTGACATGACCTGGGGTGTGAGGGCTGGGCACCCCTTCAGTGACATGAGCCGGGGTGTGAAGGCCAGGCACCCTTTCAGTGACATGTCCCGGAGTGTGAGGGCGGGGCACCCCTCCAGCACCATGACCCGGAGTGTGAGGGCTGGGCACCCCTTCAGTACCATGACTCGGGGTGTTGGGGCTTGGCTCGATTTCAGTGCCATGAATCGGGGTGTGAAGGCCTGGCTCGATTTCAGTGCCATGAATCGGGGTGTGAGGGCCGAGCACCCCATCAGTGTCATGAACTGGGGTGTGAGGGCCGGGCACCCCTTCAGTGCCATGACCCGGGGTGTGAGGGCCATGCACCCCTTCAGTGACATGACCCGGGGAGTGAGGGCCGGTACCCCGTTTAGTGACATGACCCGGGGTGTGAGGGCCAGGAACCCCTCCAGCACCATGACCCGGAGTGTGAGGGCCGGGTCCCCCTTCAGTACCATGAACAGGGGTGTGAGGGCCGGGCACCCCTTCAGTGCCATGAACAGGGGTGTGAGGGCTGGGCACCCTTTCAGTACCATGAAGCGGGGTGTGAAGGGCGGCACCCCTACAGAGCTGTGAACCGGGGTGTGAGGGCCGGGCTCCCCTTAACATGACCCGGGATGTGAGGGCCGGGCTCCCCTTCACATGACCTGGGGTGTGAGGGCCGGGCACCCCTTCAGCACCATGACTCAGGGTGTGAGGGCTGGACACCCCTTCACATGACCCAGGGTGTCAGGGTCGGGCACCCCTCCAGCACCATGACCCGGTGTTTGAGGGTCCGGCACCCCTTAAATTCCATGAAACGGGTTGTGAGGGCAGGGCACCCCTTCAGTGTTATGAACCGGGGTGTGAGGGATGGGCACCCCTTCACATGACCCGGGGTGTGAGGGCCGGGCACCCTTTCATTGCCATGAATCGTGGTGTGAGGGCCGGGCACCCCTTCAGCACAATGACCCGGGTTGTGAGGGCGTGGCACCCCTCCAGCATCATAGCCCGAGGTGTGAGGGCCGGACACCAATTCAGTGACATGACCCGGGGTGTGACGGCCGGTCTCCCCTTCAGTGACATGACCCGGGGTGTGAGGGCTGGGCACCCCTTCAGTGCCATGAAACGAGGTGTGGGGGCAGGGCACCCCTACAGTGTTATTATCCGAGGTGTGAGGGCCGGGCACCCCTCCAGAACCATGACCCGGAGTGTGAGGGCCGGGCACCCCTTCAGTACCATGACTAGGGGTGTGAAAGCCGGGCACCCCTTCAGTGTCATGAACCGGGGTGTGAGGGCCGGGTACACTTTCAGTGCCATGAAACAGGGTGTGAGAGCCGGGCACCCCTACAGTACTGCGAACCGGGGTGTGAGGGCTGGGCACCCCTTCACATGACGCGGGGTGTGAGGGTCGGGCACCCCTTCAGTGCCATGAATCGGGGTGTGAGGGCCGGGCACCCCTTGAGCACCATGACCAGGGGTGTTGGGGCTTGGCTCGATTTTAGTGCCATGAATCGGGGTGTGAGGTCCTGGCTCGATTTCAGTGCCATGAATCGGGGTGTGAGGGCCGGGCAACCCATCAGCACCATGACCCGGGGTGTGAGGGCCGGGCACCCCTCCAGCACCGTGGCCCGGGGTGTGAGGTCCAGACACCCATTCAGTGACAAGACCCGGGCTGTGACGAACGGGCAGACCTTCAGTGACATAACCCGGGTTGTGAGGGCCTGGCACCCCTCCAGCACCATGCCCCGGGGTGTGAGGGCCGGGCACCCCTTCAGTGCCATGAACCTGGGTGTTAGGGCCGGTCACTCCTTCAGTGACATGACCCGGGGTGTGAGGGCCGGGCACCCCTTTAGGGACATGACCCGGGGTGCGAGGGCCGGGCACCCCTCCAGCCCCATGACCCGGAGTGTGAGGGCCGGGCACCCCTTCAGTGCCATGAACCGGGGTGTGAGGGCCGGGCACCCCTTAAGTGCCATGAAACAGGGTGTGAGTGCCGGGCACCCCTTCAGCACCATGGCCCGGGGTGTGAGGGCCGGACACCCATTCAGTGACATGGCCCAGGGTGTGACGGCCAGGAAGCCCTTTAGTGACATGACCCGGGGTGTGAGGGCCGGGCACCCCTCCAGCACCATGCCCCAGGGCGTGAGGGCCGGGCACCCCTTCAGTGCCACGAACCTGGGTTTGAGGGCCGGTCACTCCTTCAGTGACATGACCCGGGGTTTGAGGGCCGGGCACCCCTTCAGTGCTATGAACAGGGGTGTGAGGGCCGGGCACCCTTTCAGTGCCATGAAACGGGGTGTGATATCCGGGCACCCCTACAGTGCTGTGAACCGGGGTGTGAAAGCCGTGCACCCCTTTACATGACCCAGGGTGTGGGCGGGCACCCCATGACCAGGGGTGTGGGCCATCACCCCTTCAGACATGGCCAGGGTGTGAGGGCCGGGCCCCCTTCAGTACCCATGAACCGGGGTGTGAGGGCTGGGCACCCTTTCAGTACCATGAAGCGGGGTGTGAAGGCCGGCACCCCTACAGAGCTGTGAACCGGGGTGTGAGGGCCGGGCTCCCCTTCACATGACCCGGGGTGTGAGGGCCGGGCACCCCTTCACAAAGCAGGGGTGTGAGGCGGGCACCTTCAGCACCACCATGACTCGGGGTGTGAGGGGACGGGCTCCCCACCAGTGCCCTTGAACCAGGGGTGAGGCCCAGGCACCCCTTTCAGTAACAGAACAGAGTGTGAGGGCCAGGCACCCCATACAGTGCTGATCCAGGGTGTGAGGGCCAGGGGCACCCCTTCACATGACCCAGGGTGTCAGGGTCAGGCACCTCAGCACCATGACCTTGGGGTGTGTGAGGGCCGGGCACCCCATTCAGTGCCATGAACCGGTGTGGTCAGTCACCTTAAATGCCATGAAAGCGGATTGCGAGGCAGAGCACCCCTACAGTGTTGTGAACCTGGGTGAGGCTGGGCACCCCGCTCACATGACCCGGGGTGTGAGGCGGGCGCCTTCAGTGCCATGAATCAGGAGTGTGAGGCCAGGCACCCCTAAAGCACAATGACCCAGGCTGTGAGGGCCGTGCCCTCAACACCATAGCCCGGAGGTGTGAGGGCACGTACAGGTCAGTGGCTTGACCCCAGGGGTGGCAGTCTCCCACTGGTGACATGACCCGAGGTGTGAGGGCCGAGCACCCCTCCAGCACCAGGAGCCCGGGGTGTGAGGGGCGGACACATTCAGTGACAAGACCCGGGCGCTGTGACGAAACAGGCAGACCTTCAAGTGATATAACTTGGGGTGTGAGGGCCAGGCACCCTCAACACAATGCCCCGGGGTGTGGACCAGGTACCTACAGTGCACCAAACAGGGGGTGTGAGGGGCAGCGCACCCTATAAACGCGGGGTGTGATGGTCAGGCAGCCCTTTAGTGCAATGAATCAGGGGTGTGAGGCTGGGCACCTTCAGCACCATGACCCGGGGTTTTCCCAGGGAAGCGGCACCGATTCCAGTGCCATTAGCCGGGGTGTGAGGGCCTGGCTCGATTTCAGTGCCATGAATCAGGGTGTGAGGCCGGAGAAAACCCTTCAGTGCCATGACCGGGGTGTGAGGCCTGGGCACCCTTTCAATGTGTATGACCCAGGGTGTGAGTGCGGACACCCTTTCAGTGTGTCATGACCGAGTGTGAGGCGGGTGCCTTCATATGACCCGGTGTGAGGGGCCAGGCATATGACCCGGGGGTGTGAGGGCCAGGCACCTCAACCATGACTCAGGGGTGTGAAGGCGGGCACCCCATCAGTGCCATCAACGGGGGTGTGAGGGCGGGCACCTAATCAGTGCCATGACCCGGGTGTAAGGGCCGGTCTCACGCTAGTGCATGACCCGGGGTTTGAGGCTGACACGCTTTCGTGACGGCCCGTGGTGTGAGGCGGGCACCCCCTTTCAGTGTCATGAACCGGGTGTGAGGGCGGGCACTCCTTAAAGTGCCATGAAGCAGGGGGTGTGAGTGCAGGAGACACCATACAGTGCCTTGAACCAGGGTGTGAGGCAGGCACTTCACATGACCCGGGTGTCAGGGGCCGACAGCCCTCCAGCACCATGACCCGGGGTGTGGGGCCAGGCACCCCTTCAGTGCCATGAGAAGCAGGGTGTGAGGGCAGGGCACCCTGGCGTTATGAACCGGGGGTGTGAGGGCGGGCACCCCTTCACATGACCCTTGGTGTAGGGCAGGCCTCCTTCAGTGCGGCCAGGAGTGTGGGCCAGGCACCCTTTCCAGTGCCATGAATGGGGAGTGTGAGGCCAGGCACCACTTCAGCACAATGACCCAGGGTGTGGGCCAGGGGCACCTCCAGCACCATGGCCCAGGGTGTGAGGCGGACACCAATTCAGTGACTTGAGCCGCTGTGTGACGGCGGGCTCCCATTCAGTGACACAGGTGTGAGGCTGAGTGTGAGGCCGAACTGCGCTTTCCAATGAGCATGACCCGGGTGTGAGGGCGGGCACTGCTGGTGTCATGAACCCAGGTGTGTGGGCGGGCACCCCGCCAAGGTCTCATGGGGAAGCAGGGTGTGAGTGCCAGGCACCCTATACAGTGCTTTGAACCAGGGTGTGAGGCCTGGCACACGCCCTTGACCAGGTGTAGGGCCGGGCACCCCTTCACATGACCGGGGTGTAGGGCGGGCACCTCTTCGTAGGGCTGGGCACCCCTTCAGTGACATGACCTGGGTGTGAGGGCCGGGCACCCTTCAGTACCATGACTCGGGGTGTGAGGGCCGGCGCCCCTTCAGTGTCATGAAGCGGGTGAGGGCCGGGCACCTTTCAGTGCCATGAAGCAGGGTGTGAGGCCCGGCACCCCTTCACGACGCTGGGTGTGATGGTCGGGCACCCTCAGTGCCATGAATCGGGGTGAGGGCGGGCACCCCTTCAGTGCCATGAACCTGGGTGAGGGCCGGTCACTCCTTCAGTGACATGACCTGGGTGTGAGGGCTGGCACCTCCAGCACCACGACCCGGAGTGGGGGCCGGGCACCACTTCAGTGCCATGAACTGGGGTGTGAGGGCGGGCACCCCTTAAGTGCCATGAAACGGGGTGTGAGTGCCAGGCACTTGTACAGTGCTTGAACCAGGGTGTGAGGGCCGGGCACCCCTTCATGACCGGGGTGTGAGGCCGGGCACCCTTTTAGTGTCATGAACCAGAGTGTGAGGGCCGGGCACCCATTCACATGACCCGGGTGGAGGGCGGGCACCCTTCAGTGCCATGAACGGGTCTGAGGGCTGGCACCCATACAGTGCCATGAACGGGGTATGAGCCGGACACCCATTCAGTGACATGACCAGGGTGGACGGGCAGGAACCCCTTCAGTGACATGACCCGGGTGTGGAGTGCCGGTCACCTCAGCACCATTGGCCCGGGGTGTGAGGGCCGGACACCCATTTGGTGACTTGACGGTGTGACGGGGGACCCCTCTGACATGACCCGAGGTGTGAGGGCCGGGCACCCCTTCAGTGCCATGAATCTGGGTGCGAGGCCGGGCACCTCCAGCACCATGACTTGGAGTGTGAGCCGGGCACCCCTTCAGTACCATGACTGGGGTGTGAGGGCCGGGCACCCCTTCAGTGTCATGAACCGGGGTGTGAGGGCCGGGCACCCTTTCAGTGCCATGAACAGGGTGTGAGGGCCGGGCACCCTTCAGTGCCAGGAACTGGGGTGTGAGGGCCGGGCACCCTTTCAGTGACATGACCCGGGTGTGAGTGCGGACACCCTTTCAGTGTCATGACCTGGGGTGAGGGCTGGGTACCCTTCATATGACCGGGGTGTGAGGGCCGGGCACCCTTCAGCACCATGACTCGGGGGTGAAGGCCGGGCACCCCATCAGTGCCATCAACCGGGGTGTGAGGGCCGGCACCTAATCAGTGCCATGACCGGGGTGTAAGGGCCGGTCTCCTTCAGTGCCATGACCCTGGGTTTGAGGCCCGAGCACGCTTTCAATGACATGACCCGGGGTGAGGGCCGGGCACCCTGTGTCATGAACCGGGTGTGAGGGCCGGGCACTCCTTAAGTGCCATGAAACGGGTGTGAGTGCCGGGCACCCATACAGTGCCTTGAACCAGGTGAGGCCGGGCACTCTTCCATGACCTGGGTGTCAGGGCCGGGCAACCTCCAGCACCATGACCGGGGTGTAAGGGCTGGCACCCCTTCAGTGCCATGAAACGGGGTGTGAGGGCAGGGCACCCCTTCAGCACCATGACCGGGGTTTTGGGGCTTGCCTGATTTCAGTGCCATTAATCGGGGTGTGAGGGCCTGGCCCGATTTCAGTGCCATGAATCGGGTGTGAGGGCCGGCTCCCTTCAGTGCCATGACCCTGTGAGGCCTGGGCACCCTTCAGTACACACTGGGTGTGAGTGCCGACACCCTTTCAGTGTCATGACCCGGGGTGAGGGCCGGGTACCCCTTCATATGACCCGGGTGTGAGGGCCGGGCACCCCTTCATATGACCTGGGTGAGGCCGGGCACCCTTCAGCACCATGACCGGGGTTTGAGGCCCGAGCACGCTTTCAATAACATGACCGGGGTGTGAGGGCCAGGCACCCTTTCAGTGTCATGAACCGGGGTGTGAGAGCCGGGCACTCCTTAAGTGCCATGAAACGGGGTGTGAGTGCCGGGCACCCATACAGTGCCTTGAACCAGGGTGTGAGGCCGTGCACCCCTTCACATGACCAGGGTGTGAGGGCCGGGCACCCTAGGCAAACCAGAGTGGAGGGCGGGCACCCTTTCAGTGCCATGAAACAGGGTGTGAGGGCCGGCACCCTTCAGTGCTCCGAACGGGGGTGTGAGGGCCGGGCACCCTTTCAGTGACACCCGGTGTGGTGCCGGACACCCTTCAGTGTCATGACCCGGGGTGTGAGGGCCGGGCACCCTCATATGACCCGGGTGGGGAGGGCGGGCACCCCTTCAGCACCATGACTGGGTGTGAAGGCCGGCACCCATCAGTGCCATCAACTGGGTGGAGGACCGGGCACCTAATCAGTGCTATGACCAAAAGGGCTGGCCCCCCTTCAGTGCCATGACCTGGGGTTTGAGGCCCGAGCACGCTTTCAATGACATGACCCGTGTGAGGGCCGGGCACCCTTTCAGTGTCATGAACCGGGTGTGAGGGCCGGGCACTCCTTAAGTGCCATGAAACGGGTGAGTGCTGGGCACCCATATGCCTTGAACCAGGGTGTGAGGGCTGGCACCCTTCACATGACCTGGGGTGTCAGGGCCGGGCAACCTCCAGCACCATGACCTGGGGTAAGGGCTGGCACCCTTCAGTGCCATAAAACGGGTGTGTGAGGGCAGGGCACCCATACAAAGCAGAACTGGGGTGAGGCCGGGCACCCCTCTCACATGACCCTTGGTAAGGGCTGGCACTCCTTCAGTGCCCTGACCCGGGGTGTGTGAGGGCCGGGCACCCTTTCAGTGCCATGAATCGGGGGTGTGAGGCCGGGCAAATTCACTTCAGCACAATGACCTGGGGTGTGAGGCCGGGCACCCTCCAGCACCATGGCCCGGGTGTGAGGGCCGACACCAATTCAGTGACTTGAGCCGTGTGACGGCCGGGCTCCCATTCAGTGACATGACCTGGGTGTGAGGGGAAGGGTGTGAGCTCCGGCACGTTTTCAATGACATGACCTGGGGGTGAGGGCCGCGAAGGTCATGAACCGGGTGTGTGGGCCGGGCACCCCTTAAGTGCCAAGTGAAACGGGGTGTGAGTGCCGGGCACCTATACAGTGCTTTGAACTAGGGTGTGAGGGCCTGGCACACCTTCTCACATGACCTGGGGTGTAAGGGGCCGGGCACTCTTCACATGACTCCGGGGTGTAAGGGGCTGGCACCTCTTCAGTGCCCTGACCCGGGTGTGAGGGCTGGCACTTTTCAGTGCTAAGCGAATCGGGTGTGAGGGACGGCACCCTCCAGCACCATGGCCTGGGTGCAGGGCTGGACACCAATTCAGTGACATGACCTGGGGTGTTACGGCTGGCCTCTTCAGAGACATGAATCTGTGGTGTGTGAGGGCTGGGCACCCCCCTTCAGTGACATGACCCGGGGTAGGCTGGCACCCCTCCAGCACCATGACCCGGGAGGGCCGGGCACCCTTCTTCAGTACCATGACTCGGGTGAGGGCCGGCGCCCCTTCAGTGTCATGAAGCGGGGTGAGGGCCGGCACCCTTTCAGTGCCATGAAGCAGGGTGTGTGAGGGCTCCGGCACCCTTCACATGACGCTGGGTGTGATGGTCGCGCACCCCTTCAGTGCCATGAATCGGGTGTAGGCCGGGCACCCCTTCAGTGCCATGAACCTGGGTGTGAGATCCGTCACCTTCAGTGACATGACCTGGGGTGTGAGGGCCGGGCACCCCTCCAGCACCACGACCCGAGTGGGGCTGGGCACCACTTCAGTGCCAAGGAACCGGGTGTGAGGGCCGCACCCCTTTTCTTTTAAGTGCCATGAAAACGGGTGTGAGTGCCGGGCACTGTACAGTGCTTTTGAACCAGGGTGTGAGGGCCGGGCACCCCTTCACATGACCTGGGGTGTGAGGCCGGGCACCTTTAGTGTCATGAACCAGAGTGTGGAGGGCCGGGCACCCATTCACATGACCTGGGTGTGCCGGGCACCCTTCAGTGCCATGAAACGGGGTCTGAGGGCCGGGCACCCATACAGTGCCATGAACTGGGGTGTGAGGGCCGGACAACGCATTCAGTGACATGACCAGGTGTGGACGGGCAGAACCCCTTCAGTGACATGACCCGGGTGAAAGCCGGGTCACCCATTCAGCACCATGGCCTGGGTGTGAGGGCTGACACCCATTTGGTGACTTGACCAGGGGTGCATTTGGCAGGAACCCCTTTCAGTGACATGACCTGAGGTGTGGAGGCCAAAACCCCTTCATGTGCCATGAATCTGGGTGCGAGGCCGGGCAAATTCCTTCCTTCAGTGTCATGAACCGGGTGTGAGGGCCGGGCACCCTTTCAGTGCCATGAAACAGGGTGTGAGGGCCGGGCACCTTCAGTGTCTGAACGGTGTGAGGGCCGGGCACCCTTCACATGACGCGGGCGTGAGGCTCGGCACCCCTTCAGTCCCATGAATCGGGGTGTGAGGCCGGCCCCCTTTCAGCACCATGACCCGGGGTGTTGTGGCTTGGCCCAATTTCAGTGCCATGAACTGGAGGTGAGGTCTTATTTCAGTGCCCTGAATCGTGAGAGGGCCGTGCACCCTCCAGTGACATGCCCCTGGGTGTTAGGGCAGGCAACCATACAGTACTGCGAACCGGGGTGTGAGGGCGGGCACCCTTCACATGACGCGGGTGTGAGGGTCAAGGTCAGTGCCATGAATCGGGTGTGAGGGCCGGGCACCCTTAGCACCATGACCCGAGTGTTGGGGCTTGGTTCGATTTCAGTGCCATGCCCCAGGGTGTGAGGCCTGGCACCCCTTATTGACATGACCCGGGGTGCGAGGGCCAGGCACCCTCCAGTTCCATGACCCGGAGTGTGAGGCGGGCACCTTCAGTGCCATAACCGGGTTGTGAGGGCCGGGCTACTCTTAATGCCATGAAACGTGGTGTGAGTGCCGGGCACCCCTCCAGCACCATGGCCGGGGTGTAGGGCGGACACCCATTCAGTGACATGACCGGGGTGTGAGGACCAGGCACCCTTCACATGACCCGGGGTGTGAGGGCCGGGCACCCCTTCACATGACCCGGGGTGTGAGGGCCAGGCACCCCTTCAATGCCATGAATCGGGGTGTGAGGGCGGGCCTAAGGTCCATGACCCAGGGGTGTGAGCCGTGCTCCCTTATGTGACATGACCCGGGGGTGTGGGAAGGGCACCCAGTTAGTGACATGACCGGGATGTGAGGCAGGACCCCTCACCACCATGACCCAGGTGGAGGGGGGCATGCTCAGTGCCATGAACAAAAGTGTGAGGCCGGGCACCCCTTCAGTGCCATGAACCGGGGTGTGAGCCGGGCACCCTTCAGTTCCATGAACAGGGGTGTGACGGCCAAGCACCCCATCAGTGCCATCAACCGTGGTGTGAGGGCCGGGCACCCCATCAGTGCCATGGCCGGGGGTGAGGCCGGGCTCGCTAGTGCCATGACCCGGATGTGAGCCGAACCTTTCAGTGACATGACCCGGGTGTGGACGGGGAACCTTTCAGTGTCATGGTGCAGGGCCAGACGTTCCTTATAAATGAAACAGGGTGTTGGGGCTTGCGCTCATTTCAGTGCCATGAATCGGTGGTGTGTGGGGGGCCTGGCTCATTTAATGCCATTAATCGGGGTGTGAGGCCGGGCACCCCATCAGCACCATGAACCTGGGTGCGGGCGGGCACCCTCAGCACTGACCCAGGTGTGAGGCGGTCTTCAGTGCCATGAACCGGGGGTGAGGGCAGGCATCTTCGTGCCATGAACCTGGGTGAGGCGGGCACCTCCAGCACCATGACGGAGTGTGGTCCGGGCACTAGTGCCATGAACCCGGGGTGAGGGCCGGGCACATCTTCAGTGCCATGAACCGGGTGTGAGGGCTGGGAACCCCTAATGTGCTGTGAACCAGGATGTGAGGGCCGTGCACCCTTCAGTGCCATGAACCAGGGTGTGAGGGCCGGGCACATCTCAGCACCATGAAGCGGGGTGTGAACAGCACCCTAAACTGCTGTGAACCGGGGTGTGAGGCGGGCACCCTTCACATGAACCCAGGGTGTGAGGGCCAGGCACCCCTTCAGTGCCATGAATCAGGGTGTGAGCCGGGCACCTCTTCAGCAACAAGACCCAGGTGTGAGGGCGGTGCCCCTTCACATGACACGGGGTGTGAGGCAGGCGCCCCTTCACATGACCCGGGGTGTGAGGTCAGGCACCCCTTCACATGACCCGGGGTGTGAGGCCGGGCTCCCTTCAGTGCCATGACCCAGGTGTGAGGCCCGGGCAACCTTCCGTGACATGACCCCGGGGTGTAGGGCCGGGCACCCTTTCAGTGTCATGAATCAGGGTGAGAGGGGCCAGGCACCCCTTCAGTGCCATGAACCTGGTTGTGAGGGCCGGTCATTCCTAAGATTACATGACCCGGTGTGGTGGGCACCCCTTCAGTGCCCTGACCCGGGTGTGAGGCAGGCACCTTTCAGTACCATGAATCAGGGTGTGAGGCCGGGCACCCCTTCAGCACAATGACACGGAGTGTGAGGCCAGGCACCCTCCAGCACCATGGCGGGGTGTGAGTGCCGGACAACAATTCAGTGACATGACCCGGGGTGTGACGGCCGGTCTCCCCTTCAGTGACATGACCCGGGGTGTGAGGGCTGGGCACCCCTTCAGTGACATGACCCGTGGTGTGAAGGCCGGGCACCCTTTCAGTGACATGTCCCTGGGTGTGAGGCGGGCACCTCCAGCACCATGACCAGGCTGAGTGCGGGCACCCCTTCAGCACCATGACTCGGGGTGTGGGGCCGGGCACCCCTTCAGTGTCATGAACCGGGTGAGGGCCAGACACCTTCAGTGTGAACCGGGGTGTGAGGGCCAGGCACCCCCATGACAGGGGTGTGAGTGCCGGGCACCTTTTCACATGACCCAGGTGTGGGCCAGGCACCTTCACGACCCGGTGTGAGGGCCGGGCACCCCTTCAATGCCATGAATCCGGGGTGTGAGGCCGGGCACCCCGTAAGATCCATGACCTGGGTGTGAGGCCGTGCTCCCCTATGTGAACATGACCAGGGGTGTGAAGGGCACCCAGTTAGTGACATGATCCGGGTGTGAGGCCGGGACCCTCCACCACCATGACCCAGGTGTGAGCCGGGCACCCCTTCAGTGCCATGAACAAAAGTGTGAAGGCCGGGCACCCTTCAGTGCCATGAACCGGGTGAGGCCGGGCACCCTTCAGTTCCATGAAGCAGGGGCGGCCGGGCACCCCATCAGTGCCATCAACCGTGGTGTGAGCCGGGCACCCCATCAGTGCCATGACCCGGGGAGTGAGGGCCGGGCACCTTCAGCACCATGACTCGGGTGTGAGGGCCAGGCACCTTAGGACCATGACTCGGGTGTGAGGGCGGGCACCCCATTAGTGCCATGAACCGGGGTGTGGGGCCGGGCACCCTATTGCCATGAACCGGGGTGTGGGCATCCCATCAGTGCCATGACCAGGGGTGTGGATGCCGGGCACCCCAGTGATGTGAACCTGGGGTGTGGTTCGGGCACCCTTCACATGACCCGGGGTGTGAGGGCGGGCACCATCTTCAGCACCATGCAGGGGTGAGGGCCGGGCATCCCATTAGTGCCATGAACCGGGGTGTGAGGCCGGGCACCCCATCAGTGCCATGACCCGGGGTGGTGGGGCGGGCTCCCCTTCAGTGCTATGGACCAGGGCGTGAGGCCGGGCACCCTTTCAGTGCCATGAAACGGGGTGTGAAGTCCAGGCACCTTCACATGACCCAGGGTGAGGCCAGGCACCTTCAAATGACCCGGGGTGTGAGGCCCTGCACCTTCAGTGCACATGACCCAGGGGTGAGGGCCAGTCACCCCTTTAGTGACATGACCCGGGGTGTGAGGGCGGAGTTTCCAGCACCATGACCCGGTGTGAGGGCGGGTCCCCCTTCAGTACCATGAACAGTGGTGGAGGGCCGGGCACAGTGCCATGAACAGGGTGTGAGCTGGGCACCCTTTCAGTACCATGAAGCGTGGTGTGGCGGCACCTACAGAGCTGTGAACGGGTGTGGCGGGTTCCCCTTCACATGACCGGGTGTGAGGCGGGCTCCGTTCCACTGCGGGGTGTGAGGCCGGGCACCTTCAGCACCATGACTCAGGGTGTGAGGGCCGGGCACCCCATCAGTGCCATGAACCAGGGTGTGGTCAGGCACCCGTTAAATTCCATGAAACAGGTTGTGGGGGGGCACCTACAGTGTTATGATCGGGTGTGGGGGCACCCTTCACATGACAGGGTGTAGGGCCAGGCACTCCTTTAGTGCCCTGACCGGGGTGTGAGGGCCAGGCACCCCTTTCAGTGCCATGAATCGGGTGTGTGGGCCGGCACCCTTCAGCACAATGGCCCGGCTGTGGGCAGGCCCTCAGTACCATAGCCCGAGGTGTGAGCCGGACACCAATTCAGTGACATGACCAGGGTGTGGCCGGTCTCCCTTCAGTGACATGACGTGGGGTGTGAGGCGGGCACCTTCAGTGACATGACCCGGGTGTGATGGCCGGGCACCAGTGACATGTCCCGAGGTGTGAGGGCGGGCACCCTCAGAACCATGACCCAGGTGTGAGGGCCGGGCACCTTCAGTACCATGAATAGGGTGTGAGCCAGGCACCTTCAGTGTCATGAACCGGGGTGTGATGCGGGCACTTTCAGTGCCATGAAACAGCGTGTGGCCAGGGCCCCTTCAGCACCATGACCCGGGGTGTTGGGGCTTGGCTCGATTTCAGTGCCATGAATCGTGGTGTGAGGTCCTGGCTCGATTTCAGTGCCATGAATCGGGGTGTGAGGGCCGGGCACCCCATCAGCACCATGACCCGGGGTGTGAGGGTCGGGCACCCCTTCAGTGCCGTGAATCGGGGTGTGAGGGCCGGGCACCCCTTCAGCACTATGACCCGGGGTGTTGGGGCTTGGCTCGATTTCAGTGCCATGAATCGGGGTGTGAGGTCCTGGCTCGATTTCAGTGCCATGAATCGGGGTGTGAGGGCCGGGCACCCCATCAGCACATTGGCCCGGGGTGTGAGGGTCGGGCACCCCTCCAGCACCATGGTCCGGGGTGTGAGGGCCGGACACCCATTCAGTGACAAGACCCGGGCTGTGACGAACGGGCAGACCTTCAGTGACATAACCCGGCGTGTGAGGGCCGGGCACCCCTTCAGTGCCATGAACCTGGGTGTGAGGGCCGGTCACTCCTTCAGTGACATGACCCGGGGTGTGAGGGCCGGGAACCTTTTTAGGGACATGACCCGGGGTGCGAGGGCCGGGCACCCCTCCAGCCCCATGACCCGGAGTGTGAGGGCCGGGCACCCTTTAAATGCCATGAAACGGGGTGTGAGTGCCGGGCACCCCTTCAGCACCATGGCCCGGGGTGTGAGGGCCAGACACCCATTCAGTGACATGACCCAGGGTGTGACGGCCAGGAACCCCTTCAGTGACATGACCCGGGGTGTGAGGGCCGGGCACCCCTCCAGCACCATGCCCCAGGGTGTGAGGGCCGGGCACCCCTTCAGTGCCATGAACCTGGGTTTGAGGGCCGGTCACTCCTTCAGTGACATGACCCGGGGTGTGAGGGCCGGGCACCCCTTCAGTGCCATGAACAGGGGTGTGAGGGCAGGGCACCCTTTCAGTGCCATGAAACGGGGTGTGATATTCGGGCACCCCTACAGTGCTGTGAACCGGGGTGTGAAAGCAGTGAACCCCTTCACATGACCCGGGGTGTGTGTTCCGGGCACCCCTTCACATGACCCGGGGTGTGAGGGCCACCCTTCAGCACCATGACTCGGGGTGAGGGCGGCACCCCATCAGTGCATGAACCGGGGTGTGAGGGCCGGGCACTGCATCAGTGCCATGACCCGGGGTGTGAGGGGGCCCCATCAGTGCCATGAACCGGGTGTGAGGGCTGGCACCCCTTAAGTGCCATGAAACGGGGTGTGAGTGCTGGGCACCCATACAGTGCTTTGAACCAGGGTGCGAGGGCCGGGCAACCCTTCACATGACCCGGGGTGTCACGCTCGGCCACCCCTCCAGCACCATGACCCGGGGTGTGAGGGCCGGGCACCCCTTCAGTTCCATGAACAGTGGTGTGAGGGCCGGGCACCCCTTCACATGACCCGGGGTGTGAGGGCCGGGCACCTCTTCAGCACCATGACTCGGGGTGTGAGGGGCGTGCACCCCATCAGTGCCCTGACCCGGTTTAGGAGGGCCGGGCACCCCATCAGTGCCATGACCCGGGGTGTGAGGGCCCTGCACCCCTTCAGTGACATGACCCTGGGAGTGAGGACCGGTCACCCCTTTAGTGACATGAGCCGGGGTGTGAGGGCCGGGGACCCCTCCAGCACTGAGCTGTGATCACTGCCCACTTATGCTTGAGGTAGATCACCCCCAAGTTATTAACAAATAAAAAAAGAACAAAATGAGAACTACGTAATTATCTCACCAAAACTCTCAACTAAATATGCGTGAATAAGTAGAACAGTTGAAATAGAGTAGATGAGGAAGATAATTAATTAATTCAATTTATGTTCTAAAGGGAATTAATAATAGCAAACATGAATTTAGAATAAATAATTGTATAATAAAATGAAATTGATGCGGAAGGGCGAAAATATACCGTAAGGGATAGACCAAGCAGATATTACTTAACATTACATATTACACAGACATGCAGAAATATATATATACAACAATCACTACAAAATGATTATTTCCTACCAAACGATTCCTTACCACCAGGATCCTTCCTAGGCCTAACTAAACGTGTCACCCTAATACCTACCTGATACCCCTAGGGCATTGCAAGGGCTGAATGAGGCACTAGACAGGGTCAAGGCTAGAGAGCAGAATGGACACGTCTACCTATACTTACGGTTTTTTGGCTACTATAGCAGAGGCGTAGACGCAGCTGAACATGGCGTCTCATATCCGTGATCTATAGAACATTTGCTAGATATTTTATATATTAATTAATACTACTATTGATTTGGAACTTAACAGAAACACAATAGTGGAAACAATAACATAAATATACCAGCATAAGTAACTAGAATAATAATAATATAATAAGTACAATTAATATATTTAATAGCTTGTATGAAATGTAGTGAACATATACTCACGCTATACACGAGTTGACGCCACAGGCGCGACAATGACCCGGGTGAGCGGGTCCCCTTCAATTACCATGAACAGGGTGTGAGGCCGGAGCCTTCAGCACCATGACCCGGGGTGTGAGGCGGGCGCCCCTTCAGTGCCATGACCGAGGAGTGGCCGGGCACCACTTTCAGTGGTAGAACCGGGTGTGTGAGGCCGGGCACCTTAAGTGCCATGAAGCCGGTGTGTGAGTGCAGGCACCCATACAGTGCTGATCAGGGTGTGAGGCCGGGCACTCCTTCATGACCCGGGGTGTCAGGGTCAGGCACCCCTCAGCACCATGATGACCTTGGTGGTGTGTTAGGGCGGGCACCCCATCAGTGCCATGAACCAGGTGTGGTCAGTCACCGCCATGCCATGAAACAGTTGCGGGCAGGGGGCACCTACAGTGTTGTGAACCCGGGGTGTGAGGACGGGCACACATAACCCGGGGTGTAGGGCTGGGGCACCCTTCAGTGCCTGGCCGGGGTGTGGGGCCGGGCACCCTTTCAGTGCCATGAATCAGGGTGTGAGGGCAGGCACCCTGTGGCCAGGCTGTGACGGGGCACCTCAACACCATAGCCCGAGTGTGAGGGGCCGGACACCAATTCAGTGACACTGACCGGGGTGTGTGGCCGGTCTCCCCTTCCAGTGAAGAACATGACCCAGGGGTGTGAGCCAGGCACCTCAGCACCATGGCCAGGGGTGGGGCTGGACACCCCTAATGCTCGAACAGGGTGGGAGGGCCAGGCGCCTTCATAGCCGGGGTGGGATGGTGGGGCACCCCTTCAATTGCCATGAATGTCGGGGTTTGGGGCGGGCACACCTCCAGTGACATGACCCGAGTGTGAGGCCAGGCACCCCTCCGGCACCATGTCCCCAGGGTGTGAGGTCAGGCACCCCTTTAGTGACATGACCCGGGTGCGAGGGCGGGCACCCCTCCCAACAATGACCCAGTGTGAGGGCCGGGCACCCCTTCAGTGCCAGAACCGGGAGGTGTGAGGGCCGGGCACTCCTTAAGTGCCATGAAACTGGTGGTGCAGACACTCCTCAGCACCCTGGCCAGGGGTGTGGCGGACACCCATTCAATGACATGACCAGTGTGACGGGCACCCCTTCAGTGCCATGAATCAGGGGTGTGAGGCCGTGCCCCTTCAGCACCATGACCCAGGGGTGTTGGGGCTTGGCTCATTTCAGTGCCATGAATCCCGGGGTGTGAGGCGGGCACCTTCAGTGCCATGGCCAGGTGTGGGCCCAGGCACCCTTTCAGTGACATGACCCTTTGTGAGGCCAGACTGCCTCAGTGTCATGAACCGGTGTGAGGCCAGCCACCCCTTGCCTTGTTTCAGGGGTGTGGGGCGGGCACCCTTCAACACCATGTTTCCGGGTGTGAAGGCCGGGCACCCCATCAGTGTCATCAACCGGTGTGGGCCGGGCACCCCATCAGTGCCATGACCCGGGGTGAGGCCAGACTCCCCTTCAGTGCCGCTGAGCCCGGGTGAGGCCCGGGCACGCACTGTGAGCATGACCCAGGGTGTGAGGGCCGGGCACTCAGTGCCATGAAGCAGGGGTGTGGTGCGGGCACCCGCGTGCCCAGCAGACCAGGGGTGTGAGGGCAGGCACCCCTTCACATGACAGGGTGTCATGGCCGGGCAACCCTCCAGCACCATGACCCGGGGTGTGAGGGCCAGGCACCCATCAGTGCCATGAACCGGGGGTGTGAGGGGCGGGCACCCCTTCAGTGCCATGAAGCAGGTGCAGGGGGCAGGGCACCCGCCAGTGTTACTCTCGCCAGGGGTGTGGGCAGGCACCCCTTCACATGACCCTTGGTGTAGAGGCGGGCACCCCTTCAGTGCCCTGACCCGGGGTGTGAAGGGGCGGGCACCTCAGCACCATGGCCCCGGCTTGAGGGCCAGAACACCAGGCCAGTGACATAGGCAGGGTTTTGACGGCCGGGCTCCCATTCAGTGACATGACCTGGGGTGTGAGGCTGGGCACCTTGGTGACATGACCCGGTGTGAGGCACCCTGTGTTTATGTCCAGGTGTGAGGCAGGCACCCCTTCAGCCACCATGACTCAGGGGTGTTGGGGCTTGGCTCGATTTCAGTGCCATGAATCAGGTGTGAGCCTGGCTCCAGTTCAGTGCCATGAATCAGGGGTGTGAGGCCGAGCACCCAATCAGTGTCATGAACCGGGGTGTGAGGCCGGGCACCCTTCAGTGCCATGACCCAGGGTGTGAGGGCCATGCACCCCTTCAGTGACATGACCCGAGTGAGGGCCGGTACCCCGTTTGTGACATGACCTGGGGTGTGAGGCGGGGACCCCCTCAGCACCATGACCTGGAGTGTGGGCAGGTGCCTTCAGTACCATGAACAGGGGGTGTGAGGGCGGGCACCTTCAGTGCCTGAACAGGAGTGTGAGGCTGGGCACTTCAGTACCACAGAAAGCGGGTTGGGTTGGCACCCCTACAGAGAGCTGAACCGGGGTGTGAGGGCGGGCTCCCCTTATGACCCGGGGTGTGAGGCGGGCTCCCCTTCACATGACCTGGGGTGTGAGGGCCGGGGCACCCTTCAGCACCATGACTCAGGGTGTGAGGGCCGGACACCCCTTCACATGACCAGGAAGGGTGTCAGGGGTGGGCACCCTCCTTTCCTTGACGGTGTGTGAGGGTCAGCACCTCCATTCCATGAAACAGGTGGTGAGGGCAGGGCACCCCTTCAGTGTTATGAACAGGGGTGTGAGGATGAACCTTCACATGACCCAGGGGTGTGAGCAGGCACTGTTGCCATGAATCGTGTTGGGGCCGGGCACCTCAACTACCCGAGGTTGTGGTAGGCACCCTCCTTAACATAGCCAGTGTGAGGCCGGACACCAGGCCAGTGACATGACCCGGGGTGTAGCGGCGGTCTCCCCTTCAGTGACATGACCCGGGGTGTGAGGCTGGGCACCTTCAGTGCCATGGCAGGTGTGGGGCAGAACACAGTGTTATAATCAGGGGTGTGAGGGCCAGGCACCCCTCTAGAAACATGACCCGGTGTGAGGGCCAGGCACCTTCAGTACCATTAGGGAACAATGAACACCTTCAGTGTCATGAACCGGGTGTGAGACAGCACACTGGTATGAAACACCCAGGGGTGTTAAGACCTACAGTACTTTCAGACAGGGGTGTGAGGCTGGGCACCCCTTCTATGACCTTGGGGTGTGAGGTGGGGCACCTTCAGTGCCATGAATCCCAGGTGTGTGAGGGCCCCTTCCAGCACCATGACCAGGGTGTTGGTGCTTGGCTCATTACAGAGTGCCATGGATCAGGGGTGTGAGGTCCTGGCTCGATTTCAGTGCCATGAATGGGGAGTGTGAGGGCAGGAGCAACCCATCAGCACCATGACCCAGTGTGAGGGCGGTCCCCTTTCAGCCACCATGAACAGGGGTGTGAGGGCCAGGCACCCCTTCAGTGAACAGGTGTGTGAGGTTGGGCACCCCTTCAGTACCCATGACTTTTCGGGGTGTTGGGGGCTTGGCTCGGTTTCAGTGCCTTATGAATCGGGGTGTGAAGGCCTGGCTCGATTTCAGTGCCATGAATGTCGAGTGTGAGGCCGAGCACCCCATCAGTGTCATGAACCAGGGTGTGAGGGCAGGGGCACCCCTTCCAGTGCCATGACCCGGGGGTGTGGAGCCATGCACCTTCAGTGACATGACCCCGGGGTGAGGGCCAGTACCCCGTTTAGTGACATGGCCGGTGTGAGGGCAGAACCCTCAGCACCATGACCCGGTGTGAGGCCAGGTCCCCTTCAGTACCATGAACAGGGGTGTGAGGCCAGGCACCTTCAGTGCCATGAACAAGGTGAGGCCAGGCACCCCGCAAAGTGCCATGAAACGGGGTGTGAGTGCGGGCACCCCTTCAGCACCATGGCCTGGGGTGTGAGCCAGACACCCATTCAATGACATAGCCCAGGAGTGTGACAGCCAGAAATACTAGTGACATGACCCCGAGTGTGAGGCGGGCACCCTCAACACCATGCCCCCAGGGCGTGAGGCCGGGCACCCCTTCAGTGCCACAGGCCACAGGTTTGGGGCGGTCACTCCTTCAGTGAAACACCAGCCCCTGGTTTGAGGGCGGGCACCCCTCCAACACCATGGCCCGGGGGTGTGAGGGCCCGGACACCCCTGCTAGTGACATGACCCGGGGTGTGAGGGCCAGAGATTTTCCAGCACCATGACCCGGAGTGGCGGGCGGGTCCCCTTCAATACCATGGTGCAGTGGTGTGAGGCGGGCACCCCGCTAGTGCCATGAACAGAGTGTGAGGCTGGGCACCTTTCAGTACATGGCGTGGTGTGGCCGGGCACTGAGCTGTATGGGCAGGTGTGGGTTCCCCTTCACATGACCCGAAGTGTGAGGCAGGCTCCCGGTCCCTATGACCCGGGGTGTGGGGCGGGCACCTTCATGCCTGTTCGGTGTGAGGCCGGGCACCCATCAATTATGAACAGTGTGGTGGGCACATATTCATGAAACGGGTTGTGAGGCAGGGCACCCCTACGGTGTTGATCCGGGTGTGAGGCCAGGCACCCCCACATGACACGGGGTGTAGGCCGGGCACTCCTTTAGTGCCCCTGACCCGGGAATGTGAGGCAGCACCCCTTCAACTGTGACCGGGCTGTGAGGTGGGGCCGTTCACCCTCCAAACCATAGCCCGAGATGTGAGGGCCGGACACCATCAGTGATGACATGGTGGTGACGTCGGTCTCCCCTTCAGTGACATGACCCGGGGGTGAGGGCTGGGCACCTTCAGTGACATGACCCGGGGTGTGAGGCCGGGCACCTTTCAGTGACATGTCCCGGGTGTGAGCCGGGCACCCACAACTCCTGTTGAGTAGTGCGGGCATTCAACACCATGGCCGGGGTGTGGGGCCGGGACACCCATTCAGTGACATGACCCGGGGTGTGACGGCCAGGAACCCTTACAGTGACACCGGGTGTGAGGGCTGGGCACCCCTTCAGTGACATGACCCGGGGTGTGAGGGCCGGGCATCCCTTAAGTGCCATGAACCAGGGTGTGATGGCCGGGCACCCCTTAAATGCCATGAAACGTGTTGTGAGGGCAGGGCACCCCTACAGTGTTATGAACCGGGGTGTGAGGGCCGGGCACCCCTTCACATGACCCGGGGTGTGAGGGCCGGGCACCCCTCCAGCACCATGGCCCGGGGTGTGAGGGCCGGGCACCCCTCCAGCACCTTGCCCCGGGGTGTGAGGGCTGGCACCCCTTCAGTGCCATGGACCTGGGTGTGAGGGCCGGTCACTCCTTCAGTGACAGGACCCGGGGTTTGAGGGTCGGGCACCCCTTCAGTGCCATCAACAGGGGTGTGAGCCAGGCTCCCCTTCAGTGCCATGAACCGGGGTGTGAGGGCGGGCACCCTTTCAGGGCTCGCATGAAACAGGTGTGACGCCCGGGCACCCTACCTGCTGTGAACCGGGGTGTGATAGCCGGGCACCCCTTTACATGACCCGGGGTGTGAGGGCCGGGCACCCCTTCACATGACAATGGGGTGTGAGGGCCGGGCAACCCTTCAGCACCATGACTCGGGGTATGAAAGGCGGGCACCCCATCAGTGCCCTGAACCGGTTTGTGAGGGACAGGCACCCCATCAGTGACATGACCCGCGGTGTGAGGGCCGGGGACCCCTCCAGCACCATGACCCGGAGTGTAACGGCCGGGCACCCCTTCAGTGCCATGAACAGGGGTGTGAGGGCCGGGCACCCCTTCAGTGCCAAGAACCGGGGTGTGAGGGCCCTGCACCCCTTCAGTGACATGACCCGGGGTGTGAGGGCCGATCACCCCTTTCGTGACATGACCCGGGGTGTGAGGGCCGGGGACTCCTCCAGCACCATGACCCGGATTGTTAGGGCCGGGCACCACTTCAGTACCATGAACAGGGGTGTGAGGGCCGGGCACCCATTCAGTGCTATGAACCGGGTTGTGAGGGCTGGGCACCCTTTCAGTGCGATAAAACGGGGTGTGAAGGCCGGGCACCCCTACAGTGCTGTGAACCAGAGTGTGAGGGCCGGGCACCCCTTCACATGACCCGGGGTGTGAGGGCCGGGCACCCCTTCACATGACCCGGGGTGTGACAGCCGGGCACCCCTTCACATAACCCGGGGTATGAGGGCCGGGCACCCCTTCACATGACCCTGGGTGTGAGGGCCGCGACACCCCTTCAGCACCATGACTCGGGGTGTGAGGGCTGGCACCCCTTCACATGACCCGGGGTATGAGGGCCGGGCACCCTCAGCACTATGACTCGGGGTGAGGGCCGGGCACCCGATCAGTGACATGAACTGTGAGAGGCCGGGCACCCTTAAGTGCCATGAAACGGGGTGTGAGTGCCGGGCACCCATACAATGCTTTGAACGGGGGTGTGAGGGCCAGGCACCCCTTTACATGACCCGGGGTGTCAGGGTCGGGCACCCCTCCAGCACCATGACCCTGGGTGTGAGGGCCGGGCACCCTTTCAGTGCCATGAAACAGGGTGTGAGGGCCAGGCACCACCTCTTAAATGCCATGAAACGGGTTGTGAGGGAAGGCACCCCTACAGTGTTATAAACCGGGGTGTGAGGGCCGGGCACCCCTTCACATGACCCGGGGTGTAAGGGCCGGGCACCCCTTCAGTGCCCTGACTCGGGGGGTGAGGGCCGGGCACGCTTTCAGTGCCATGAATCGGGGTGTGAGGGCCGGGCACCCCTTCAGCACAATGAACCGAGGTGTGAGGGTGGGGCACCCCTCCAGCACCATAGCCCGAGGTGTGAGGGCCGGACACCAATTCAGTGACATCTCCCGGGGTGTGAGGGCTGGTCTCCCCTTCAGTAACATGACCCGGGGTGTAAGGGCCGGGCACCCTTTCAGTGACATGTCCCCGGGTGTGAGGGCCGGGCACCCTTTCAGTGCCATGAAACAGGGTGTGAGGGCCGGGCACCCCTACAGTGCTGCGAACCGGGTTGTGAGGTCCGGGCACCCCTTCAGTGACCTGACCCGCGGTATGAAGGCCGTTCACCCCTCCAAAGCCATAGCCCGAGGTGTGAGGGCCGGACACCAAATCAGTGACATGACCCGGGGTGTGACGGCCGGTCTCCCCTTCAGTGACATGACCCGGGGTGAGAGGGCTGGGCACCCCTTCAGTGACATGACCCGGGGTGTGAGGGCCGGGCACCCTTTCAGTGACATGTCCCGGGGTTTGAGGGCCGGGCACCCCTTCAGTGCCATGAACTGGGGTGTGAGTGCCGGGCACCCCTTAAGTGCCATGAAACAGGATGTGAGTGCCGGGCACCCCTTCAGCACCATGGCCCGGGGTGTGAGGGCCGGACACCCATTCAGTGACATGACCCGGGGTGTGACGGCCAGGAACCCCTGCAGTGACATAACCCGGGGTGTGAGGGCCGGGCACCCCTTAAGTGACATGAAACGGGGCGTGAGTGCCGGGCACCCATACAGTGCTTTGAACCAGGGTCTGAGGGCCGGGCACCCCTTCACATGACCCGGGGTGAGGGCCAGGCACCCCCCATCAGTGCCATGAACCGGGGTTTGATGGCCAGGCCCCTTGAATGCCATGAAGAACGCGTGTTGTGAGGGCAGGGCACCCCTACAGTGTTATGGACCGGGGTGTGAGGGCCGGGCACCCTTCACATGACCAGGGTGTGAGTGCCAGGCACCCCATCAGTGCCATGACCCGGGGTGTGAAGGGCCGGGCTCCCCTTCAGTGCCATGACCCGGGGAGTGAGGCCCGGGCACCCTTTCAGTGACATGAACAGGGGTGAGAGGGCCGGGCACCCCTTAAGTGCCATGAAACGGGGTGTGAGTGCCGGGCACCCATACAGTCCTTTGATCCAGGGTGTGAGGGCCGGGCACCCCTTCACATGACCCGGGGTGTCAGGGTCGGGCACCCCTCCAGCTCCATGACCCGGGGTTTGAGGGCCGGGCACCCCATCAGTGCCATGAACCGGGGCTGTGATGGCCGGGCACCCCTTAAATGCCATGAAATGGGTTGTGAGGGCAGGGCACCCCTACAGTGTTATAAACCGTGGTGTGAGGGCCGGGCACCCCTTCACATGACCCGGGGTGTAAGGGCCGGGCACCCCTTCAGTGCCCTGACCCGGGGGGTGAGGGCCGGGCACCCTTTCAGTGCCATGAATCGGGGTGTGAGGGCCGGGCACCCCTTCAGCACACTGACCCGGGGAGTGAGGGTGGGGCACCCCTCCAGCACCATAGCCCGAGGTGTGAGGGCCGGACACCAATTCAGTGACATGACCCGGGGTGTGACGGCTGGTCTCCCCTTCAGTGACATGACCCAGGGAGTGAGGGCTTGGCACCCCTTCAGTGCCATGAAACAGGGTGTGAGGGCCGGGCACCCCTACAGTGCTGCGAACCGGGTTGTGAGGGCCGGGCACCCGTTCACATGACGCGGGGTGTGAAGGTCGGGCACCCCTTCAGTGCCATGAATCGGGGTGTTGGGGCTTGGGTCAATTTCAGTTCCATGAATCGGGGTGTGAGGGCCTGGCTCGATTTCAGTGCCATGAATCGGGGTGTGAGGGCCGGGCACCCCATCAGCACCATGACTCAGGGTGTGAGGGCCGGGCACCCCTCTAGCACCATGGCCCGGGGTGTGAGGGCCGGGCACACCTTCAGTGCCATGAACCTGGGTGTGAGGGCCGGTCACTCCTTCAGTGACATGACCTGGTGTGAGGCCGGGGACACCATTCAGTGACAGCAACGGGGTGACGGCCAGGAACCCCCTTCAGTGACACATTCCGGGGTGAGGGCCGGGCACTTTCTCCTGCACCATGCCCTGGGTGAGGGGCGGCTCAGTGCTGGCCATGAACTGGGTGTGAGGGCCGGGCACCCCTTATGCTATGAAACGGGATGAGGTCGGGCACCCCTTCAGCACCATGGCCTGGGTGGGGGGCTGGACACCCATTCAGTGACATGACCTGGGTGACGGCCAGGAACCCTCAGTGACATGACCTGGGTGAGGGCTGGGCACCTCCCCACCATGCCCCGGGTGTGTGAGGGCCGGGCACCTTCAGTGCCATGGACTGGGTGAGGGCCGATCACCCTATGACATGACCGGGGTTTGAGGGCCGGGCACCCCTTCCAGTGCTATGAACAGGGGTGTGAGGGCCGGGCTCCCGTTCAGTGCCATGAACCGGGGTGTGAGGGCCGGGCACCCTTTCAGTGCCATGAAACGGGGTGTGAAGGCCGGGCACCCCTACACTGCTGTGAACCGGTTTGTGAGGGCCGGGCACCACATCAGTGACATGAACCGCAGTGTGAGGGCCGGGGACTCCTCCAGCACCATGACCCGGAGTGTGAGGGCCGGGCACCCCTTTAGTGCCATGAACAGGGGTGTGAGGGCCGGGCACCCCTTCAGTGCCAAGAACCGGGGTGTGAGGGCCCTGCACCCCTTCAGTGACATGACCCGGGGTGTGAGGGCCGGTCACCCCTTTAGTGACATGACCTGGGGTGTGAGGGCCGGGGGCCCCTGCAGCACCATGACCCGGATTGTTAGTGCCGGGCTCCACTTCAGTACCATGAACAGGGGTGTGAGGGCCAGGCGCCCCTTCAGTGACATGAACCGGGGTGTGAGGGCTGGGCACCTTTTCATTGCCATGAAACGGGGTGTGAAGGCCGGGCACCCCTACAGTGCTGTGAACCAGGGTGTGAGGGCCGGGCACCCCTTCACATGACCCGGGTGAGGGGGCCCTGGCACTTCTGCGGACCTGGGAGGGGCTGGGCACCCCTCACATGACCCGGGTTGTAGTGGCTGGGCACTCTTCACATGACCCTGGGATGAGGGCCGGGCACCCTTCACATGAACCTGGGTGAGGCCGGGCACCCCTGCAGCACCATGACTCGTGGAGCAGGCACATCAGTGCTATGTCCCGGGTGTGAGGGCGGCTCTTCAGTGCCATGACCCGGGGAGTGAGGCCCGGGCACTTTTTTAGTGACATGGACCTGGGTGAGGGGAGCTGGTCACTTTCAGGATATGCACTGGCTTGTGAGGCTGGGCACCCCATCAGTGACATGACCCGTGGTGTGAGGGCCGGGGACCCCTCCAGCACCATGACCCGTAGTGTGAGGGCCGGGCACCCATTCAGTGCCATGAACAGGGGTGTGAGGGCCGGGGACCCCTCCAGCACCATGACCTGGAGTGTGAGGGCCGGGCACCCCTTCAGTGCCATGAACAGGGGTATGAGGGCCGGACACCCCTTCAGTGCCAAGAACCGGGGTGTGAGGGCCCTGCACCCCTTCAGTGACTTGACCCGGGGTGTGAGGGCCGGTCACCCCTTTAGTGACATGACCCGGGGTGTGAGGGCCGGGGACCCCTCCAGCACCATGACCTGGAGAGTGTGAGGGGAAGGGCACCTTCAGTGCCATGAACAGGGAGTGAGGGCTGGTCACTCCCTTCAGTGCCATGAATCGGGGGTGTGAGGCTGGCACCCTTTTCAGTGCTATGAAACTGGGTGTGTGAAGGCCGGCACCCCTGCATTTCTTGTGAAACTGGGGTGTGAGGGCCGGGCACCCCTTCACATGACCCGGGGTGTGAGGCCGGCACTCCTTCTGACCCGGGGTGAGGGCAGGCACCTTCACGTGACCCGGGGTGTGAGGTGGGCACCCCTTCACATGACCCGGGTGTGAGGGCCGCCTTCACATGACCCGGGGTGGTGAGGCACCCTTCACATGACCCAGGGTGTGAGGGCCAGGCTGCCATGACTCGGGGTGTGAGGGCGGGCACCCCATCAGTGCCTGGACCGGTTTGTGGGGCCGGGCACCCCATCAGTGACATGACCTGTGGTGTGAGCCAGGGACCCCTCTAGCACCATGACCCAGTGTGAGGCCAGGCACCCCTTCAGTGCCATGAACAGTGGTGAGGGCCTGGCACCCCTTCAGTGCCAAGAACCGGGATGTGAGGGCCGGGCACCGTTTCAGTGTCATGAAACGGGGTTTGAGGCAGGCACCCCTACAGTGCTGTGAACCGGGGTGTGAGGGCTGGGCACTTCTTCACATGACCTGGGGTGTGAGGGCTGGCACCCTTCAGCACCATGACTCGGGGTGTGAGGCCTGGCACCCCTTGCCTGCATGACTCGGGTGTGAGGCCGGGCACCCCATCAGTGCCATGACCCGGGGTGTGGGCCGTTCACCCCTTAAGTGCCATGAAACGGGGTGTGAGTGCTGGGCACCCATACAGTGCTTTGAACCAGGGTGAGATGGCCGGGCACCCTTCACATGACCCGGGGTGTCAGGGTCGGCCACCCCTCCAGCACCATGACCCGGGGGTGTGAAGGCCGGGCACCCCTTCAGTGCCATGAACAGGGGTGTAAGGGCCGGGCAGCCCTTCAGTGCCATGAACCGGGGCGTGAGGGCCTGGCACCCTTTCAGTGCCATGGCAGGGGTGTGAAGGCTGGCACCTACAGTGATTTGAACCTGGGTGGACTCTGGGCACCACTTCACATGACCCGGGGTGTGAGGGCCGGCACCCCTTCACATGACCTGGGTGTGAGGGGCCTCTTCAGCACCATGACCTGGGGTGAGGGCCCTGCACCCCTTCAGTGACATGACCCAGGAGTGAGGGCTGTCACCTGACATGCCCGGGGTGTGAGGGCCGGAGACCTCAGCACCATGACCCGGAGTGTGAGGCCGGGTCCCCTTCAGTACCATGAACAGGGTGTGAGGGCCGGGCACCCCTACAGAGCTGTGGACCGGGGTGTGAGCCGGGCTCCCCTTCACATGACCCAGGGTGTGAGGGCGGGCTCCCTTCACATGACTGGGTATGAGGGCCACTTCAGCACCATGACTCAGTGAGGCAGGCTCCTTCACATGACCGGGGTGTCAGGGCAGGAACCCTCAGCACCATGACGGGGTGTGTGTGAGGCCGGGCACCATTAGTGCCATGAACCGGGGTGTGGTCAGGCACCCTTAATTCCATGAAACGGGTTGTGAGGGCAGGCACCCTACAGTGTTATGATCCGGGTGTGAGGTGGGCACCCTTCACATGACCCGGGGTGTGAGGCCGGGCACCCTTCACATGACCCGGGGTGTGGGGCCGGGCACTTCCATGACCCGTGGTGTGAGGGCTGGGCACCCCTTCAGTGCTGAGGGGTATGAGGGCCTGGCACCCTTCAGTGCCATGAATCGGGTGTGAGGGCCGGGCACCACTTCAGTGACATGAACCGGGGGTGTGAGGGCCGGCACCCCAGTGCCATGGCACAGGGTGTGCCGGGCACCCATTGTGACATGAGCTGGGGTGAGGCCTGGCACCCATTCATATGACCGGGGTGGCAGGGTCAGGCACCCCTCCAGTACCATGAACAGGGGTGTGAGGCCGGGCACCCTTTCAGTGCCATGACAGGTGTGAGGGCAGGCACCCCTACAGTGCTGCGAACGGGTGTGAGGGCCGCCTGTTCACATGACGCTGGGGTGTGAGGTCTGGCACCCCTTCAGTGCATGAACTGGGGTGAGGGCTGGGCCTTCAGCACCATGACCCGGGGTGTGGGGGCTTGGGCATTCAGTGCCATGACTCGGGTGTGAGGGCCTGGCTCGATTTCAGTGCCATGATCCCGGGGTGTAAGGGCGGGCACTCCATCAGCACCATGACCCGGGGTGTAGTGCCGGGCACCCTTCCAGCACCATGGCCAGGGGTGGAGGGCCGGACACCCATTCAGTGACAAGACCCGGGGTGTGAGGGGCAGGCAGACCTTCAGTGACATGACCCGGGTGTGAGGGCCGGGCACCCCCAGCACCATGCCCAGGGGTGTGAGGGCCGGGCCCCTTCACCATGAACCTGGGTGTGAGGCGGGCACCTTAAGTGCCCATGAGAGCAGGGTTTGAGTGCGGGCACCCTTCAGCACCATGGCCAGTAGGGGCAGAGCCCATTCAGTGACATGACCCGGGGTGTGGCCGTAGGAACCCTTCAGTTGACCCAGGGGTGTGAGGGCCGTCACCCTTCGGTACCATGGAACTGGGTGTGAGGGCCAGTCCTCCCTTCAGTGATTTGAACCGGGGTTTGAGGCTGGGCACCCCTTCATTCCATGAACAGGGGGTGAGGGCGGGCTCCCCTTCAGTGCCATGAACCTGGGTGTGAGGGCGGGCACCCTTGAGTGCCGGGCACCCCTTCAGCAGCACCACATGGCCTGGGGTGAGGGCCGGAAACCTATCCATGACACATTCCGGGGTGTGACTGTTTAGAACTCTGAGTGACATGACCCAGGTGAGGGCCGGTCACCCCTTCCAGTGCCATGAACTGCGCAGAGGGCCTGCTACTCTAAAGACACATGACCCGGGGTTTGAGGGCTGGGGCACCCCTTCAAGAACAGGGGTGAGGCCGCCCTTTTCCAGTGCTATGTGAACTGTGGGAGGGCTAAAGAATTTTCAGTGCAATGAAACGTGGGGTGAGGCCAAGGCACCACACTGCTGTGATGGGCAAGGAGAGCTGGCTCCTCAGATGATGACTTGGCCAGAGGGCGGGCACCCCTAGGAACCAGAGAACAGGGTGAGTGGGGGCGGCACCCCATCAGTGCCCTGAAACCACCATTTGTGAGGCCGGGCACCCCATCAGCAGACATGACCCAGCTGGGGACGAATGGTCAGACCTCAGTGATATAACCTGGGGTGAGGAAGCCGGGCACGCCTCCAGCACCATTCCCCGGGGTGTGAGGTCAGCACCCCTACAGTGCACCAAACAGGGTGTGAGGCCTGGCACCAGTGCCAAGGAATCGGGGTGTGAGGGCCGGGCACCACCAGCACAATGACCCGGGGTGTGAGGGCTGGCACCTCACATGACCCTGGTGTAAGGGAAGGGCAATCTCTTCAGTGCCCTGGGACCTGGGGGTAAGGAGGGCCGGGCACCCTTTCAGTGCCAAGAGTGAATCGGGGTGTGAGTGCACGCGCCCAGCACAATGACCCGGGGTGTGAGGCTGCACCCCCAGCACCATGGCCTGGGGTGTGAAGGCCGGACACCAATCTGCGACACATGAGCCAGGGGTGTGACGGCCGGGCTCCCCATTCAGTGACAT
>NW_024723099.1:0-36922 GCF_018991925.1 Homarus americanus | reverse complement strand
ATCAATGTACTTCGTTTAATTTACATGTTGCTAGGTGTACTGAGTGTCAGTAGTGTACACCTGAAGTGTCAGTGTGCCTGGAAGTCCATCAGTGCCTAGGAATTGTCTGGGGTGTGCCTGCGGTGTCAGGGGTGCACCTAAGGTGTCAGAGGTGTACCTGTGAGCCTCAGATGTGTACCTGTCAGAGTCTCCAGGTGTCTGGGGTGTCGCAGTGTGCACTGGGTGTGACAGAGGAGTACTTACCTGGGTGTCAGAGGTGCCTGGGAGTGTCAGGGGTGTACCTGGGGTGTCAGGTTGTGCCTGGGAGTATCAGCGGTGTACCTCGGGCAGAGGTGTGCTGGGAGTATCCAGGAAGGTGCACCTGGGAGTGTCGGAAGGTGTACGCTGGGAGTGTCGTGGTGTGCCTGGGGTGTCGGAGGTGTGCTGGGGTATCGGAGAATTGGCACACCAGGGGGTGTTTGGGGAATTGTACCTGGGGTGTCTATGGTGTGCCTGGGAGTGTCAGGTTGTGCCTGGGAGTGTCAGAGGTGTGCCTGGGAGTGTCAGGGGTGTACTTGCAGGAGTGTCTGGGGTGTACCTGGGAGTGTCAGAGGTACCTGGGGTGTCTGGGTGTACCTGGGGTGTTGGGGGTACCTGGGGAGTGACAGAGGTATGCCTGGGGTATCAGAGGTGTACCTGGGGTGTGGAGGTGCACCTTGGGGAGTGTCAGAGGTGTGCCTGGGAGTGTCTGGGGTGTGCAGGGGTGTCAGAGGTGTACCTGAATGTCAGAGGTGTGCCTGGGGAGTGTCAGAGGGGGTGTGCCTGGGGAGTGTCAGAGATGTATGGGAGTGTCAGAGGTGGCACTGGTGTCAGATGTTTACAAGAATGTCAATTGGCCTCAGAGTGTCAGAGGTGTACCTAGAGTGTCAGAGGTGTGCCTTAGGTGTCTGGGGTTTCAGGAGTGTCTGGGGCCACAGAATGCAAGTACAGGTGTCAAAAGTGCCTGGTAATTCTGGGGTGTACCTGGGGTGACAGAGAATTACAAGTGTATGGGAGGTAATAGCATAGGTGTCAGGTGACATAGGTCAAGAAGAAACAGGGAATGCGACAGGGTATGTAGAGGTGGAGAGGTGTACCTGAGAGTGTCTGAGGTGCCAGGGGTGTCTGGGGTTTACCTGCCAGGAGAGCCTGGGGTCAAATAAGAACAGATACTCAGAGTGCAAAACCTGTGGTAACTGGGTGTACCTGGGAGTGACAGAGGTTACTTAAGTGTATGGGGTGTGCCTAGAGTGTCAGGTGTGCCTGGAGAGTCAGAGAATAGCCAGGGAGTGTGACGGGAGTATGTGGGAGTGTGAGAGGTGTACACAGGGAGTGTCTGGGGTGCCTGGGGTGTCAGAGGTATACCTGGGAATATCAGGGGTGTACCAGAGAGTGTCAGAGGTATGCCTGGGGTGTCAGGTGTGCCTGGGGAGTGTCTGGGTGTGCAGGGGTGTTTGAGATGCTCCTAGGGTGTCTGAGGTGTTCTGGTGTCAGGGGTATGCCTGAGAGTGTTGGGAAGTGTACCTGGGGTGTCACCAGGTGCCTGGGGTGGCAGGGGTGTGCCTGGGGAGTGTCAGGGTGTGCCTGGGGAGTGTCAGAGGTATGCCTGGAATATCAGGGGTGGCACAGGAGTGTCAGAGTATACCTGGGGTGTCAGGTGTGCCTGGGAGTGTCTGGGTGTACAGTGCTCAGGGTGTGCCTGGGGTGTCAGAGGTGTGCCTGGTGTCTGGGGTGCACCTGGGGTGTCAGGGTGTGCCTGGGGTGTCTGAGTTGTACCTGGGAGTGTCAAGTTGTACCTGGGGTATCAGGGTTGTACCTGGGTGTCAGGGTGCACCTGGGAGTGTCAGAGGTGCACCTGGGGTGTCAGAAAGGGCACCTGGGAGTGTCAGTGGTATGCGGGGAGTGTCAGTTGTATGCTTGGGAGAGTCTGGGGTGTACTGGCAGTGTCAGAGTGTGCGTGGGGTGTCAGTGGTGTGCACTGGGAGTGTCGGGTGCACCTGGGGTGTCTGAGGTATGCCTGGCAGTGTCACAGGGGTGTGCCTGGGAGTGTCTGGGGTGCACTTGGGGTGTCAGGTGTACCTGAGGTGTCAGTGGTGTGCAGGTGTCGGGTGTGCCTGGAGTGTCAGAGTGTGCCTGGGAGTGTCTGGGGTGTGCCTGGGGTGTCCAGAGGGTGCACCTAAGAGTGTCAGAGGTGTGCCTGTGAGTGTCAGATGTGTCCTGTCAGAGTCTGAGGTGTGTATCTGGGAGTGTCAGCGGTGGCCTGGGTGTGCAGAGGTGCCTGGGAGTGTCGGAGGACCTGGGGAGTGTCCAGGTGTGCCTGCAGAGTGTCAGAGTTGTACCTGGGGTATCAGCGGTGTGCCTCGGGTAACAGAGGTGTACCTGGGAGTATGAGAGGTGTACCTGGGGTGTCGGAGTGTGCAGGGGTGTCGGCGGTGTGCCTGCTGGGGTGTCAGTTGTGCCTGGGAGTGTCGAGGTGTACCTGGGAGTGTCTGAGGTGTACCTGGGGTGTCTATGGTGTGCCTGGGAGTGTCAGAGTTGTGCCTGGGGTGTCGAGGTGTGCCTGGGTGTCAGAGGTGTACCTGGGGAGTGTCTGGTGTGCCTGGGGTGTCAGAGGAGTGCCTGGGGTGTCTGGGGTGTCCTGGGGTGTGGGGAGTGCCTGGGGGTGAAGGGGTATGCCTGCTCAGGGTGTGCCTGGGGTGTGAGGTGCACCAGGGGTGTCAGAGGTGTGCCTGGGGTGTCTGAGGTGTGCAGGGGTGTAAGGGTGTGCCTGGGAATGTCAGAGGTGTGCCTGGGGTGTCAGAGGTGTACCTGGGGTGTCAGAGAGGATGTGCCTGGAATTATAGGGTGTACCTAGAGTGTCAGAGGTGTGCCTGGGGGTGTCAGAGGTGTACCTGGGGTGTCAGAGGTGTACCTGGGGTGTCAGGGTGTGCCTGGGGTGTCTGGGGGTTTACCTGGGGTGTCTGGGGTGTACCTGGGATTATCAGAGACGTGCCTGGGAGTGTCAAGAAGTGCCTGGTAGTGTCTGGGGTGCACCTGGGGTGACAGGGAGTGCCTGGGGAGTGTGGGGTGTGCTGGGAGTGTCTAGGTGTGCCTGGGAGAGTCAGAGAAAGAACAGGGGTGTGACGGGGTGTGTGGGGAGTGTGGGAGGGTGTGCCTGGGGTGTCTGAGGTGCACCTGGGGAGTGTCTGGGGTTTACCTGGGAGAGTCTGGGGTGTGCCTGGGAGTATCAGAAGTGCCTCGGAGTGTCAGAAGTGCCTGGTGGTGTCTGGGGTGTGCCTGGGGTGACAGAGGGTACCTGGGGTGTATGGGGTGTGCCTGGGAGTGTCAGGTGTACCTGGGAGGTCAGAGGATACTGAGAGTGTCGGTGGGGTAACTGGGAGTGTCAGAGGTGTATACCTGGGAGTGTCAGGGGTGTTCCTGGGAATGTCAGAGGTTTACTGGGAGTGTCAGAGGTGTACCTGGGAGTGTCAGAGATGTACCTGGGGAGTGTCTGGTGTACCTGGGAGTGTGAGTGTGCCTGGGAGTGTGTCAGGGTATGCATGCGACTGTCAGGGTGTACCTGGGGTGTCAAGGCGTACCTGGGAGTGTCAGAGGTACCTGGGAGTGTCAGAGGAGTACCTGGGAGTGTCAGGGGTGTACCTGGGAATGTCAGGGTTTACCTGGGAATGTCAGAGGTGTACCTGGGAGTGTCACAGATGTAACTGGGAGTGTTTGAGGTGTACCTGGGAGTGTGCAGAGGTGTATCTGGTAGTGTCATTGGTGTACCTGGGAGTGTCAGAGGTGTACCTGGAAGTGTCAGAGAGATGTACCTGGGTGTCATTGGTGTACCTGGAGTGTCATTGGTGTACCTGGGAGTGTCAGAGGTGTACCTGGAAGTGTCAGGGGTGTACCTGGAAGTGTCAGGGTGTACCTGGTAGTGTCAGAGGTGTGCCTGGGAGTGCCTGAGGTGTGTACCTGGGATTGTCAGAGGTGTACCTGGGGTGTCAGGGTGTAACTGGGAGTGTCAGGGGTGTACCTGGAGTGTCATAGGTGTCTGGCAGTGTCAGCGGACTGGGAGTGTCAGCGGTGTACCTGGAGTGTCAGAGATGTGCCTGGGGTGTCAGGTGCACTTGGGAGTGTGGTGCACCGGAGTTATAGGAGTGTAACTGGGAGTGACTGAGATGTACCTGAGAGTGTCTGAGAGTGTACCTGGGTGTCTAGGGGTGTACCTGGCAGTGTCAGCGGTGTACCTGGGAGTGTCAGCGGTGTACCTGGGAGTGGCGGTGTACCTGGGAGTGTCAGAGGTGTGCCTGGGAGTGTCAGCGGTGTGTGTGCCTGGAGTGTCAGAGGTGTACCTGGGAGTGTCAGAGGTGTTCCTGGGAGTGTCGGAGGAGTACCTGGCAGCGTCAAGGTGCACCTGGTGTCAGCGGTGTACCTGGTAGTGTCAGTGGTGTACCTGGGAGTGTCAGAGTTGTACTTGGGGAGTGTGATTGGTGGAGCTGGGAGTGTCAGAGGTGTATCCGGAAGTGTCAGAGGTGTACCGGAGTATCAGAGGTGTACCTGGGAGTGTCAGGGGTGTACCTGGGAGTGTCAGGGGTGTAACTGGGAGTGTCGGAGGTGTAACTGGGAGTGTCAGAGGTGTACCTGGAGTGTCAGAGGTGTACCTGGGAGTGTCAGTGTAGTACCTGGGAGTGTCAGAGGTGTATCTGGGGTGTCTGAGGTGTACCTGGGTGTCAGGGGGGAGCAGGGAGTGTAAAAGGTGTACCAGGGAGTGTCAGAGTGTACCAGGGAGTGTCAGAGGTGAACCAGGGAGTGTCAGAGGTGAACCAGGGTGTCTGAGGTGTACCTGGGGTATCAGGAGATGTACCTGGGAGTATCGGAGGTGTACATGGGAGTGTCAGAGGTGTACCTGGTAGTATCATTGGTGTACCTAGGAGTGTCAGAGGTGTATCTGGAAGTGTGAGAGGTGAACCAGGGAGTGTCTGAGGTGTACCTGGGAGTATCGGAGGTGTACCTGGGAGTGTCAGGGGTGTACCTGGGAATGTCAGAGGTGTACCTGGCAGGGTCAGGGGTGTACCTGGAAGTGTCAGGGGTGTACCTGGAAGAGTCAGAGGTGTACCTGGGAGTGCCTGAGGTGTACCTGGGATTGTCAGAGTGCTGGGAGTGTCAGGGGTTTAACTGGGAGTGTCAGGGGTGTACCTGGGAGTGACAGCGGTGTATCTGGGAGTGTCAGAGGTGTGCCTGGGAGTGTGCTGAGGTGTACCTGGGAGTGTGTCTGAGGTGTACCTGGAAGTGTCTGGTGTACATGTGTCAGAGGTGTATCTGGCGGTGTCGAGGTGTACCTGGGGTCTCGCGTGTACCTTGGAGTGTCAGAGGTGTACCTTGGGTGTCAGAAGTGTGCCTGGGAGTGTCAGAGGTGCACTTGGGGGTGTCAGAGTGCTGCACCTGGGGTGTCTGAGGTGTGCCTGGGAGTGTCTGAGCTGTACCTGGGGAGTGTCTGAGGTGTACCTGGCAGTGTCTGGGGTGTGCCTGGCAGTGGGAGTACCTGGAGTGTCAGGGGTGTGCCTGAATGTCAGAGGTTTACCTGGGGAGTGAAGTGTACCTGGGGTGTCAGAGGTGCTGTTAGTGTGAGGTGTACCTGGAAGTGTGGGGTATGTGAGTGTCATTGGTGTACCTGGGAGTGTTTTGTGTACCTGGGAGAGTCATTAGTGTACCTGGGAGTGTCATTGGTGTACCTGGGAGTGTCAGAGGTGTACCAGGGAGTGTCAGTGGTGTACCTGGGAGTGTCAGGGGTGTACCTGGAAGTGTCAGGGGTGTACCTGGAAGTGTCAGAGGTGTACCTGGGAGTGCCTGAGGTGTACCTGGGATTGTCAGAGGTGTAACTGGGAGTGTCAGGGGTGTAACTGGGAGTGTCAGGGGTGTACCTGGAGTGTCATAGGTGTATCTGGCAGTGTCAGTGGTGTACCTGGGAGTGTCAGAGTTGTACTTGGGAGTGTGATTGGTGCATCTGGGAGTGTCAGAGGTGCACTTGGGAGTGTCACAGGTGCACCTGGGAGTTATAGAGGTGTAACTGGGAGTGTCTGGGCTGTACCTGGGAGTGTCTGAAGTGTACCTGGCAGTGTCTGAGGTGTACGTGGCAGTGTCAGCGGTGTACCTGGGAGTGTCAGAGGTGTACCTGGGAGTGTCAGAGGTGTTCCTGGGAGTGTCGGAGGAGTACCTGGCAGCGTCAAGAGTACCTGGGAGCACAGAGGTACCTGGTAGCATCATTGGTGTGCCCTGGGGAGTGTCAGAGGTGTATCTGGAAGTGTCAGAGGTGTACCTGGGAGTATCTGAGGTGTACCTGGGAGTGTCAGAGGTGTGACAGGGAGTGTCAGAGGAGTACCTGGGAGAATCGGAGGTGTACCTGGTAGTATCGGAGGTGTAACTGGGAGTGTCAGAGGTGTACCAGGGAGTGTCAGAGGTGAACCAGGGAATGTCAGAGGTGTACCAGGGAGTGTCAGAGGTGAACCAGGGAATGTCAGTGGAGTACCTGGGAGTGTCAGAGGTGTATCTGGGAGTGTCAGCGGTGTACCTGGGAGTGTCAGAGGAGTACCTGGGAGTGTGAGAAGTGTACCTGGAAGTGTCAGAGGTGTACCTGGGAGTGTCGGAGGTGTACATGGGAGTGTCAGAGGTGTGCCTGGGAGTGTCAGAGGTGCACTTGGGAGTGTCACAGGTGCACCTGTGAGTGTCTGAGGTGTTCCTGGGTGTGTCTGAGCTTTACCTGGGAGTGTCTGAGGTGTACCTGGCAGTGTCAGCGGTGTACCTGGGAGTGTCAGCGGTGTACCTGGGAGTATCATTGGTGTACCTGGAAGTGGCAGGGGTGTACCTGGAAGTATCAGACTTGTACCTGAGTGTGTCATTGGTGTACCTGGGAGTGTCAGAGGTGTACCAGGGAGTGTCAGTGGTGTACCTGGGATTGTCATTGGTGTACCTGGGAGTGTCAGAGGTGTACCTGGAAATGTCAGGGATGTACCTGGAAGTGTCAGCGGTGTACCTGGGATTGTCTGAGATGTACCTGGGATTGTCAGAGGTGTACCTGGGAGTGTAAGAGGTGTAACTGGGAGTGTCAGGGGTGTACCTGGGAGTGACAGCGGTGTACCTGGGAGTGTCAAAGGTGTACCTGGGAGTGTCTGCGGTGTACCTGGGAGTGTCTGAGGTGTACCTGAAAGGTTTGAGGTAAGCTGGTGGATTGTCAGGAGGGTGTATCTTGCAGTGTCATCGGTGTACCTGGAGTGTCAGAGGTACCTGGGAAAGCCGAGGCATACCTGGAGTGTCAAAAGTGTACCTGGGAGAGTCATTGGTGTACCTGGGAGTGTCATTACAGGCACCTGGGAGGTCAGAGGTACCAGGGGAGTGTCAGGTGGTGTACCTGAGCAAATATTGGTGTACCTGGAGTGTGAGAGGTGTACCTGGAAGTGCTGCGGTGTACCTGAAGTGCTCAGGAGGCCCGGAAGTGTCAGAGGTACCTGGGAGTGCTCTGAGGTGCACCTTGGGGAGCACAGGGTGTAACTGGGAGTGTCATGGGTGTACCTGGAGTGTCATAGGTGTATCTGGCAGTGTCAGCGGTGTAACTGGGAGTGTCAGCGGTGTACCTGGGAGTGTCAGAGGTGTGCCTGGGAGTGTCAGAGGTGCACTTGGGAGTGTCACAGGTGCACCTGGGAGTGTCAGAGTAGTACCTGGGAGTGTCTGAGGTGTACCTGGGAGTGTCAGGGGAGACCAAGAGAGTGTTAGAGGTGTACCTGGGAGTGTCAAAAGTGTACCAAGGAGTGTCAGAGGTGAACCAGGGAGTGTCAGAGGTGAACCAGGGAGTGTCTGAGGTGTATTTGGGAGTATCGGAGGTGTACTTGGGAGTATGAGAGGTGTGCCTGGGAGTGTCAGAGCTGTACCTGGTAGTATCATTGGTGTACCTCGGAGTGTCAGAGGTGTATCTGGAAGTGTCAGAGGTGTACCTGGGAGTATGAGAGGTGTACCTGGCAGTGTCAAAGGTGTACCTGGGTGTGTGAGAAGTGTACCTGGGAGTGTCAGAGGTGTACCTGGGAGTGTCAGAGGTGTACCTGGGAGTGTCAGAGGTGTACCTGGGAGTGTCAGAGGTGTACCTGGGAGTGTCAGAGGTATTCCTGAGAGTGTCAGAGGTGTACCTGGGAGTGTCAGGGGTGTTCCTGGGAGTGTCTGAGGTGTACCTGGAAGTTTCAGAGGTGTACCTGGGAGAGTCATTAGTGTACCTTAGAGTGTCATTGGTGTACCTAGGAGTGCCAGCGGTGTACCTGCGAGTGTCAGAGGTATACCTGGGCGTATTAGAGGTGTACCTGGGAGTGTCAGAGGTTTACCTGGGAGTGTCAGGAGGTGTACCTGGGGTGTCAGGGGTGTAACTGGGAGTGTCGGAGATGTAACTGGGAGTGTCAGAGGTGTGCCTGGGAGTGTCAGAGGTGTACCTGGGGTGTCAGTGTAGTGCCTGGGAGTGTCAGAGGTGTATCTGGGGTGTCTGGGGTGTACCTGGGAGTGTCAGGGGAGGAGAACCAGGAGTGTAAAGGTGTGCCTGGAGTGTCAGAGGTGTACCAGGGAGTGTCAGAGTTGAACCAGGGTGTCAGAGGTGTACCTGGGTTGTCAGAGGTGTACCTGGGAGTGTCAGGGGTGTAACTGGGAGTGTCAGGGGTGTACCTGGGGAGTGACAGCGGGTGTATCTGGGAGTGTCAGAGGTGTACCTGGAAGTGTCAGGGGTGTACCTGGAAGGTCAGAGGTGTGCCTGGGTGCCTGAGGTGTGCCTGGGATTGTCAGAGGTGTACCTGGGGTGTCAGGGTTGACTGCGAGTGTCGGGGTGTACCTGGGGTGACAGCGGTGTCTGGGAGTGTCAGAGGTGTGCCTGGGAGTGTCTGAGGTGTGCCTGGAGTGTCTGAGGGTGTGCCTGGAAGTGTCTGAGGGTGTACATGTGGTGTCAGGCTGTGCCTGGGAATGTCAGGTTACCTGGGAGTGTCAGAGGTGTACCTGGGAGTGTCAGTGTGCCTGTTGGTGTCAAGGTGTGCCTGGAGTGTCAGAGGTGTGCCGGAGTGTCATGGTGTGCCTGGGAGTGTCATTTGTGTGCCTGGAGTGTCAGGGGTGTACCAGGGAGTGTCAGTGGTGTGCCTGGGGTGTCATTGGTGTGCCTGGGGTGTGTAGGTGTACCTGGAAGTGTCAGGGGTGTACCTCGAAGTGTCAGGGGTGTACCTGGAAGTGTCAGAGGTGTACCTGGGAGTGCCTGAGGTGTACCTGGGATTGTCAGAGGTGTGCCTGGGAGTGTCAGGGGTGTAACTGGGAGTGTCAGGGGTGTACCTGGAGTGTCATAGGTGTATCTGGCAGTGTCAGCGGTGTAACTGGGGAGTGTCAGCGGTGTACCTGGGAGTGTCAGAGGTGTGCCTGGGGGTGTCAGAGGTGCACTTGGGGTGTCACAGGTGCCTGGGGTTTCAGAGGAGTAACTGGAACTGGGAGTGTCTGCGCCACCTGGGAGTGTCTGAAGTGTACTTGGCAGTGTTCGAGGTGTACCTGGCAGTGTCAGCGGTGTACCTGGGAGGCCATGGTGTACCTGGGAGTGTCAGCGGTGCACCTGGGAGGCCAGTGTACCTGGGAGTGTCAGCGGTGTACCTGGGAGTGTCAGAGGTGTACCTGGGAGTGTCAGGAGGTGTTCCTGGGGAGGTCGGAGGCACCTGGCAGCGTCAAAGGAGCACCTTGGAGTGTCAGAGGTGTACCAAGTGATTGTCTGAGGTGGCACCTGGGAGTGTCAAGAGGTGTACCTGGAAGTGTCACAGGTACCTGGGAGTGTCATTGGTGTACCTGGGAGTGTCAGGAGGTGTACCTGGGAGGCCAGGTTTACCTGGGAATGTCAGATGTTTACCTGGGAGTGTCAGGAGGTGTACCTGTAGTGTTGTAGAGATGAAAACTGGAGTGTCATTGGTGTATCTGGGAGGCCAGAAGTGTACCTGGGAGTGTCAGCGGTGTACCTGGGAGTGTCAGAGGAGTACCTGGGAGTCATGGTGTACCTGGGAGTGTTAGAGGTGCACCTGGGAGTGTCAGGAGGGTGTACCTGGGAGTATCAGAGGTGCACTTGGGAGTGCTGAGGTGCACCTGGATTGTCAGAGGTGCACCTGGGAGTGTCAGAGGTGTATTTGAAGTGTCAGAGGTGGCATCTGGGGAGCAAGTCACACAGGTACCCAAGTGTCAGAGGTACCAGGGAGTGTCAGTGGTGCAAAATCTTGGAGCAAGGTCATTGGTGTACCTTGGAGTGTCATCAGAGGTGTACCTGAAGTGTCAGGTGTACCTGAAGTGTCAGGGGCGTGTACCTGAAGTGGGTCAGAGGTGCACCTGGGGAGTGTCAGAGGTGCACCTGGTAGTGTCAGGAGGTGTACCTGGGAGGTCAGAGTTGGTACTTGGGAGTGTGATTGGTGTACCTGGGAGTGTCAGAGGTATCCGAAGTGTCAGAGGTGTACCTGGGAGTATCAGAGGTGTACCTGGGAGCAAGTCAGGGGTGTACCTGGGAGGTCAGGTTTGTAACTGGGAGTGTCTGAGGTGTAACGGGAGTGTCAGGAGGTGCACCTGGGAGTCAAAAATCGGGAATGTCAGAGGTTTACCTGGGAGTGTCAGAGGTACCTGGGAGTGTCAGAGAGATGTACCGGAGTGTCTGAGGTACCTGGGATTGTCTGAGGTGTGGACCTGGGAGTGTCTGAGGTGGCACCTGGGAGGTCAGAGTAGTACCTGTAAGGAGGTCAGAGGTGTACCTGGAGTGAGGTGTACCTGGGAGCCTGGAGGAGTACCTCAGAGTGTCAGAGGAGAACCTGGGAGTCAGGAGGCCCGAACAAGCCAAGCCACCTGGGAGTGTCAGGAGGTGTACCTTTGGGAGGTCGGATGTACCTGGGAGTGTAAGAGGTGCACCTTGGGTGTCAAAAGGTGCACTAGGGAGTGTTAGAGGTGAACCAGGGAGGCCAGAAGTGAACCAGGGAGTGTCTGAGGACCTGGGGAGTGTTTGAGGTGCACCTTGAGTGTCAGAGGAGCACATAGGAGCAAGCCAGAGGTGTTACCTGGGGAGGTCAGAGGTGCACCTTGGAGTGTCGGATGTGTGTACCTGGGAGTGTCAGGAGGTGTTACCTGGGAGTGTCAGAGGTGTACCTTGGAGTGTCGGATGTGGGCACCTGAGTGTAAGAGGCAACCTTGGGGTGTCAGAGGAAACAGGGAGCAAGTTAGAGGCAGAACCAGGGAGTGCTTGGGAGGTGAACCAGGGGAGTGTCTGAGGTACCTGGGAGTATCGAGGTGTACCTGGGAGTACTGGAGGTACCACCTGGAGAATGAGTACCCAGTAGTGTCACAGGCACGGGAGTGTCAGGAGATGTATCTGGAAGTGTTGAGGTGTACCTGGGAGTATCAGAGGTGTACCTGGAGTGTCATTGGTGTACCTGGAGTGTCAGAGGTGTATCTGGAAGTGTCAGGGGTGTACCTGGAAGTGTCAGAGATGTACGTGGGATTGTCTGAGGTACCTGGGATTGTCAGGAAGTAACTGGGAGTGACAAAGGGTGTACCTGGGATTGTCAGAGGTGCACCTGGAGTGTCTGGAGGTGTACCTGGGAGTGTCTGAGGTGTACCTGAAGTGTCTGAGGTGCAAGAAGTGGAATGTCAGTGTGTATCTTGCAGTGTCAATGGTGTACCTGGGAGTGTAAGAGGTGTACCTGAGTGTCAGGAGGAATACCCCGGAGTGTCAGAGGTATACCTGGGGCGTATCAGAGTACCTGGGAGGCTGGGGAGGCAGGCACCCAGTGTCAGAGGTGCACCTGGGAGTGTCAGAGGTGCACCTGGGAGGCCAGAGTTGTTCCTAAGAGTGTCAGAGGTGTACCTGGGATTGTCAGAGGTGTACCTGGGAGTCAGAGGTGTACCTGAAGTGTCAGAGGTGTAGCTGGGAGTGCTCGGCTGATGCACCTGGGGAGGTCAGGGAGGTGCAACCAGGGGAGGCCAGTGCAGGCACCTGGGGAGGTCATTGGTGTACCTGGGAGTGTCAGAGGTGTACCTGAAGTGTCAGGCACCTGGGAAGTGTCAGGCGTGGTACCTGGAAGTGTCAGAGGTGTACCTGGAGCAAGCCAGAGGTGTACCTGGGAGTGTCAGGAGGTGTATCCGGAAGTGTCAGAGGTGTACCTGGGAGCAAGCGTGAGTAGCATCACAGGGGAGTGTCAGAGGTGTACCTGGGGAGTGTCAGGTGTACCTGGGAGGTCGAGTAGTACCAGGGAGTGTCAGAGGTGTACCTGGGAGTGTCTAAGGTGTACCTGGGGAGTGCTCAGGGAGAACTCAGGGAGTGTAAGAGGTGTACCTGGGAGGTCAGAGGTGTGCACTAGGAGCACAGAGGTGAACCAGGGGAGGTCAGGAGGTGAACCAGGGAGTGTCTGGAGGTGTACCTGGGAGTATCGGGAGGTGTACCTGGGAGCATCGGGAGGTGTACCTGGGAGGCCGAGGTGTACCTTGGTAGTATCATTGGTGCACCTGGAGTGTCAAGGCAGTATCTGGAAGTGTCACAGGTGAACCAGGAAGTGTCTGAGATTTACCTGCTCGTATCGGGAGGTGTACCTGGGAGCACGGGGGTGTTCCCTGGGAGTGTCAAAGGTGTATCTGGAAGTGTCAGAGGTGTACCTGAGAGTAAGGAGATATGTACCTGGGAGGCCAGGAGGTGTACCCGGATGTGTGAGAAGTGGCACCTGGGAGGTCAGGAGGTGCACCTGGGAGTGTCGGAGGTGTACCTGGGAGCAAGGTCAGAGGTGTGCCTGGGAGGTCAGGGAGGGTGCACTTGGGAGTCACAGGTGCACCTGGGAGTCTCAGGTTACTGGGAATGTCTGAGCTACCTGGGGAGTGTCTGAGATGTACAGAGCAGCGTCTGAGGTGCACCTGGGAGTCAGCGGTGTACCTGGGGAGAGTCACAGGTACCTGGAAAGTCAGGGGTGCCTGGGAGTGTCAGAGGTGTACCTGGGAGGTCAGAGAGTACCTGGGAGTGTCAAAGGAGTACCTGGGAGTGTCAGGAGGAGTACCTTGGAGTCAGGTGTACCTGAGAGGCCAGAAGAGGCCTGGGAGTGTCAGAGGAGTACCTGGAGGCCGGGGAGATGTGGCCCTGGGAGTGTCTGAGGTGCACCTGGGAGCAAGTCTGAGGTGTACCCGGAGTGTCTGAAGTGTACCTGGGAGTGCTGGGGAGAACCAGGAGTGTAAGAGGTGTACCTGGGAGCAAGCCAGAGGTGTACCAGGGAGTGTCAGAGGAGTACCCAGGGAGTGTCAGAGGTGTACCTGGGAGTGTCAGAGGTGTACCTTGGAGTGTCGGAGGTGTACCTGGGAGTGTAAGAGGCACCTTGGGTGTCATTGGGAGGTGTACCAGGGAGTGTTGGGAGGTGAACCAGGAGCAGGAGGTGAACCAGGGGATTGCTCCGAGGTACCCGTGAGTATCGGAGGTACCTGGGAGTATCGGAGGTGCCTGGGAGCAAGCCAGGGGGGGTACCTGGTAGTGTCATTGGCGTACCTGGGGAGCATGTTGGGAGGTGTATCTGGAAGTGCTGGGAGGTGTACCTGGGAGTATCAGAGGTGAACCTTGGGAGCGTCAGGTGCACCTGGGAGCGTCAGAGGTGTGCCTGGGAGTGTCAGGAGGTGTTCCTGAGAGTGTCAGGGGTGTACCTGTTGGGAGGTCAGGAGGTGCACCCGGAAGTGTCAGGGGTGTACCTGGAGGCGTCAGGGGGTGTACCTGGGAGTGTCAGGTAACTGGGAGAGCCGGGGGTGTACCTGGAGTGCCTGGTGCAGAGTATCTGGCAGTGTCAGCTGTGTAACTGGGTGTGTCATGGTGCACTTCTGGAGTGCTTGGGTGGTGCACCTGGGAGTTAGGAGGTGTAAACTGGGAGTGTCTGGAGCTGTACCTGGGAGTGCCTTGAAGTGGCACCGCAGTGTCTGATGTACCTGGCAGTGTCATGGTGCACCTGGGAGTGTCAGTGGTGCACCTGGGAGTGTCAGCGGTGCACCTGGGAGGAACAGAGGTACCTGGGAGTGTCAGGCGGTAAAATTGAAGGGTCAGAGGTGTACCTGGGAGTGTCAGAGGCCCTAGGAGTGTCGGAGAGTACCTGGCAGCGTCAAAGGAGCACCTTGGAGTGTCAGAGGTGTACCTGGTAGTGTCAGTGGTGTACCTGGGAGTGTCTGAGTTGTACTTTGGAGTGACAGGTACCTGGGAGGTCAGAGGTGTATCCGAAGTGTCAGAGGTGTACCTGGGAGGCCTGAGGTGTACCTGGGAGGCCAGGGGTGTACCTGGGAGGCAAGTCAGGGGTGTAACTGGGAGGTCGTGGAGGTGTAACTGGGAGTGGGGCCAGAGGTGTACCTGGGAGTGTCAGAGGTGCACCTGGGAGGCCAGAGTAGCACCTGGGAGTGTCAGGAGGTGTACCTGGGAGTGTCTGAGGTGCACCTGGGAGCAAGTCATGGGAGAACCTTTGGGAATGTAAGAGGTGTACCACCTGGGAGTGTCGAGGTGCACCAGGAGTGTCTGAGGTGTACCTGGGAGTATCGTGGTGTACCTGGGAGCATCCGAGGTACCTGGGGAGTGTCAGAGGTGTACCTGGGAGTGTCAGATGCATCTAGAAGTGTCAAAGCAGAACCAGGGAGCAAGTCTGAGGTGTACCTGCTAGCATCGGGAGGTACCTGGGAGTGTCAGAGGTGTACCTGGGAGTGTCTGAGGTGTACCTGGGAGTGCTGATGTGTATCTAGAAGTGTCACAGAACCAGGAGTGTCTGAGGTACCTGTTGGTATCGGAGGTACCTGTGAGTATCGGGAGGTGTACCTGGGAGCAAGTCAGAGGCACCTGGGAGTAAGTTCAGAGGTGTACCTGGGAGTGTCTCGAGGTGCACCTGGAAGTGTCTGGAGGTGTGTCACACACACTGTCAGAGGTGTATCTGCGGGTGTCATCGGTGTACCTGGGAGTGTCAGAGGTGCACCTGGGAGTGTCAGAGGTGTAATTGGGAGTGCTCAGAGGTGTACCTGGGGAGTGTCATCGGTGTACCTGGGAGTGTCAAAGGTGCACCTGGGGAGTGTCAGAGAACACCTGGGAGTGTCAGAGGTACACCACCTGGGCGTATCAGAGGTAAAAATTGGGAGTGTCAGTAGGCAATCTGGGAGTGTCAGGAGGTGTGGCCTGGGAGTGTCATCGGTAAAACGGGAGTGATCGGTGTACCTGGGGAGCCCATGGGTGTACCTGGGAGTGTCAGAGGTGTACCTGGGAGTGTCAGGGGTGTACCTGGGAGTGTCAGGGTTTTAACTGAGAGTGTCGGTGGTGTAACTGGGAGTGTCAGAGGTGCACCTGGGAGTGTCAGGGGTGCACCTGGGAATGTCAGAGGTTTACTGGGAGTGTCAGAGGTGTGCGAGTGTCAGAGTGTGCCTGGGAGTGTCAGAGATGTACCTGAGGTGTCTGAGGTGTGCTGGGGTGTCTGAGGTGTGTACCTGGGGTGTCTGAGGTGTGCCTGGGGTGTCAGAGTGTAGCCTGCGACTGTCAGAGGTGTACCTGGGTGTCAAAGGCGTGCCTGGGGGTGTCAGAGGAGTACCTGGGAGTGTCAGAGGTGCCACCGAGTGTCAGGGGTGTACTTGGGAATGTCAGAGGTTTACCTGGGAGTGTCAGAGGTGGCCTGGGAGTGTCACAGATGTACACGGAGTGTCTGAGGTGTGCCTGGGAGTGTCTGAGGTGCCTGGGGTATCAGGGGAGAACCAGGGAGTGTAGAGGTGTACCTGGGTGTCAGAGATGTGCCAGGGAGTGTCAGAGGAATGCCCTAGGAGTGTCAGAGTGTTACCTGGGAGTGTCAGACGTGTACCTTGGAGTGTCATTTATTACCTGGGAGTGTCAGAGTGTTCCAGGGGAGTATCAGTGGTATACCGAGTGTCATTGGTGTACCTGGGAGTGTCAGAGGTGCCAGGGTATTTAGGAGGTGAACCAGGGTGTCAGTGGTGATCAGGGAGTGTCTGAGGTGCCTGGGGTATCAGGTGTACCTGGGAGCATCGGAGTGTACCTGGGAGTGTCAGAGTGTACCTGGTAGTGTCATTAGGTACCTGGGAGTGTCAAGAGGTGTGCCTGGAAGTGTCAGAGATGTACCTGGAGTGTCAGGTGTACCTGGAAGGTCAGTGTCATTGGTGTGCCTGGGGAGTGTCAAGATGTATCTGGAAGTTTCAGAGGTGTACCTGGGAGTATCAGAGGTGTACCTGGGAGTGTCATTGGTGTACCTGGTGTCAGAGTGTATCTGGAAGTGTCAGGGGTGTACCTGGAAGTGTCAGAGATTGCGTGGGATTGTCTGAGGTGTACCTGGGATTGTCAGGGGTGTACCTGGGGTGACAGCGGTGTACCTGGGAGTGTCAGAGGTGTACCTGAGTGTCTGGAGTGTACCTGGGAGTGTCTGACGTGTACCTGGAAGTGTCTGAGGTGTACATGGAATGTCAGAGGTGTATCTTGCAGTGTATCGGTGTGCCTGGGGTGTAAGAGGTGTGCCTGGGAGTGTCAGAGAATGCAGTGTCAAGAGTATACCTGGGCGTATCAGAGGTGTACAAGTGTCAGAGGTGCACCTGGGAGTGTCAGGTGCACCTGGGAGTGTCAGAGGTGTACCTGGAGTGTCAGACAGAGTCCTAAAGTGTCAGAGTGTACCTGGGATTTGTCAGGGTGTACCTGGGAGTGTCAGAGGTGTGCCTGGAAGTGTCAGAGGTGTGCCTGGGAGTCATTGGTGTACCTCAGGAGTGTCAGAGGTGTACCAGGAGTGTCAGTGGTGTACCTGGGGTGTCTTGGTGTACCTGGGAGTGTCAGAGGTGTACCTGGAAGTGTCAGGGTGCACCTGGAAGGCGGGCGTGTACCTGGAAGTGTCAGAGTGTACCTGGGAGTGTCAGAGGTGTGCCTGGGTGTCAGAGGTGTATCAGGTGTCAGAGGTGTACCTGGGAGTGTCAGTAGTACCAGGGAGTGTCAGGGTGTACCTGGGAGTGTCAGAGGTGTACCTGGGAGTGTCAGAGTAGTACCAGGGAGTGTCAAGGTGTGCATGTGACAATGCAAGGTGTGCGGAGTGTCAGGGAGACAGAGATTATTGCCTAGGTGTCAGAGGTGTGCAGAGTGTCAGAGGTAAACCAGAGTGTCAGAGGTGAACCAGAGTGTCTGAGGTGTGCCTGGGTGTATCAGGTGTACAGAGTTATCAGGTGGTACCTGGAATTGTCAGAGGTGTACCTGGTAGTATCATTGGTGGCACTAGGAGTGTCAGAGGTGTATCTGGAAGTGTCAGAGGTAAACCAAGTTGTCAGAATTTACCTGCTAGTATCAGGTGTACCTGGGAGTATCGAAAGGTGTTCTGGGAGTGTCAAGGTGTATCTGAGTGTCAGAGTGTACCTGAGTTTGAATATGTACCTGGAATGTCAGAGGTGTACCTGGATGTGAGAGATGCCTGGGAGTGTCAGAGGTGTACTGGGTGTCGGAGGTGTACCTGGGAGTGTCAGAGGTGTTGGGGAGTGTCAGAGGTGCTGGAGTGTCACAGGTGCACCTGGGAGTGTCTCAAGGTGTTACTGGGAATGTCTGAGCTTTACCTGGGACTGCGAGATGGATACAAAGCAGTGTCTGAGGTGCCTGGGAGTGTCAGCAGTGTACCTGGGAGAGTCATTGGTGTACCTGCAAGTGTCAGGGGTGTACCTGGGGTGTCTGAGGTGTACCTGGGGTGTCTGGAGTGTACCTGGGGTGTCTGAAGTGTACCTGGGAGTGTCAGGGAGGAGAACCAGGAGTGTAGAGGTGTACCTGGGAGTGTCAGAGGTGTGCCTGAGTGTCAGAGGTGTACCTGGAGTGTCGGAGGTGTGCCTGGGGTGTGAGGGGTACCTTGGGGTGTCAGAGGTGTACATGGAGTGTCAGAGGTGAACCAGGGGTGGGGTGAACCAGGGATTGTCTGAAGTGGCACCTGGGAGCATCGGAGGTGTACCTGGGAGTATCGGAGGTGTGCCTGGGAGTGTCAGGGGTACCTGGTAGTGTCATTGGTGTGTACCTGAAAGTGTCAGAGGTATTCTGGAAGTGTCAGGGTGAACCGAGTGTCAGAGGTGTACCACTGGGAGTGTCAGAGGTGTACCTGGGGTGTCACAGAGTGTTCCAGAGTGTCAGAAATTGGCACGAGTGTCAGGGTGTAACTGGGAGAGTCAGCGGTGCACTTCCAGGTGTCAACTAGGTGCACCTGGGGTTATCAGAGGTAACTGGGAGTGTCAGGCTGTACCTGGGGTGTCTGAAGTGTACCTGGCAGTGTCTGATGTGTACCTGGCAGTGTTGGCGGTGTACCTGGGAGGTGTCAGCGGTGTGCAGGGAATGTCAGCGGTGTACCTGGGAGTGTCAGAGAGTGTACCTGGGAGTGTCAGCAGTGTACCTGGGAGTGCTCAGAAGGTGTACCTGGGAGTGTCAGGGGTGTTCTCCGGGAGTGTCGGAGTACCTGGCGTCAAGGTACCTTGGAGTGTCAGAGGTGTGCCTGGTAGTGTCAGGGTGTAACTGGGAGTGTCGGAGGTGTAACTGGGAGTGTCAGAGGTGTCTGGGAGTGTCAGAGGTGTACCTGGGAGTGTCAGAAGTAGTACCTGGGAGTGTCAGAGGTGTGCCTGGGGAGTGTCTGAGGTGTACCTGGGGTGTCATGGGAGAACCTTGGGAATGTGAGGGGTACTGGAGTGTCAGAGTTGTACTTGGGAGTGTGATTGGTGTACTGAGTGTCAGAGGTGTATCCAGTGTCAGCAGTGTACCTGGGAGTATCAGGGTGTACCTGGGAGTGTCAGGTGTGTACCTGGGAGTGTCAGGGGGTGTAACTGGGAGTTGGAGGTGTAACTGGGAGTGTCCAGAGGTGTGCCTGGGAGTGTAGAGGTGTACCTGGGAGTGTCAGAGTAGTACCTGGGGTGTCAGAGGTGTACCTGGGAGTGTCTGAGGTGTACCTGGGGTGTCATGGGAGAACCTTGGGAATGTGAGGTGTACCGAGTGTCAGAGGTGTCCAGGGTGTCTCTGAGGTGTGCCCTGGGGTATCAGGTGTACCTGGGAGTATCCGAGGTGTACCTGGAAGTGTCAGAGGTGTACCTGGTAGTATCATTGTTGTACCTGGTAGTGTCAGATGATTATCTGGAAGTGTCAAAGGTGAACCAGGGAGTGTCGGAGGGTACCTGCTAGTATATCGGAGGTGTACCTGTAGTATCAGGTGTACCGAGTGTCTGAGGTGTACCTGGGAGTGTCTGAGGTGTACCTGGAAGTGTCTGGTGTACATGGAATGTCAGAGGTGTCTTGCAGTGTCATCGGTGTACGAGTGTCAGAGGTGTACCTGGGGTGTCAGGGTGTACCTGGGGAGTGTCATCGGTGTACCTGGGAGTGTCATCGGTGTACCGAGTGTCAGAGGTGTACCTGGGGTGTCAGAGAGGAATACCTGGGAGTCAGAGGTATACCTGGGCGTATCAGAGGTGTACTGAGTGTCAAGTAGTACCTGGGTGTCATCGGTGTACTGGGAGTGTCATCGGTGGCCTGGGAGTGTCATCAGTGTACCTGGGAGTGTCACGGGTGTGGCGCAGTGTCAGAGGTGTACGAGTGTCAGGGTGTACCTGGGAGTGTCAGGGTTTTAACTGAGAGTGTCGGTGGTGTAACTGGGAGTGTCAGAGGTGTACCTGGGAGTGTCAGGGGTGTACCTGGGAATGTCAGAGGTTTACTGGGAGTGTCAGAGGTGTACCTGGAGTGTCAGAGATACCTGGGAGTGTCTGAGGTGTACCTGGGAGTGTCTGAGGTGTACCTGGGAGTGTCTGAGGTGTACCTGGGAGTGTCAGAGTAGTACCTGCGAGTGTCAGAGGTGTACCTGGAGGCAGAGGCACCTGGGAGGTCAGAGGAGTACCTGGGAGTGTCAGGAGGAGTACCTGGGGAGGTCAAATGTCAGAGGTTACCTGGGAGTGTCAGGAGGTACCTGGGAGTGTCACAGATGTAACTGGGAGTGTCTGAGGTGTACCTGGGAGTGTCTGAGGTGTACCTGGGAGTGTCTGAGGTGTACCTGGGAGGTCAGGGGAGAACCAGGAGTGTAAGAGGTGTACCTGGGAGTGTCAGAGATGTACCAGGGAGTGTCAGAGGAATAACTAGGAGTGTCAGAGGTGTTACCTGGGAGTGTCAGATGTGTACCTTGGAGTGTCGGATGGTGTACCTGGGCGTGTCATTGGTGTACCTGGGAGTGTCAGAGGTGTACCTGTCAGAGGTGTACCTGGGAGTGTCATTGGTGTACCTGGAGTGTTATTTGTGTACCTGGGAGTGTCAGAGGTGTTCCAGGAGTATCAGTATACCTGGAGTGTCATGTACCTGGGAGTGTCAGAGGTGTACCAGGAGTGTTAGAGGTGAACCAGGGAGTGTCAGGTGATCCAGGAGTGTCTGAGGTGTACCTGGGAGTATCGGAGGTCTACTGGGAGTATCGGAGGTGTACCTGGGAGTGTCAGAGGTGCACCGGTAGTGCGTCAGGCACTGGGAGTGTTAGAGGTACCTGAAGTGTCAGAGATGTACCTGGGAGGTTGGTGTACCTGGGAGTGTCATTTGTGTACCTGGGAGTGTCAGAGGCACCAGGGAGGTCAGTGGTATACCTGGGAGGTCATTGGTACCTGGGAGGTCAGAGGTGTACCTGGAAGTGTCAGGGGTGTACCTGGAAGTGTCAGGGTGTACCTGGAAGTGTCAGAGGTGTACCTGGGAGTGACTGAGGTGTACCTGATATTGTCAGAGCTGTACCTGGGAGGTCAGGGGTGTAACTGGGAGTGTCAGGGGTGTACCTGGGTGTCATAGGTGTATCTGGCAGTGTCAGCGGTGTAACTGGGAGTGTCAGCGTACCTGGGAGTGTCAGAGAGATGTGCCTGGAGTGTCAGAGGTGCACTTGAAGTGTCACAGGTGCACCTGAGAGTTATAGAGGTGTAACTGGGAGTGACTGAGATGTACCAGAGTGTCTGAAGTGTACCTGGCAGTGTCTGAGGTGTACCTGGCAGTGTCAGCGTATACCTGGGAGTCAGCGGTGTACCTGGGAGTGTCACGGTGTACCTGGGAGTGTCAGAGGTGTACCTGGGGAGGTCAGCGGTGTACCAGGGAGTATCCGAGGTGTACCTGGGAGTGTCAGAGGTGTACCTGGTAGTATCATTGGGGTACCTGGGAGTGTCAGATGTGTATCTGGAAGTGTCAAAGGTGAACTAGGGAGTGTCTGAGGTGTACCTGCTAGTATCGGAGGTGTAACTGTGAGTATCGGAGGTGTACCTGGGAGTGTCAGAGGTGTACCTGGGAGTGTCTGAGGTGTACCTGGGAGTGTCTGAGGTGTACCTGAAGTGTCTGAGGTGTACATGGAATGTCAGAGGTGTATCTTGCAGTGTCATCAGTGTACCTGGGAGTGTCATCGGTGTACCTGGGAGTGTCATCGGTGTACCTGGGAGGTCATCGGTACGTGGGAGTGTCTCCGGGGTACCTGGGAGTGTCAGAGGTGTACCTGGGAGGTCAGAGGAATACCTGGGAGGTGCAGAGGTACCTGGGCAGATCAGAGGTGTACCTGGGAGTGTCAGAGTAGTACCTGGGAGTGTCAGAGGTGTACCTGGGAGGTCAGGAGGTGTACCGGAGTGTCAGAGGTGTACCTGGGGAGGTCAGGTGTACCTGGAGGTCAGGTGCACGGGAGGTCAGGGTGTACCTGGGAGTGTCAGGGTTTAACTGAGAGTGTCGGTGGTGTAACTGGGAGGTCAGAGGTACCTGGGAGTGTCAGGGGTGTACCTGGGAATGCCAGAGGTTTACTGGGAGGTCAGAGGTACCTAGGAGTGTCAGAGATGTACCTGGGAGTGTCTGAGGTGTACCTGAGTGTCTGAGGTACCTGGGAGTGTCTGAGGTGTACCTGGGAGTGTCAGAGTAGTACCTGCGACTGTCAGGAGGCCTGGGAGTGTCAGACGCGTACCTGGGAGTGTCAGAGGAGTACCTGGGAGGTCAGAGGAGTACCTGGGAGGGTCAGGGGTGTACCTGGGAATGTCAGAGGTTTACCTGGGAGGTCAGAGGTGTACCTGGGAGTGTCACAGATGTAACTGGGAGTGTCTGAGGTGTACCTGGGAGTGTCTGAGGTGTACCTGGGAGTGTCTGAGGTGTACCTGGGAGGTCAGGGGAGAACCAGGGAGTGTAAGAGGTGCAACCTGGGAGTGCTGCAGAGGTACCAGGGAGGTCAGATAGAACACTTAGGGAGTGTCAGAGGTGTTACCTGGGAGTGTCAGACGTGTACCTTGGAGTGTCGGATGTGTACCTGGGCGTGTCATTGGTGTACCTGGGAGTGTCAGAGGTGTACCTGGAAGTGTCAGAGGTGTACCTGGGAGTGTCATTGGTGTACCTGGGAGTGTCATTTGTGTACCTGGGAGTGTCAGAGGTGTTCCAGGGAGTATCAGTGGTATACCTGGGAGTGTCATTGGTGTACCTGGGAGTGTCAGAGGTGTACCAGGGAGTGTTAGAGGTGAACCAGGGAGTGTCAGTGGTGATCCAGGGAGTGTCTGAGGTGTACCTGGGAGTATCGGAGGTGTACCTGGGAGTGCAGAGGTGTACCTGGTAGTGTCATTGGTGTACCTGGGAGTGTCAGAGGTGTACCTGGAAGTGTCAGAGATGTACCTGGGAGGCCATTGGTGTACCTGGAAGTGTCATTTGTGTACCTGAGTGTCAGAGGTGTACCACGAGTGTCAGTGGTATACCTGGGAGGCATGGTGATGGGGAGCATTGGTGTACCTGGGAGTGTCAGAGGTGTACCTGGAAGTGTCAGTGTACCTGGAAGTGTCAGAGGTGTACCTGGGAGTGCCTGAGGTGTACCTGGGATTGTCAGAGGTGTACCTGGGAGTTTCAGGGTGTAACTGTGTCAGGGGTGTACCTGGAGTGTCATAGGTGTATCTGGCAGTGTCAGCGGTGTAAGTGGGAGGTCAGCGGTGTACCTGGGAGTGTCAGAGATGTGCCTGAGTGTCAGAGGTGCACTTGGAAGTGTCACAGGTGCACCTGAGAGTTATAGAGGTGTAACTGGGAGGACTGAGATGTACCTGAGAGTGTCTGAAGTACCTGGCAGTGTCTGGAGGGTACCTGGCAGTGTCAGCGGTATACCTGGGAGAGTCAGCGGTGTACCTGGGAGTTGAGCGTGTACCTGGGAGTGTCATAGGTGTTCTGGCAGTGTCAGCGGTGTAACCTGGGAGTACGGAGGTACCTGGGATATCGGAGGTACCTGGGAGTGTCAAAGGTGTACCTGGTAGTATCATTGGTACCTGGGAGTGTCAGAGGTGTATCTGGAAGTGTCAGAGGTGAACCAGGGAGTGTCTGAGGTACCTGAGAGTATCGGAGGTGTACCTGGGAGTATCGGAGGTACCTGGGAGTGTCAGAGGTACCTGGTAGTGTCAATGGTGTACCTGGGAGTGTCAGAGGTACCTGGAAGTGTCAGAGATGTACCTGGGAGTGTCATAGGTGCACTGGGAGGTTGGTAGGTACCTGGGAGTGTCAGAGGTACCAGGGAGTGTCAGTGGTAGTACCTGGAGTGTCATTGTACCTGGAGTGTCAGAGGTGTACCTGGAAGTGTCAGGGGTACCTGGAAGTGTCAGGGGTGTACCTGAAGTGTCAGAGGTGTACCTGGGAGTGCCGAGGTGTACCTGGGATTGTCAGAGGTGTACCTGGAGTGTCAGGGATGTAACTGGGAGTGTCGGGGTGTACCTGGAGGTCATAGGTGTATCTGGCAGTGTCAGTGTAACTGGGAGTGTCAGCGGTGTACCTGGGAGTGTCAGAGTTGTGCCTGAGTGTCAGAGGTGCACTGGGAGTGTCACAGGTGCACCTGGGAGTTATAGGAGGTGTAACTGGGAGTGACTGAGATGTACCTGAGAGTGTCTGAAGTGTACCTGGCAGTGTCTGAGGTGTACCTGGCAGTGTCAGCGTACCTGGGAGTGTCAGCGGTACCTGGGAGTGTCATGGTACCTGGGAGTGTCAGAGGTACCTGGGAGTGTCGGAGGTGTACCTGGAAGTGTCAGAGGTGTACCTGGGAGTGTCAGAGGTGTTCCTGGGAGTGTCGGAGGAGTACCTGGCAGCGTCAAAGGAGTACCTTGGAGTGTCAGCGGTGTACCTGGTAGTGTCAGTGGTGTACCTGGGAGTGTCAGAGTTGTACTGGGAGTGTGATTGGTGGAGCTGGGAGTGTCAGAGGTGTATCCGGAAGTGTCAAAGGTACCTGGGAGTATCAGAGGTGTACCTGGGATGTCAGGGTGTACCTGGAGCGTCAGAGGTGTACCTGGGAGGTTAGAGGTGTACCTGGGAGTGTCAGAGGTGTACCTGGGAGCAGAGATGTACCTGGAGTGTCTGAGGTGTACCTGGCAGTGTCTGAGGTGTACCTGGCAGTGTCAGAGGAGTACCTGGGAGTGTCAGTGTACCTGGGAATGTCAGAGGTTTACCTGGGAGTGTCAGAGGTGTGACCTGAGGTCAGAGGTGTACCTGGGAGGTCAGAGGTGTACCTGGAAGTGTCAGAGGTGTACCTTGAGTGTCATTGCACTGGGAGTACTCAGGTACCTGGGAGGCTGAGGCAGGAGTCAGTGGTGTACCTGGGAGTGTCATTGGTGTACCTGGGAGTGTCAGAGGTGTACCTGGAAGTGTCAGGGGTGTACCTGGAAGTGTCAGGGGTGTACCTGGAAGTGTCAGAGGTGTACCTGGGAATGCCTGAGGTGTACCTGGGATTGACAGGAGGTGTACCTGGGAGGTCAGGGGTGTAACTGGGAGTGTCAGGGGTGTACATGGAGTGTCATAGGTGTATCTGGCAGTCAGTAACTGGGAGTATCAGAGGTGTACCTGGGAGTAACGGAGGTGTACCTGGGAGTGTCAGAGGTGTACCTGGAGCATCAGGTACCCAGAGCATCAGAGGTGCACCTGGAAGTGTCTGGTGTACCTTGGAGTGTCAGAGGTACCTGGAAGTGTCAGGGGTGTACCTGGAAGTGTCAGGGTACCTGAAGTGTCAGAGGTGTACCTGGGAGTGTCAGAGGTGCACCAGAGTGTCAGAGGTGTACCTGGGAGTGTCAGAGTGTACTTAGAGTGTGATTGGTGTACCTGGAGTGTCAGAGGTGTATCCGAAGTGTCAGAGGTGTACCTGGGAGTATCAGAGGTGTACCTGGGAGTGTCAGGGTGTACCTGGGAGGTCAGGGGTGTACCTGGGAGTGTAGGAGGTACCTGGGAGTGTCAGAGGTGTACCTGGGAGTGTCAGAGATGTACCTGGGAGTGTCTGAGGTGTACCTGGCAGTGTCTGAGGTGTACCTGGCAGTGTCAGAGGAGTACCTGGAGGCTGGGGTGTACCTGGGAATGTCAGAGGTTTACCTGGGAGTGTCAGAGGTGTACCTGGGAGTGTCAGAGGTGTACCTGGGAGTGTCAGAGGTGTACCTGGAAGTGTCAGAGGTGTACCTTTGAGTGTCATTGGTGTACCTGGGAGGTCATTTGTGTACCTGGGAGGTCAGAGGTGTACCAGGAGGTCAGTGGTGTACCTGGAGTGTCATTGGTGTACCTGGGAGGTCAGAGGTGTACCTGGAAGTGTCAGGGTGTACCTGGAAGTGTCAGGTGACCTGGAAGTGCAGAGGTGTACCTGGGAATGCCTGAGGTACCTGGGATTGACAGAGGTGTACCTGGGAGTGTCAGGGGTGTAACTGGTGTCAGGTGTACGTGGAGTGTCACAGGTGTATCTGGCAGTGTCACGGTGTAACTGGGAGTATCGGAGGTGTACGGGAGTAACGGAGGTGTACCTGGAGTGTCAGAGGTACCTTAGATCACAGGTACCTGGGAGCATCAGAGGTGTACCTGAAGTGTCATTGGTGTACCTTGGAGTGTCAGAGGTACCTGGAAGTGTCAGGGGTGTACCTGGAAGTGTCAGGGGTGTACCTGGAAGTGTCAGAGGTGTACCTGGGAGTCAGGAGGTGTACCTGGTAGTGTCAGAGGTGTACCTGGGAGTTCAGAGTTGTACTTAGAGGTGATTGGTGTACCTGGGAGTGTCAGAGGTGTATCCGGAAGTGTCAGAGGTGTACCTGGGAGTATCAGAGGTGTACCTGGGAGGTCAGGGTGTACCTGGGAGGCCAGGGGTGTAACTGGGAGGTCTGAGGTGTAACGGGAGTGTCAGAGGTGTACCTGGGAGTGTCAGGGGTACCTGGGAATGTCAGAGATTTACCTGGGAGTGTCAGAGGTGTACCTGGGAGGTCAGAGATGCACCTGGGAGTGTCTGAGGTACCTGGGATTGTCTGAGGTGTACCTGGGAGGTCCGAGGAGCACCTGGGAGGTCAGAGGAGCACCTGGGAGTGTCAGGGTGTACCTGGGAATGTCAGAGGTTTACCTGGGAGGTCAGAGGTGTACCTTGAGTGTCGGATGTGTACCTGGGAGGTAAGAGGTGCACCTTGGGGTGTCAGAGGTACCAGGGAGTGTTAGAGGTGAACCAGGAGTGTCAGAGGTGAACCAGGAGTGTCTGAGGTGTACCTGGGAACATCGGAGGTGTACCTGGGAGTATCGGAGGTGTACCTGGGAGCATCGGAGGTGTTCCTGGGAGTGTCAGAGGTACCTGGTAGTATCATTGGTGTACCTGGGAGGTCAGAGGTGTATCTGGAAGTGTCAGAGGTGAACCAGGGAGTGTCTGATTTACCTGTTAGTATCGGAGGTGTACCTGCTGGGAGTATCGAAGGTGTTCTGGGAGTGTCAAGGTATCAGAAGTGTCAGAGGTGTGGCCTGAGAGTAAGGAGATATGCACCTGGGAGTCAGAGGTACCTGGATGTGTGAGAAGGTACCTGGGAGTGTCAGAGGTGTACCTGGGAGGTCGGAGGTGCACTGGGAGTGTCAGAGGTGTGCCTGGGAGGTCAGGAGGTGCACTTGGGAGTGTCAGGAGGTGCACCTGGGAGTGTTCCTGGTGTTACTGGGAATGTCTGGAGCTTTACCTGGGAGTGTCTGGAGATGTACAGAGCAGTGTCTGAGGTGTACCTGGGAGTGTCATGGTGTACCTGGGAGAGACAGTACCTGGAAGTGTCAGGGGTGTACCTGGGAGTGTCAGGAGGTACCTGGAGTGTCAGAGGAGTACCTGGGAGGTCAAAGGAGTACCTGGGAGTAAGCCAGAGGAGTACCTGGGAGCAGTCAGAGGTACCTGAGAGTGTCAGAGGAGGCTCTGGGAGGTCAGAGGAGTACCTGGAGGTCAGGAGATGTACCTGGGAGACTGAGGCCTGGGAGTGTCTGAGGTGGTACTGGGAGTGTTGAAGTGTACCTGGGAGTGCTTGGGGAGAACCAGGAGTGTAAGAGGCACCTGGGAGGTCAGGAGGCACCAGGAGTGTCAGAGGAGTACCTAGGAGCAAGCCAGAGGTGTACCTGGGGAGTGTCAGAGGTGTACCTTGGAGTGTCGGAGGTACCTGGGAGGTAAGAGGTGCACCTTGGGGTGTCAGGAGGTGTACCAGGGAGGCCAGGAGGAACCAGGGAGGTTAGAGGTGAACCAGGGATTGTCTGGAGGTGTACCTGGGAGCACGAAGGTGTACTGGGAGTATCGGAGGTGTGCCTGGAGGCCAGGGGGTACCTGGTAGTGTTGGCTGGTGTACCTGGAGGCCGAGGCTTATCTGGAAGTGTCAGAGGTGTACCTGGGGAGCATCAGAGGTGAACCTGGGAGTGTCAGAGGTGTACCTGGGAGTCCCAGAGGTGTACCTGGGAGTGTCATAGGTGTTCCTGAGAGTGTCAGGGGTGTACCTGGGAGGTCAGGAGGTGTACCTGAAGTGCTTGGGGGTACCTGGGAGGCGTCAGGGTGTACCAAGTGTCAGGGGTAACTGGAGAGTCAGGGGCACCCGGGAGGTCAGAGAGTATCTGGCAGTGCTCGGGGCTGTAACTGGGTGTCAGCGGTGCACTTCGGAGTGTCAGCAGGCGCACCTGGGAGCAGGCAGAGGTAACTGGGAGTGCCTGAGCTGTACCTGGGAGTGCTCCGAAGTGTACCTGGCAGTGTTCGATGTGTACTGGCAGTGTCAGCGGTGTACCTGGGAGGTTGGGCAGGGTACCTGGGAGGCCATGGTGTACCTGGGAGTGTCAGAGGTACCTGGGAGCAAACAAGGTGTTCCTGGGAGTGTCAGAGGTGTACCTGGGAGTGTTGCTGTGTTTGGGAGTGTCGGAGGAGTACTCTGGCAAAGCGTCAGCGAGGCACCTTGAGTGTCAGAGGTACCTGGTGTCAGGGGTGGTGTACCTGGGAGTGTCAGAGAGTTGCACTTGGGAGTGTGATTGGTGCCTGGGAGTGTTGGGGAGGTGTATCCGGAAGTGTCAGAGGTACCTGGGAGCATCAGAGGTACCTGGGAGTGTCAGGCGTGTACCTGGGAGGTCAGGGGTAACTGGGAGTGTCGGAGGTGTAACTGGGAGTGTCAGGAGGCACCTGGGAGTGTCAGGGAGGTGTACCTGGGAGGCCAGAGCAGTACCTGGGAGTGTCAGAGGTGTACCTGGGAGTGTCTGGTGCACCTGGGAGTGTCATGGGAGAACCTTGGGAATGGGTGAGGTACCTGGGAGGTCAGGAGGTACCAGGAGTGTCTGAGGTGTTCCTGAGCACGGGAGGTGTACCTGAGTATCATCTGAGGCAACGGGAGTACAGAGGTGCACCTGGTAGTACTGGGCTGGTGTGCCTGGGAGGTCAGATGTGTATCTGGAAGTGTTGCAGAACTGTGGGTGTGTCTGAGGTGTACCTGCTAGGCATCGGAGGCAGGCACCTATGAGCACGGAGGTACCTGGGGAGTGTCAGGAGGTGCACCTGGGAGTGTCTGGAGGTGTACCTGGGGAGTGTCTGAGGTGCACCTGGAAGTGTCTGAGGTACATGGAATGTCAGAGGTGCATTCCCAGTGTCATCGGTGTACCTGGGAGTGTCAGAGGTGTGCCTGGAGTGTCAGGAGGTGTACCTGGGAGTGCTTGGGAGGCACCTGGGAGGTCAGAGGTGTACCTGGGAGTGTCAGAGGTACCTGGGAGTGCCAGAGGAATACCTGGGAGTGTCAGAGGCATACCTGGGCGCATCAGGAGGTGTACCTGGGAGGCCAGAGAGTATACCTGGGAGGCCAGAGGTCTACCTGGGAGTGCTCAATGGTGTACCTGGGAGGCCATCGGTGTACCTGGGAGGTCACGGTGTACCTGGGAGGCTTGGGGAGGTGTACCTGGAGTGTCAGGGGGTGTACCTGGGAGGCCAGATTTTAACTGAGTGTCGAGGAAAACTGGAGGCTGGGGAGGTGCACCCAAGGAGGCTCAGGGGTGTACCTGGGAATGTCAGAGGTTTGGCTGGGGAGGCCGGAGGTACCTGGGAGTGTCAGGAGATGCACCTGGAGTGTCTGAGGTACCTGGGAGTGTCTGAGGTGTACCTGGGAGCGTTCATAAACCTGGGAGTGCTCAGAGTAGTACCTGCGACTGTCGAGTGTGCACCCAGAGCGTCAGAGGCGTACCTGGGAGTGTCATCGGTACCTGGGAGTGTCATCGGTGTACCTGGGAGTGTCAGGTGTACCTGGGAGCAACAGAGGTGTACCTGGGAGTGTCAGGGGTGTACCTGGGAGTGTCAGGGTTTTAATTGAGAATGTCGGTGGTAACTGGGAGTGTCAGAGGCACCTGGGAGAGTGCTCAGGGGTGTACCTGGGAATGTCAGAGGGTTTACTGGGGAGTGTCAGAGGTGTGAGTGCCAGAGGTGTACCTGGGAGTGTCAGAGATGTACCTGGGAGTGCTCCGAGGTGTACCTGGGAGTGTCTGAGGTGTACCTGAGTGTCTGAGGTGTACCTGGGAGGTTCAGAGTAGTACCCAGGGACTGTCAGAGGTGTACCTGGGAGGTCACACACCTGGGAGGTCAGAGGAGCACCTGGGAGTGTCAGAGGAGTACCTGGGAGTGTCAGGGGTGTACCTGGGAATGTCAGAGGTTTACCTGGGAGGTCAGAGGTGTACCTGGAGTGTCACAGATGTAACTGGGAGTGTCTGAGGTGTACCTGGGAGGTCTGAAGTGTACCTGGGAGTGTCTGAGTGTACCTGGGAGTGTCAGGGAGAGAACCAGGAGTGTAAGAGGTGTACCTGGGAGTGTCAGAGGTGTACCAGGAGGTCAGAGGAATACCTAGGAGTGCCAGAGGTGTACCTGGATGTCATTTGTACCGGGAGTGTCAGAGGTGCACCAGGGAGTGTCAGTGGTATACCTGGGAGGCTGGCTGAGTACCTGGGAGTGTCAGAGGTGTACCTGGAAGTGTCATGGTGTACCTGGAAGTGTCAGGGGTGTACCTGGAAGTGTCAGAGGTGTACCTGGGAGTGCCTGAGGTGTACCTGGGATTGTGAGGTGTACCTGGGAGGCCGGAGGTAACTGGGAGTGTCAGAGGTGTACCTGGGAGTTCGGAGGTGTACCTGGGAGGTCAGGTGTAGCACCTGGGAGTGTCAGGAGGTGTATCTGGGAGTGCCTGAGGTATACCAGGGAGGTCAGAGGGTGAACCAGGGAGTGTCAGAGGTGAACCAGGGAGTGTCTGAGGTGTACCTGGGAGTATCGGAGGTGTACCTGGGAGCACGGGAGGTGTACATGGGAGGACAGGGGTGTACCTGGGAGGCCGGAGGTGTAACTGGGAGGCCAGAGGTACCTGGGAGTTTCAGAGGTAATGTGGGAGTGTCAGTGTAGTACCTGGGAGCATGTCAGAGGTGTATCTGGGAGTGCCTGAGGTGTACCTGGGAGGTCAGGAGAACAAGTGAGTGTAAGAGGTGTACCAGGGAGGTCAGAGGTGTACCAGGGAGTGCAGAGGTGAACCAGGGAGTGTCAGAGGTGAACCAGGGAGTGCCTGAGGTGTACCTGGGAGACGGAGGTGTACCTGGGAGTATCGGCGGTGCACATGGGAGTGTCAGGAGGTGTACCTGGTAGTATCATTGGTGTACCTAGGAGATCGGAGGTACCTGGGACATCAGGGTGTACCTGGGAGTCAGAGGTACCTGGAAGGGTCAGGGGTACCCAGAAGTGTCAGGGGTGTGGGCGGGAGTGTCAGAGGTATCTGGCAGTGTCAGCGGTGTACCTGGGAGGCCTGAGGTGTACCTGGGAGTGTCTGAGGCCGAAGTGTCTGAGGTGTACATGGAGTGTCAGAGGTGTATCTGGCAGTGTGCAGGTGGTGTACCTGGGAGGTTCATGGTGTACCTTGGAGTGTCAGAGGTGTACCTTGGAGGTAGAAGTGTGCCTGGAGGCAGAGGTGCACTTGAGTGTCACAGGTGCACCTGGGAGTGTCTGAGGTGTACCTGGGAGTGCTCTGAGCTGTACGCAGAGTGTCTGAGGTGTACCTGGCAGTGTCTGAATACCTGGCAGTGCTCAGAGGAGTACCTGGGATGTCAGGGGTACCTGAATGTCAGAGGTTTACCTGGGAGTGCTCAGAGGTGTACCTGGGAGTGTCAGAGGTGACCTGGGAGGTTAGAGGTGCACCTGGAAGTGTCAGAGGTGTACCTTGGAGTGTCATTGGTGTACCTGGGAGGTCATTTAGTACCTGGGAGTGTCAGAGGAATACCAGAGTTGGAGTGGTGTACCTGGGAGTGTTGGTATACCTGGGAGTGTCAGAGGTGACCGAAGGTCAGGTGTACCATGTCAGGGGTACCTGGAAGTGTTAGAGGTACCTGGGAGCCTGAGGTGTACCTGGGATTGACAGAAGGGCACCTGGGAGGTCAGGGGTAACTGGGAGTGTCAGGTGTACCTGGGAGTGTTATAGGTGTATCTGGCAGTGTCATGGGTAACTGGGAGGCCATGGTGTACCTGGGAGTGTCAGAGGCTGGGAGAGTCAGAGGTGCAATTGGGAGCAAGTCAGCACCTGGGAGTTATAGAGAGCAACTGGGAGTGTCTGCGCTGTACCTGGGAGTGTTGAAGGTACTTGCAGTGTCTGAGGTGTACCCGGCAGTGCTGGGTGTACCTGGCAGTGCGAAGCGGTACCTGGGAGGTTGAAGGTGTACCTGGGAGTGTCAGAGGTTTACCTGATGCTCATGGCATACCTGGGAGGTCAGCGACACCTGGGAGTGTCAGAGGTGTTCTGGGAGTGTCAGAGGTGTTTGGGAGTGTCGGAGGAGTACCTGGCAGCGTCAAAGGAGTACCTGGAGTGCAGAGGTGTACCTGCGATTGTCTGAGGTGTACCTGGGAGTGCCAGAGGTGTACCTGGAAGTGTCAGCAGGTGTACCTGGTGTGCTGGGCTGGTGTACCTGGGAGTGCCAGAGGTACTGAGTGTCAGAGGAGTACCTGGGAGTGTCAGAGGAGTACCTGGGAGTGCTGAAGGGATGGAAGGCTCAGAGGTTAACCTGGGAGGCCAGAGGTGTACCTGGGAGGCAGAGATGTAACTGGGAGTGCCAAGGCGCAGGCCTGGGAGTAACGTGGGAGTGCATGTGTACCTGGGAGTGCTGAGGTACTGGGAGGCCATGGTGTACCTGGAGTGTCAGAGGTGCACCTGGGAGGTCAGAGGTGTACCTGGGAGTATCAGAGGTGCACGCAGTGAGTGTCAGAGGTGTTCTCCAAGAGTGTCAGAGGTGTACTGGGATTGTCAGAGGTGTACCTGGGAGGTCAGAGGTGCACTGGAAGGCTCAGAGGTACCTGGGAGAGGCTGGCTGGTGCACGGGAGTGTCTGAGGTACCTGGGAGGGGAGAACCAGGAGTGTAAGAGGTACCTGGGAGGCTCAGAGGTACCAGGAATCAGAGGAATACCTAGAGTAAGCCGAGGTAGCACCTGGGAGTGTCAGACGTGTACCTGGAGTGTCGGATGTGCACTAAGCGTGCTGGCTGGTACCTGGGAGCTCAGAGGCCTGGAAGTGTCAGAGGTGTACCTGGGAGGCTGGACTGGTGTACTGGGAGGTTAGTGTACCTGGGAGTGTCAGAGGTGCACCAGGGAGCATAGTGGTATACCTGGGAGCATGCACTGGTGTATCTGGGAGGTCAGAGGTACCAGGGAGGTTAGAGGTGAACCAGGGAGTGTCAGTGGTGAACCAGGGAGGTCTGAGGTGCACCTGGGAGTATCGGAGGTACTGGGAGTGTCAGAGGTGTACTGGTAGTGTCACTGGTGGGAGGTCAGAGGTGTGGACCTGGGGTCAGAGATGTACCTGGGAGTGCCATTAGTACCTGGGAGGCCATTTTAGTACCTGGAGGTCAGAGGTGTACCAGGGGAGGTCAGTGGTATACCTGGGAGGTTGCTGGTGTACTGGGAGTGTTGAAATGGAAGTGCTGCGGTGTACTAAGTGCGTGTACCTGGAAGTGTCATTGGTGTACCTGGAGTGTCAGAGGTGTTCTGGGAGTGTCGGAGGAGTACCTGGCAGCGTCAAAGGAGTACCTGGAGTGTCAGCGGTAACCTGGTAGTGTCAGTGGTGTACCTGGGTGTGTAGAGTTGTACTTGGGAGTGTATTGGTGGAGCTGGGAGTGTCAGAGTTGTATCCGGAAGTGTCAAAGGTGTACCTGGGAGATCAGAGGTGTACCTGGGAGTGACAGGGTACCTGGGAGGTCGGAGGTGTAACTGGGAGTGTCAGGTGTACCTGGGAGTGTCAGAGGTGTACCTGGGAGGCCAGTGTAGTACCTGGGAGTGTCAGAGGTATCTGGGAGTGCCTGAGGTGTACCTGGGAGGCCAGAGAACAAGTGAGTGTAAGAGGTGTACCAGGAGTGTCAGAGGTGTACCAGGGAGTGTCAGAGGTGAACCAGGGAGGCTAGAGGAACCAGGGAGGTCTGAGGTGCACTGGGAGTATGGAGGTGTACCTGGGAGTGAGTGTGCAAGCGGAGTGCCAGAGGTGTACCTAGCATTACTGGTGTAAGCAGAGACGGAGGTACCTGGAGAGTGAGGGGGTACCTGGGAGTGTCAGATGTGTACCTGGAAGGATTGGGGTGTACCGAAGTGTCAGGGTGTACATGGAGTGTCAGAGGTGTATCTGGCAGTGAGAAGCGGTGTCTGGGAGTGTCTGAGGTACCTGGGAGGTCTGAGGTGTACCTGGAAGTGTCTTGAGGTGTACATGGAGTGTCAGAGGTGCATCTGGCAGTTCAAGGTACCTGGGAGTGTCCAAGGTACCTTGGAGGTCAGTGGTGTACCTGGAGGCAGAAGTGTGCCTGGGAGGCCAGAGGCACTTGGGAGTGTCACAGGCACCTGGGAGGTCTGAGGCACCTGGGAGCAGTCTGAGCTGCACCTGGGAGTGTCTGAGGTGTACCTGGCAGTGTCTGAGGTGTACCTGGCAGTGCCAGAGGAGACCTGGGAGTGTCAGGCACCTGGGAATGTCAGAGGTTTACCTGGAGGTCAGAGGTGTACTTGGAGGCTGGAGGTGTACCTGGAGGCCGAGAGGTAACTGGGAGGTTGGGGTGCACCTGGAGTGTCACAGGTGTCATCTGGAAGTGTCATGTGTAACTGGGAGGTCAGCGAATACCTGGGAGTGTCAGAGGTGCCTGGGAGTGCAGAGGTGACTGGGAGTGTCACAGGTGCACCTGGGAGTTATAGAGGAGCAACTGGGAGGTCTGGGCCTGCACCTGGGAGGTTCAAGTGTACTTGGCAGTGTCTGAGGTGTACCTGGCAGCAAGCCAGGTGTACCTGGGAGGTCATGGTGCACCTGGGAGGTCATGGGGTACCTGGGAGGTCAGAGGTGCACCTGAGTGACAGCGGCATACCTGAGAGCAAGGTATTCCTGGAGCAAGGCTGAGGCACCGGGAGGCTGAGGCAGCCTGGGAGCAAGCGGAGGAGCACTGCAGCGTCAAGAGTCCTTGGAGTGTCAGAGGTGTACCTGCGATTGTCTGAGGATGTACCTGGAGTGTCAGAGGTGCACCTGAAGGCAGGTACCTGGGAGGCTGGTGTACCTGGGAGGTCAGAGGTGACCTGGGAGGCCAGAGGAGCACTTGGGAGCACAGAGGAGTACCTGGAGTGTCAGGTTTACCTGGGAATGTCAGAGGTTAACCTGGGAGAGCCAGAGGCACCTGGAGTGCCAAGAGATGTAACGTGAGGCAAGCGTGCACCTGGGAGCAGCAAGTGTACCTGGGAGTGTCAGCAGTGCACTTGGGAGCAAGTCCCAGGTGTACCTGGGAGTGTCAGCGGTGCACCTGGAGTGTCAGAGGTGCACCTGGGAGCAACAGAGGTACCTGGGAGCATCAGAGGTACTTAAGGAGTGCCAGAGGTGTTCTAAGAGGTCAGAGGTACCTGGATTGCTGGGAGGTGCACCTGGAGCACAGGTGCACCTGGAAGTGTCAGAGGTACCTGGAGAAGCCACAGGTACCTGGGAGGTCAGAGGTAGCACCAGGGAGTGCAGTGGTGTGCCTGGGAAGCAAGCCATAGTGTACTTTGGAGTGTCAGAGGTCAGGCCTGGAAGCATGGGTGTACCCAAGCAAACTGGTGTAACGGAAGTGTCACCTGGGAGCAAGCCAGAGGTGTACCCAGAAAAGCAGAGGTGTACCTGGGAGGCCAGAGTTGTACTTGGAGGTGGATTGGTGTACCTGAGAGGCCAGAGGTGTATCCGGAAGTGTCAGAGGTGCACCTGGGAGTACCAGAGGCACCTGGGAGTGTCAGGGGTGCCTGGGAGCAACAGGGTGTAACTGGGAGGCCTGAGGTAATGGGAGGCCAGAGGTACCTGGGAGGCCAGGTACCTGGGAATGCAGAGAGCTTACCTGGAGTGTCAGAGGTACCTGGGAGGTCAGAGATGTACCTGGAGTGTCTGAGGTGTACCTGGGATTGTCTGAGGCAACCTGGGAGTGTCTGAGGTAAATGGAGGCCAAAGTAGTACCTGGAGAGTGTCAGAGGTGTACCTGGAGTGTGAGGTACCTGGAAAGTCTGATGAGCACCTGGGAGGCCAGAGAGTACTTGGAGCAAGGTGTACCTGGGAATGTTAGGAGGTTTACCTGGGAGGCTGGGAGGTACCTTGGAGGTTGATGGGTACCTGGAGAGCAAGAGGTAACCAGGAGGCTGAGGTGAACCAGTGTCAGAGGTGAACCAGGAGGCCTGAGGTGTACCTGGGAGGAGGTATACCTGAGTGTCAGGAAGAGTACCTAGGAGTGTCAGAGGTGTTACCTGGGAGGCTGAGGTGTACCTGGAGTGTCGGATGTGTACCTGGGAGCACAGAGATGAGGCCTGGGAGTGCTCGGAGTGTTGAGGTACCCAGAGTGTAAGAGCTGCACCTTAAGCTGGGAGGTACCAGGGAGTAAAAGGAGGTACCAGGGAGGTCAGGAGGTGAACCAGGGAGGTCTGAGGTGCACCTGGAGATCGGAGGACTGGAGCACGAGGCACCAAGAGATCAGAGATGTTCCAGTGTTGCCACAGGTACCTGGGAGTGTCAGATGAAGTGTCAGAGGTACCTGGGAGTACTGAGGTGCACCTGGGAGGTCATTGGTGTACCCTGGGAGGCCAGAGGTACCTGGAAGTGTTAGGGTGTACCTGGAAGTGTCAGAGGTGTACGGGACTGTCTGAGGTACCTGGGAGCGTCTGAGGTGTACCTGAAGTGTCTGAGGTGTACATGGAATGTGGTCCAGTATCTAGTGTCATCGGTGTACCTGGAGTGTAAGAGGTGCACCTGGGAGTGTCAGAGGAATACCACGGAGAGTCAGAGGTATAACCTGGCGTATCAGAGGTGTACCTGGGAAGGGACAGAGCACCTGGGAGTGTCAGAGGCACCTGGGAGGCAGAGGCCTGGGAGTGCTCGGGAGGTGTTCCCAAGAGTGTCAGAGGTGTACCTGGGATTGTCAGAGGTGCACCTGGGAGGCTCAGGAGGTGCACCTGAAGTGCCAGAGGTGTACCTGGAGAGCTCGCTGGTGTACCTGGGAGCTGAGAGGTGTACCAGGAGTGTCAGAGGTGCACCTGGGAGCAATTGCGTACCTGGGAGGTCAGGAGGTGTACTTGAAGGCTGGGGCACCTGAAAGTCAGGCGGTACCAAGCACAGAGGTGCACCTGGGATGTCCTGAGGTGTAACACGCAACGAACGTGAAGCACAATGA
>NW_024723098.1:0-10399 GCF_018991925.1 Homarus americanus | reverse complement strand
GATGCTGGTCCCGTGTCGTTTTAGTTGTTGGGAGCACTCGTCCACCCAAGAGATCCTTTGCTACCCTGCTAACCAGTGACAAGCCTACACTGATCGTTCCAACGGCGACAATCGCCAATCCTCAAACATCACGGCAGTCTCAAACGGCAGTCAATCTCTCGCAGTCAATTTCTCGCAGTCAAACTCGCGGTCAAGTGGGTTCTGACGGAAACCCTGAAATGAACTCACTGTTAGCTCTTGTTAACTTTATCACTGCCCTATCTAAACCCTGTCTGAGATCGAATGAGACTTACTTGTTATACTGCAATAGTGCAGCACAGGTGACTAGGCCACGTGACTATTTCTGTGACGGACGCGCAAGGACGTCTTGCTGGACCGAATGCTTTCACGTGACTGAGAACCAGCCAGCGTTGCGTCTCTCCAAGGCGCTAGCTTAGGCCTAGTGACATATTTTCCGCCTAACTAATAACTCCTTGGGACACCCATAACATTATTCAGACTGATAAACGATCTATAATAATTTCAAATTCAATAATAGTCCCTTAACTTCATGAATCGCGTCATTATTAATTCGGCAAATTACATTTAATATCATATAGGCCTAGTTCCACAACCTCTCACTATGTGTATATATATATATATATATATATATATATACATATATATATATATATATATATATATATATATATATATATATATATATATATATATATATATATATATATATATATATATATATACAGTTGTACCCCACTTAACGTGGTCAATTGAACCCAGAGGGTCCCGCGTTAAGTGAACAACAGAACATATGGGATTAATTCCAATAGAACCCAGCCCGACCCCCAAACTCCACTTTTTGACGACACATAACTATGTTGTAGTAAAAATTCTATCTTAACTTTATGATGGTATGAAAAAACAAGTAATATAGAAGAGGTTAGGTTAGGAAAGATAAAGGTTAACATAGGAAAAATAAAGAATAGGTTAAAAAACGAAAAATTTTGTGGAACACTTACGGTAGTAGAAGAGATGGGTCGGCATACGGGGATGGAGGCTGGTTCCGAGGCAGAGGGCAGATTACTGGCCCTCAGGTGAATCACCATTACTAGGTGAATCAACATCACTGTCACTTACAGTTGTCAGGGCTTCCCTGACAAATCCCTCAAAGTCAACTTCACTTTCACTATCACTGGCTTGGGCTGGTTGTGGTGGGTTGCGGGCGAAGAACTCGGTTATGCTTTGCTGACGGCTGGTGTTGATGTTGTCGTGATACACCTTGATGTACGGCTCCATAGCCTGCACCAGTCGGGTATGGAAGACTTCATAGCGTTCATCGTCATTGTCGCGGGAAAGGACGGACTTAATTTTTTCTGTTAACTCTATGACACACTTAATATCACTATGACTTAAACTAGGTTCTTCGGAGAATGACGCACCTTCTTCCTCCTCTTCACTGGCGTGTTCTTCTTCCAACATCTCGTCGGCAGTCACTTCAGGATCTTTGATCACCTCCAGGATGTCTTCGTTGGTGGTCTCGGAGAAGCCTTCAGCTGTAATGTTGAGTGCAGCTTCTCTGGCAAGGTCCACTGCTACTGCAACAGTCTGAACCTGACCAGTCACAGGTTCACTCCTCCTCTCACCTGGTATGCCATGCAACACATGTCTCCATGCGTGACGAATCGTAGCAATAGTCAGCAGATCCCATGCCTCCACCAAGATGTCTACAGCTTGTTTAACGTTAAACTTCTTCCAAAATTGTTTGACGAGAAGTTCTTGAGTCACCGCCTCTTGTTCCTTGTCCTCGTCGCTTTTGCTCTCGCTGTCGGTGTCACCCAGCTTACGCAACTCATCCTTGGTGTTGGTAGAGTCGTTCAGGAGCTTGAACTTCTTTGCAGAGTACGCAGCTTTCACATTGCAGATCAACTCCTGGTCCATGGGCTGGATTAATGACGTAGTGTTGGGAGGAAGGAAGACCACTTTTACGTTGGGGTGACGATCCATAAGTAGGGGCGAGTGTCCAGGTGCGTTGTCAAGGAGCAACAAAATATTGAATGGAACATTCTGTTGCTCGCAGAATTTCTGCACGTCAGGAACAAAACAGTTGTCAAACCAGAAGAGGGACAGAGAAGAGGACATCCACGCCTTACGTGCGGTTAGCCAGTGGACATTAAGCTTGTTCATGTCCATATTCTTGTAGGCGTGCGGCTTGCGGGCTTTGTGAATCACCGATAACTTTGGTTTACAGGTACCGGAGGCATTGGTGGTAAACATGACGGTGATGCGTTCCTTCTGCAACTTCCGACCCCTTACCTTGCTGGCAGACTGGACAACGAAGGTCTTGGAAGGTAACTTTTTCCAGAAAAGACCAGATTCGTCCATGTTAAACACCTGGTCGTCACTGTACTGTCCTTCCTCCATAATCTCACGTAAAAACGGAGGAAAATCTCTAGCCGCCACACGGTCAGCACTCGCTTCCTCACCACCAATGTTGATGTTGGTGATCTTGTTCCTCTTCTTAAACCTATGCAGCCAACCAGAGGAAGCACTGAAGGGTTTGGGCTCTGCAATTCCCAGTTTACGTGTCACTGCTGCGTATGGCTCACGTGCGTACTCCTGCACTGAGCGCGTGTCCACCGCCATGTTGCGTCGCGCCTGACGCACCAAATAACTCACCAGCAAATTTTCCACTTTTGCCAGCACCCTGTTCTGGCAATACCTGATAGATGAAGCACCTGCAGACTTTGTGATTTTCATGTGCTCTTTGATCTTGGCTGCATCCTTCTTGATCGTACTAATCGTAGATTCGTTGACGCCATGCTGGCGCGCGAGATCAACTTGCCGTCTTCCTTTCTCCAAATCTTGAACAATTTGGTACTTCACCTCGTAGCTTAATGAACGTCGTGTCTTCTTTGGCTTAGTGCCGCTGGGTCCAGGTAAGGAAAGGTCTCTCTCTGGGGGCGATGGTGGTCCGGCGGAAGCCATTTTACGGAACAATGGATGCGCGTTAACACGGGGTGGCCTTGAGGGATGAAACTGCCGCGGCTAGGTCAAGCGTCGTCTCTCCTCCCTCCCTCCCTCCCTCCCTCCCTCCCCGGGGTGGTCACGTCATAATACTTTAAGCCAATTACAGCTAGCAGCAGAGGGGGGTAGGGATGCATGGCCAATTACAGTCCGATACGTCATATGACGTCAGTGATAACGCAACAAAGACACACACTGCGCAACCTTACCGCGCGGCTTGCCCAAGCAGAGGGAGGAGCACAGGCAGGCAGGCGGGCGCGTGGCGCGTGGGCAAAATCTAAAAATAGCATCTCGAGCCGGACACTCACCGCGTATATGTGGAAAAAATCCGTGTTAAGTGAAAGTTCAGCTCTGGCAAGGCACCGCGTATATGCGAAAACGCGCTAAGTGAAACCGCGTTAGGCGGGCTAATACTGTATATATATATGTGAGTGTGTATATATATATGTGTATATATATGTGTGTATATATATATATATATATATATATATATATATATATATATATATATATATATATATATATATATATATATATATATATATATATATATATGGAAACAACGGAGTACCTTAGCTTTCGTCTTTATTCAAGACATCTTCAGAGGCAACTGGATTACATGGACAGAGAGAGGCTTAAATATACAGGGTGACCTAAAAACATGAGGTCAGGTCAAAATGATGACATCCACTAATCCCCACACCAACACAAGTAGAGGAGCTTAAGAGAAGGGAGGTGACGTGACTAGACAAGTCAGGTCAGAAAAAAGGGGGCCCACAAAATAACTATCATACATCTAGATCAAAGGTTTTCAAAGCATTTTTAACCTTGGGCCACTGACAAATAAATTTATGTAACATATTATCAGTTTTGAACTGACCATCACTAAGGTTTATTGATTTTAATTCCTTAATCAAACTAGCTTCAACAAGAAGTCTTTCTGTGACACAAGATGATTTGAATACTTCTAAGCTTTTTTCCCAAGCAATGGGGTGATTATTATTCCTAACATGAACAAACAAGGCACTGCTTTCAGATGCAGTTCTGATATTATACTTATGATGTTTGATTCTGAGCTGCAGTGTTTTTCCTGTCTGACCTACATAATTAAAATTACATTTGCTACATGGAATACAATAAACACTTCCATTTACATTCAAACATGGGCTATTCCTTATTAACATATTGGTAATGGTGGAGTCATACTTGAAAACAACATTAATATTTAGAAGCTTGAGGGACCGAACTAACGGGACAAATTCATTACGATAGGGCAGAGTCAAAATATTCTTAAGTGTAGGAACTTGTCTGGTTTGAGAGGAATGAAAGGATTTTTTAGCCCTTTTAAAACAACGATCAACAAACACAGAAGGGTACCCAAGTTTATGTGCAATAGAACGAATGTGTTTCAATTCATCGTCAATAAATTCAGAGTCACAAATACGCAGACTTCTTAAAAACATAACAGAAAAAACTGACATTTTGGTAGACTCAAGGTGATTCGATAAAAAGTGAATGAAACTGTCTACCTGTGTGGGCTTTCTATATACCTTAAATTTATAGTTTTGGCCATTTCTCATGATAAGCATATCAAGAAATGGAAGGGATTCATTTATTTCTCTTTCAATCTGAAAGCAGTGCCTTGTTTGTTCATGTTAGGAATAATAATCACCCCATTGCTTGGGAAAAAAGCTTAGAAGTATTCAAATCATCTTGTGTCACAGAAAGACTTCTTGTTGAAGCTAGTTTGATTAAGGAATTAAAATCAATAAACCTTAGTGATGGTCAGTTCAAAACTGATAATATGTTACATAAATTTATTTGTCAGTGGCCCAAGGTTAAAAATGCTTTGAAAACCTTTGATCTAGATGTATGATAGTTATTTTGTGGGTCCCTTTTTTCTGACCTGACTTGGCTAGTCACGTCACCACCCTTCTCTTAAGCTCCTCTACGTGTGTGTTGGTGTGGGGATTAGTGGATGTCATCATTTTGACCTGACCTCATGTTTTTAGGTCACCCTGAATATTTAAGCCTCTCTCTGTCCATGTAATCCAGTTGCCTCTGAAGATGTCTTGAATAAAGACGAAAGCTAAGGTACTCCGTTGTTTCCATCTCTCTCCCGCAGTGATTTTTATATATATATATATATATATATATATATATATATATATATATATATATATATATATGTATGTATATATATGTATATATATATATATATATATATATATATATGTATATATATATATATATATATATATATATATATATATATATATATATATATATATATATATATATATATATATATATATATATATATATATATATATATATATATACTTCATTTTTAGTCCATATAACACGCGGACTTTGAACATATAATCAACGCCCTCACCAGCAAGGAATCGAACCCTCGACCTACTGGGTGTGACTAGGGAACGCTTACCGGCTAGGCCACAAGGACACTAAAAGCAGTTCTAGACTCTGTTATATTTCACACAAAGCCTGTTCAACGAGCTGATGGCGCCGTGAACCTCAATGGGAAACTGCCCGTGCCTCTTATGTGGTGTCAGTAGCATTTTACCGAATCCAGCTGGTATGAAACGCGAGGTACATATATATACTTCATTTTTAGTCCATATAACACGCGGACTTTGAACATATAATCCACGACCTCACCAGCAGGGAATCGAACCCTCGACCTACTGGGTGGGACTAGGGAACGCTTACCGGCTAGACCACAAGGACACTAAAAGCAGTTCTAGACTCTGTTATATTTCACACAAAGCCTGTTCATCGAGCTGATGGCGCCGTGAACCTCATTGCTAAACTGCCCGTGCCTCTTCTATGGTGTCAGTATATATATATATATATATATATATATATATATATATATATATATATATATATATATATATATACACCTAGACCCCGACTTACGACGGGGTTAGGGACCCAAATCCAGGTCGTAAGTCCGACATGGTTGTAAGTCCGACATAGATAAAAAAAAAATTTTTTTTAATAAAAAATCTACAATGAAATACAGTACAGTAAAAGTAATGAATAATGATGAATTGATACAGTACAGTGAAAGTAATAAATAATAAGGAATGGATACAGTGTGACTGAGCACTTAACCTTTAATGTAGTCAGCTGAATGCACATGGGGCCCCCATAATTTTCTAATTATACATGGAGACTACATTAACTGGAAACGTTTCGGTATAGAAAATGCGTGTGTCATTTAAAAAAATAAAATAATTTTTTTTTTTTTTTTATCTATATCTGAGGCGGTCGTAAGTCCCGACGGTCGTAAGTCCACGTAGTCGTAAGTCGGGGTCTAGGTGTAATATATATATATATATATATATATATATATATATATATATATATATATATATATATATATATATATATATATATATATATATATATATATATATATATATATATATATTATTACCCCGCCTAACGCGGTTTCACTTAACGCGATTTTTCATATACGCGGTGCCTCGCCAGAGCTGAACTTTCACTTAACACGGATTTTTTCCACATATACGCGGTGAGTGTCCGGCTGGAGACGCTATTTTTAGATTTGCCCCACCCGCCACCCTGCCTGACTGCCTGTTTTAGCTCATAAAATTCATACAAATTACCCGGCCAGAATATAATTTACATTGCTGGAATTCTTATAATTTGGTGATCATTTTGAATATAAACGTCATATATATTGCATTAGACATACAAATTTTAGATAAAAAATTTTCTCAGAGTAACTATGTTATCTTTTGTGCAAAATACATGAGATTTATATTCAAAATATTCCTGGTGTTACAAGGAATCCAGCAATGTCAATTATATTATCCTAACTTTAGTTTGAGGTATTATTTATTAAAATTTAGTGGTTATCCCACACATCTCCTTGGGACGGTTGGTGGGGGGGACCGACCGACCATCTGTTACCCTGTGAAGAATTATTATTTTTTTTTATTAACTGAAGATATTTGTTTTGGCTCATAAAATTCATACAAATTATCCGGTCTGAATATAATTTACATTGCTGGAATTCTTATAATTTGATGATCATTTTGAATATAAACATCATATTTTTGCATTAGACATACAAATTTTAGATAAAATTTTTTCTCAAATTAACTATGTTATCTTTTGTGCAAAATATATGACATTTATATTCAAAATATTCCTGGTCTTACAAGGAATCCAGCAATGTCAATCATATTATCCTAACTTTAATCTGAGGTATTATTTAATACCAAATGTTAAAAACCCTGGAAGGGAGGATTGGTGGGGGGTGGGGGGGAGGGTTGGGACTGACCGCGCGGTTGGAAGAGGGGGGGAGGGCAAGGTGGGGTACTTTGATTGACAGATAGTGTTGTGAAGATTATTATTTTTTTTTTATTAACTGAAGATATTTGTTTTAGCTCATAAAATTCATACAAATTACCCGGTCAGAATATAATTTACATTGCTGGAATTCTTATAATTTGGTGATCATTTTGAATATAAACATCATATATTTTTCATTAAACATACAAATTTTAGATAAAATTTTTTCTCTAGGTAACTATGTTATCTTTTGTGCAAAATATATGACATTTATATTCAAAATATTCCTGGTCTTACAAGGAATCCAGCAATGTCAATTGTATTATCCTAACTTTAGTTTGGGGTATTATTTATTAAAATTTAGTGGTTTTCCCCCAAAAATTTCTCTGAGAGGGAAGAGCCAGCGAGTGTAGTGTGAGAGAGGGAGGGAGTTGAGTCCATTATTTGAATGGACATTAACTTGGCGACTGTATTTCTCTTAAAATATGCTGAATTGTGTTGCATGTACCATCATAAAATTAAAGATGTTATTTTTACTACAACATAGGTATGTGTACTTCAAAAAGTGGAGTTTAGAAGGTCAGCCGGTTTCTGTGGAATTAATCCCATGTTCATATTTGTTCACTTAAGGACCCTCTAGGTTCAATTGACGCGTTAAGTGAAATTTAACATATATATATATATATATATATATATATATATATATATATATATATATATATATATATATATATATATATATATATATATATATATATATATATATATATATATATATATAGTAGGGTATGCTATAACAGAGCAGTTTTGCTATAAATTGAGAATGCTATGAACGAAACTCCTAGAACGAACATTATTTAATTATTATTATTTTTTTTTTTTTTTACTAATTTATTTTTTTTTATTACAAGTATTAATGATATTCTTTATTTCAGGGGTTTAGAAGCATATTTATGCACTTTTTTACAATTTTTACAATTTTATATTATATTTTCAGTGTTAAGTGGTTGTAATTGGGGGCCTGGAACAGATTAATCCTATAACGAACGAATGCTATAACGAACAAGGTCCTAGAACCAATTAGATTCGTAATAGCATACCCCACTGTATATATATATATATATACTGATAACCACGGAAATAAGAAACACGAAATTTCCCAGCGCTTTAGTGTAATTCCTCTTCAGGTTTGTACTCACCCTGAAGATGTAGTGCAACGCTGGGAACTGTGTTTTCCTTAATGATTTATCCTTATATATATATATATATATATATATATATATATATATATATATATATATATATATATATATATAAACACAGTATTACCCCGCTTTACGCAGTTTCACTTAACGCGATTTCTCATATACGCGGTGCCTCGACAGAACCGAACTTTCACTTAACGCGGTTCATCTACTCATATACGCGGTGAAGTATAATATTTTTTATTTTATTTAGCTCATAAAATTCATACAAATTACCCGGCCAGAATATAATTTACATTGCTGGAATTCTTACAATATGATGATCATTTTGAATATAAACATCATAGATTTTGCATTAGACATACAAATTTTAGATATGATGTTTACTCTGAGTAAATATGTTATCTTTTGTGCAAAATATATGACATTTATATTCAAAATATTCCCGGTCTTACAAGGAATCCAGCAATGTCAATTATATTATCCTAACTTTAGTTTGAGGTATTATTTATTACTAAAAAGGTAAATATTCTGGTTTTCCCACACATCTGGTAGGGAGGGTTGGTGGGGGGTGGGGGGGAGGAAGGGACCGACCGACCATCTGGCACGGTGTGAAGAATATTTTTCTTTTTTTTTATTAACTGAAGATATTTGTTTTAGCTCATAAAATTCATACAAATTACCCGGCCAGAATATAATTTACATTGCTGGAATTCTTACAATTTGATGATCATTTTGAATATAAACATCATAGATTTTGCATTAGACATACAAATTTTAGATATAATGTTTACTCTGAGTAAATATATTATCTTTTGTGCAAAATATATGACATTTATATTCAAAATATTCCTGGTCTTACAAGGAATCCAGCAATGTCAATTATATTATCCTAACTTTAATCTGAGGTATTATTTATTACTAAATGTTAAAATCTAGTTTTTCACCCAACATTTCTCTTGTAGGGAGGGTTGGTTGGGGGTGGGGGGTAGGGTTGGGACGGAGTGACCATCTGGCGCGGTTGGAAGAGGGGGGGAGGCAAGGTGGGGTACTTTGATTGACAGATAGTGTTGTGAAGAATATTTTTTTTTATTAACTGAAGATATTTGTTTTAGCTCAAAAAATTCATACAAATTACCCGCACAGAATATAATTTACATTGCTGGAATTCTTACAATTTGATGATCATTTTGAATATAAACATCATAGATTTTGCATTAGACATACAAATTTTAGATATAATGTTTACTCTGAGTAAATATGTTATCTTTTGTGTAAAATATATGACATTTATATTAAAAATATTCCTGGTCTTACAAGGAATCCAGCAATGTCAATTATATTATCCTAACTTTAGTTTGAGGTATTATTTATTAAAATCTAGTGGTTTTCCCCCCAAAATTTCTCAGAGGGGAAGAGCCAACAGTGTAGTGTGAGAAGAGGGGGAGGGAGTTGAGTCCATTATTTGAATGGACATTAACTTGGCGACTGTATTTCTCTTAAGTATTAATTGTGTGCATGTACCATCATAAAATTAAGATGTTATTTTTACTAGAACATAGGTATTGTGTCGGAAAAAGTAGAGTTTGGGGGTCGGGCCAGTCTCTATTGGAATTAATCCCATATGTTTTGTTGTTCCATTTACGCGGATTTCACTTAACGCGGTACCCTGTGGTTTCAATTGACCGCGTAAATCGGGGTACTACTGTATATATATATATATATATATATATATATATATATATATATATATATATATATATATATATATATATATATATATATATATATATATATATATATATATATATATATATATA
>NW_024723097.1:0-14902 GCF_018991925.1 Homarus americanus | reverse complement strand
TTCTCCACCGCCTCCCACCCATTCTCCCTCCCTTACTCCCACCCCCACTTACCTGCCTCCTCCTTACTCCCACCCCTTACTCCCACCCTTACTCCCATGCCTTACTCCCACCCCTTACTCCCACCCTTTACTCCCACGCCTTACTCCCACCCTTCACTCCTACCCTTCGCTTCTACCCCCACTGTTACCCCACACTACGCTGGTAATTGAAGACATCATACATTTGTTCACTTAGACACCACTTATTATTCAGGACCTAATGGCTATAATATCAGAGTCATTATTCTTAACTCAACTTTATATATATATCAATTGTCAAAAACCTTCACCACAAGAAAGAAAAGAACAGTCAGGTATGGCAGAAAATGTAATAAACGAACATGGAGTAAGACATCAAGCTCCATATTGTAAACAAGATCATCGTCATTGTTTATTTTTTGCGAGGAAAAATATTGTTCGCAATATAATTATAAAAACCTTCTGTAATTCATTCTCTTCATTACACTAAAAGGTAATGAAGTATATAAAGAAAATAGTTTATAAATTACTAAAATAAAAATACGTATAAAAAAGTAAAATAACATCTATTGATGGAATAGAAAAGAATTATATCGTAAGTGGGTAAAAGATTTCTTGGGTGGGTTTTAGAATACAATAACTGTTTTCTGCATTACACCGATGGTTCCAAGTCAGAAATTATCCTTAAGTTTTGTGAATCAGTATTTACAGTTTTTCTTAAAGGGTGACTTAAGTTACGGTAACACGATCCCTTTGATGAGCAATTAATTTGGAGCAAGAAATTACGAGTAATTTCTTCCAAATGTGGTCACACGAGTGGCTCTTGGTTCAGTTACTACAGCAAGAAAAAAAAGTTAACGCCGCTGTGCGAGTAGAAGGGAGAGGGAACATCACAACAACAATGCAGGCGACACAGCAGCTATCCTTGGTATTATTGTTATTATTAAAAAGAAATGAGAGAAAGCGAAGAAAAACTATTGGGGACTCGTAAGTGGCTGGCGAGGAGGAGGAACGAGTGTTTAATATAGACTGGTTCAACTATCGTAGTTACAGTAGGGAGGGTTGTTAGTGTGTGGAGAATGACCGGCTGTATGGGCTTGTGTTTTGTAAACAAACACGCCAAAACACCACCCAAATAATAAACTCAGTGTGTCGTAAAAACTGTTTGTGCATTTTATACATAATGTTATTGATCTATGTTATATATAGCCAAGGTAAATACTCGATAAATAAGCTTCGTGTCATTAAATATGGTATTAACCGGGTTTTGAACCGATAATCTTGCTCGAAATAGTCAAGAAATTGACTATCACGATTGTCAATAAAAATGCTTCAAAAACTTGCTCGAATTTCTCGAAAATTGCTCGAAATAACTTTCCGGCAAGAAATTGCTAAAAAAAAATGCGCCCATGTGACCAGTGCTTTAAGAATTGTATGATATCCTCATGGCAATGGAAACACACACACACACACACACTCACCCCATACACAGTCACACACTCACCATGCACAATCACACACACCCATACACACACCGTACATGCACAAACCATACACACACATACACACACACACACACACACACACACACCATACATACACACACCATACACATACACACACCATACACACATACACACACACACACACACACACCATGCACACACCATACAAACAAACAAACACACACCATATACACACACACACACACACACAATGCACACACACACACCATGCACACTCACACACACACACACCATGCACACTCACACCATGCACACACACACACTAATTGTTTTAATTTAGTTCTTGGAACTCTTAAGTGGCAGCGCTTGATGTAAACACTTCTTGGCATTTTCTGTTTATCTAGTAGCAGGTATACACACAGATGTAATATGAGAAAATAAATTATGAATTCTGTCCAGGGAAGTGTTGTGAATATGACCTTGAGATAACACTTGTGTTAAGTGTGAATTTCCCTGTCTAGTGATATGTCCAACTACTACTCTGGGCCGCGAGACAGTGGTAGTGATTACAGATTGCCCACGAGGGGGCTAGTTTATTGGGCACCCCCTTACATCCTGTGCAAGGTGAAGCGCAGAAGCGTTTACAGTGCCCAACTGGGAAGCATGCGGAGTTCATGCTTGCCTTTATGACTCATGCATTAAGGGCGTAAAAGGCCTGAAGGGTCATGGGTTTTGTCAGCAAGTTACATAAAGTGACAATGATGAGTGTGTGGGGGGAAAATTCCCGGTACAATTTATCTGTTTATGGCAAAGTGTGGCAGGTCCCTATTAATGTGAGCGGTGTTTACTGAATCAGCTGACCCTGGCTCGACCTTTTGAGAGACGCAAGCCAAGTGATCTAAGAGTCGTGAATAACATGGTGAATTACTTGGTGTTATTCATTTGGGTGAATATTTGTATAAATCAAAGGTGCTGTCACACACACACACACACACACACACACACACACACACACACCACACGTGGCACACCACCAACACACAGTTTCTGAGAAGGAGTTTGAGATTGTATTTAACGAAGTCTTAACTGGGAAAATGTTGTATGGCTTTTGTTATGGGGTAAGTTCTGGCGTGAACATTAAGACTATTTTCATAATTTTTTGTAACTAATATTTTTATCTGCCTGGTACAATTATTTATTAATTTGTATTGTAAGTTATGTCTTGATAGTCGATGTAATGTAACAATTTATTTTTTGTGTTAATGTTCATATAGATTGGTTCAGTGTTGCGGCTCTGACTCGTCAACGATGTTAATAAGCTCTTGAGTACATACTGCTGGTGAAACTATGTTATATTAACAACACGACAGACAAGTACTATAATACCTTAACATTTAACAATAATTCAGCCTTAATTTAATTTTTTCACCAACTTAAGACACATAACCCAGAAGGAAGTAAGACGGGCAACATAACGCGGGATATCGTGGCTTCACTAAGTGCAAATTATGGAACTTGAGGTAACACATTATGGGAAAATGCGAGCCCTGCTAAGTGGTTCTCCTCAACATGGACGCAAACATCAGATGGACAAAGAAACAGAAGAACCCCGGATATACATTCATTTATTCTACAAAAAAGTTACGTAAACAAGCGTTAAATACGTTTAAGTAATCACAGTTTACGAAGCTGAAGTCGAGATATTAGAAGATGAAGAAGACTTTAGCATATCAGTATACCCCACGACCGGCGCCAGGATGTTAAGTGTGCCATCAGGGTATATTAGCGCTGAGAGACGGGTGCTATCGTGGTATATTAGCATACCTTCACCCTGAATGGTATATCAAAAAGTACAGGATTTACTTCACAGATATTTAGTTATATCTATCGGTATATTATATAAATTATATCAATATATCTGTGTATACCAAATATGGCATCAGAGTATATCACCGTTTGCCATCATATTCTCTAAATAACCTCAAAGTATACCCCCGAATGTTTAATATCATACACTATAAATGACACTGTAGTATGTTAGTATATAATCAGGGTATAACATAAATAATATCAGCATTGTTTAGAATATCATATATATTAAGCGTGAGGAATGGATGTATATGATTCAATATATCACAGTTACATAAAGCGGTATGTCAGCTCATCAGCATATCACTAGAATGACATCAGAGTATAGGACACTATACTCCAATAAATACTGTCAGGTATCTAAGTATATCAGGGTAATCACTGAGAAGTGTCAGAACATATCAGCATATTCCTTGACTGGTAACAAAGCATATCAACATACTCAAAGTATAATCAATGTCTCCGGAATAAACAAGCCAGTGACAGCAGCATATATTTCTGAAAATCAGCTGTGAAATATGTTCAGAACAGCCCAAAGTATACTATAATACTAAGCAACATTTGAAATATACCAGTATACTTCTTAACAGTCAGGGAAAAAATCATTATACAGATTAGTGTCCTCGAAGCAGATCAACTTGTCTCCTGCTTTCTGGGGACCCATTAGTGGCATATCAGTATATCCAAAGAGACACATCGGAGTATATTACCATATATCCCAAGTGCCATGAAGGGATATCAACATACCTGAGTATATTAACTAGCTCTCATAGTCTTCCACTCTCTCTTAGATCCATCAGAATATGTCAGCATATCACCCTATCTTCTGAAGGTCCAGTTTACCTTGTTCCGAAAGTATGTCGAAGCATACTAACAGATCCCCTGAATGCCTTGAGAACATATCAGTATACTTCTAGGTTAATTCATATCATATCAGTATATCCCCTGAATCTAAGGTATAGCTAACCTCATTTCAAATTATTATTAGAGTATGTTAACATATTCCCTTAGAAGCATACCAGCATATCTCTTATGTCATTACAGTCAACCAGTATACGCTCAGAGATAGATGCAAGCATATCAGGGTATATTAGCATACCCTGTAAGAGAGATATGAGCCTAGCTACATAACCAAGTATATCAGCATACCCCATATGCTCTTATAGTACATCAGCACACCCTCTGAGAGACAGAACCATACCAACATATCAGAACATATTAGTATATCCTTTAGAGTGATATGAACATAATGGCATATCAGATGACAAGAGTATATCAGCATAGTCTTTGAGGAGCATATCAGACCAACCTAGCATAAGCTCTTTAAGATAGATGGGAGCATATCTTAAATAGACTGGAACATACCAGAGCATATTGGCATATTAGCATATTAGCAAGGTGAGGAGGAGGAGGAGGAGGCAGGTGTCCACCGACCAGGTATGCCGATAGTCTGGTGATAATGTGGGTAAAACTGGTGTGTGTGTGTGTGTGTGTGTGTGTGTGTGTGTGTGTGTGTGTGTGTTCGTTCTCATGTTTATTCTTGTAAGGTATGTGTCACCTAGCCGGCCATTTTGTTTACATTTTTCGGTCGCTCTAAAATACCATTAAAACAATATTGAGTATAAACGTTTGGCTCAACTGATGATCTCAAACATGTCCCAACTTTTTTTTGCCTCAACTCCACATTCTGTAACTCATTTAGGTAGATGTCCCTCACTACACATACACTGGACTATGTGTAATGTTGCAGCTAATGTGTTATCAAGATATTGCACATTATAAGTTCATGTGTGGTCATTATTATATCAAACGGAGGAATTTTAAAGAGCTATTACACCACCTGTATCATTAGTTGTCGCCAGGTGAAGGAATGTTTAGGTAGATTATATTTTATTTACTGTAATTAAAGTTTCAATACCTAAGACGTTCCACTATAAGAGTCTTTCAACCTCAGGTAAGGTCTAAAGACTTTCTACTCTAGGTCTTACACCCTGGAGTAGCTGTATCGTCCACATAGGTAATTACTCCACAAGGAACTACAAGTTACACCTTGATGTAATACTTCATTTATTGCCAAACTTTATAGGGAAATATTTTTTCACAAAGAATTTCAAGTTACAATTTCACATAACAAGTCACATTACAAACGTTCCTTCGGCTTACAGTTAAACTTTGCAATGTCAAGATATTTTTTCACTGCAGAGGAAAGTATGCGTCATCATCACCACACACACACACACAAAGACAAAACTCCTGTATCCAGATTCTCAAAAGTTTATAAATTAAATTCTTCCCTAAAATTAAACAGACAATACATCTATTTATCATAGAGTATGTGAACAATATCGACGCCATATTGGTTACCATCTTTGAGTTATATAATTAGTTAGCTTCATAGTGTTAATTATTTAGTTAAAAAGGAAAAATAATCTACTAGTGTGTGTTGTGACCAAAATATATCAACATTGTATTTACTTTCTCCTCCAGGGGGCACTAAGTCTAGAAAAATGACACAATTGACATCTACATAAAGTGACTGATCAAGGGTAGATATTGGCTACCTTTTGTGTTACTTTGAGGTCGTAAGAACACACAGAGCTGCTCTTAAGGATGTTTACCACAATACACCTCAACCAGTTTCTCATTCACTAAGGTCAAACAATAAATCTGGTTCACAAGATACACCGTAAATTTTATTAGAATACAATAATCAATTACTGTATTATTGTATTGAGGCGAATAGTCTTATGGTGTTAAGATGTGTTCTTAAGCCACGAAGGTAAACAAAAGGTATTCAATATCTGCCTTGGTTGACGATGATCTGTAGACGTTAGCAAGTCCTCCTCCTCCTGCTCTCGAGTAAGGTAAGGAAGGCCTCACCTGACCAAAATTGTTAATTAAGATAGATTACCTGAAGATTAACCCTCCCAGCTTATTTCAACTAATGATTAACCTAACGCTACTTGGGAAGTTAAGTTAGGTTAGGTTAAAGGGTAGGGTGGGTAGGGTAGGGGGTAGGAGTAGGGTAGGGTAGGGTAGGTCAGGTCAGGTCAGGTCAGGCAGTGCCAGTGTAGTTAATCTTGAGGTTAAATAAACTAGAGGCTAATCTTCACATGAGCCAGTAAGACACTTTGACGGAGGCGGTTACGTACAACAGGAAAGCTCTGATAACATATAATGTACAGTATATACCGTTTAAGTTGCGTCAGCAGCTCTATACACCACTTATTGACTTACTCATTCACTGCCGTAGAAATATTTACTTCTCTAACAGTTTTCTATATGGTTCCCAGTCATTATAATACGACCTTGTAAAATCAAATGATCTAAATTAAACTAAACTTATCCAAATTAAACTTATTAGCTAACAAATCCTTCTAAAACACGATATATGCAAATCAAAAGTTCTAAATTCAACTTAACTTATCGTAATATAACTATTATAACTAAACCATTTTAATTAAACCTAACCTAAACACCTCAAGTGCCACAAACAGAAGGAAAAAACACCTTTAATATTATCGTGTAGGAGGCCCTGTAACCCACTAACTCCAGGTAATGCATCTATATCAATCTACCTCGTTAGAAGCTCTATAGCTATGATCGTTACCCACTGCTGGAGAACATTTGTACTTCTATAATTACCCCTGGAGAAACAATGCACCAATTTACGATTTATTTATTTTATTTTTCATTTATTTTTTATTCTTGGTCCATACTGTAAACATCGCCCGCTTGTGAGTCCCGTCAGCCATTTTGTTCTAACTTTCGGGATTCTAAAATAAGCTATAAATAAATAAATAAATAAATAAATAAAACAAGCATCTTTTGTTTTTCTAACCCATGAGCTGTGAGTCTTCATTATATACTTCAACATTACTGTAAACTAAGGCTAGAGAGGGTGTGTACAGTACTAGTGGAGTCAAGACGAGAAGGTATTTCAAATCCATAAAGGGTTTTACAAGTGGAGAGTCTTACAAGTGGAGGGTCTTACAGGTGGAGAGTCTTACAAGTGGAGGGTCTTACAGGTGGAGGATTTTAATAAGGATAAATACAGCAAGTCTTACAGTTGAATCAGCCAAGTCGAGGAAAACTCTTAAGAGTCACGTAACTTCTACCTGGTGTTACCTGTAATCAAGCTAAGGTATATGTAAGAAGAATATTATCTCGTTACTATCCATTCCTCTTCCACTATCCTGCGAGGTGGTGTATTAATAGGCACAGATACTCATGATAAAGAAGGAATAAAGAGAAAGACGCAAGATACCTATAAAATGCGACAGAATATACCCACACATGCGTAATCCTAACCCATCCCAACCCAACCCAACCCTATCCTACCCCAGCTTCACCACAGTACACAAAGTCATTCTTGGTATCAGAATGACGCCTAAACACCCTGTATCGCCTAAGACACATTTGAATCGGATGGTTCGTTGACGGTTTTATTTCTTCGGTATAAACCAGAGAAGCAATTAGTTCGTGGGAACAGTGAGTCAAAATACTTCACATCAGCTTCGTTTACGACCTCCAGCTGATATTTACTTCTGTTGTCTATATCAATCACATTTTATAATGAAAACAAAAATATGGTTAGTTACTTAAAAATGAAAAAAACATCATACTTAGATACTTAAGAGTGAGGAAAAAAGATACTTAAGATACTTAAAAATAAAAACACTCTTTGATACTTAAATTAGGACAAAATAAACGGACATAAAGATTTAACTATGAGCGGTGGATATTACGACATGTACCGGCTATCAATACAGAGGCGCTATTTAGCCGTGAAGTTCTCTCAGAAACTCAACAAGACAATATGTGGTCACGTAAAAATTTCAGGTTAATTTTTAACACCATCCGTCATTTTAAACCTTGGCACCTGTAGATTAAGAAAATATATGGTGATATTTTTTCTGATGGGATAAAGGTCGTATTTGTCCAGAGAAGTAAGAGAGGAAAAAAATCACTTGAGAGGCATGACGCACAGAGTGTCTAAGGTGATAAAAGATCATATACTACCATTTGGGTTTTCAAATTAAGTTCATTACATAAAATATCAAACTCATAAAGATTACAAAAGAACAGAACATCATGAGCTCTCTACAGCTATTGTCAGCCGTCAATATGCTGATGTACAGAAGCTACACAATGTTATTGGTGACTGTAATCCCAGGAAAATGATGCTCTTTTAAACTTGGTAACTGGAGCTGTAATGCCAGAAAATGCCATATATGACAATCTATGTGCATATGAAGTTGGAAGACAAAATTATGAAAATTTTGTCAAGAAACGTATTGTTGGTCCATTGAGCATCTGGAAAAAGATGTCCAAGGTTAATCTTCTGTCGTGGAAAGCAGCAAATAAGACTTCAACCATCAAATTGCTATCACAAGTTATAGAACTTAAGCAGGACATACAGTATATGCATCACAGAAGGGCAGCACTGTACATATCAAGTCACCAGACACTGATGTGTTTGGCATATTAAAGCAGCCTCAACTTGGAGAAAATACAAGTATGAAAACAGGAACTGGTGAGCCATGCCTTCACAGGATCTGACTGCATTGGAAAATTTGTTGGCAAAGGAAAGAAAGCATGTTGGAGCACTTTGATGAAATCTAACACAAAAGTCCTAGATGCGTTCAAGATGCTGAGTAGACCAAATGCCCTCCAGCAGACATGTTTATTGGTCTAAAAGAATTTGTATTTAAGCTCTACTGTCCACGAATGACTTTCACTAAACTGTCATAACTTAGATGGCATCTCTTCAAGAAAACGCAGGCAGAAGCTGGAGAACTACCAGCGACTGCAGCAACTCTAAAGTATCATATATTGAGAGGAAGGTATCAAGCTCTTCTGTGGTCTTGTGATGCAGACAGTGAAATGCTTTCACAATTAGAGCATGGCTGGAAGATTGACAATGACTGTTTCATACTAGTAATATCAGACCAACCACCAGCTCAAGAAGCAATCACAGAACTTGTTAAATGTGGATGTGGCGTCAGGAAATGTGGATCATTGTCATGTTCATACAGAAAGAATCCAGAAAGAATAGCATGACATGCGAGATGTGTAACTGTCAAGCAGATGATGAGAAATGCCTAAACAAAGGGTGGAAGAATCTAATTTGTACACAAGACTCTGATGGTTTCTTCCATGTTTGTAACACTTATGATATTATAACAGCATTCATGATATATTATGTTAAATTGTAATCATATAATACTACATGTTCATAGGTTATTAGTCATGTTTTAAGTTAATTAGGACTTAATGGTAATACATCTGTGGTTCATTACGCCGCTCTTTAATAAAACTTCTTTAAAGGCATAAAACTTATAATAAACCGTTCAGAAAAAATGACACCACAGTTCCTTAACATAGTTTATAAGGATTATTATAATGTATGGTGTCAAAAATTAACATGAAATTTTCACGGGATTACTTAAGCTCCTACACTAAAACCTGCCGACCTAACCTAACCTTTTTTACCCACCTCTACCTACTTACCTAACCTGACATAATCTAACCTAACCTGACGTAATCTGACCTAACCTGACATAATCTAACCTAACCTGACATAATCTAACCTAACCTGACATAATCTAACCTAACCTGACATAATCTAACCTAACCTGACATAATCTAACCTAACCTGACGTAATCTGACCTAACCTGACATAATCTAACCTAACCTGACGTAATCTGACCTAACCTGACATAATCTGACCTAACCTGACATAATCTAACCTAACCTGACGTAATCTGACCTACCCTGACATAATCTAACCTAACCTGACGTAATCTAACCTAACCTGACATAATCTAACCTAACCTGACATAATCTAACCTAACCTGACATAATCTAACCTAACCTGACGTAATCTGACCTAGCCTGACATAATCTAACCTAACCTGACATAATCTAACCTAACCTCCCCGTCTGACATAAGCTAACCTAATCAAACCTAACTTTCCCACCTACCTAACATAACCTATCTACTTATTACCTACCTAACCTAACTTAACCCAACCTGACATAATCTAACCTAACCTATTGAAACTTAACTTAACCACCTACCTCATCTAACACCACTTTGTAATCTCTCTGTGCTACAGCTGACAGGATGAGTATGGGGGGCACAATAAACTAACCTCTAAGTGGCAAAATTAACAAAACTAACCTAACCTAACCCAACCTGACTTAACCTAACCTGATCTGATCTATCCAACTTAAAAAACTTAGAATATATAATAAAGCCGTTAGGTTAATTTAGGCTAAATATGGTTGATTCATATTTTGTTTTGACAGAAATTCCCGGCAAAATAAAGTATCTATATTGAGAACCACCGCCAAGTTGGTTCCACGTTAACAAGACACGGATACACTACAGAATAACCCGCGTTCGTTTAACCTCAATTACTACAGTTTACTTTATAATCTTATTTCACAATCTTCACTACATCTCGCTTCACAATCTTCACTGCATCTCACTTCACAATCTTCAGCCAGGTGAGGTTTATGGATCGGGCGTTTTGTGCGAGAGATAGGAAACGTAGGACTAGGGTATGTTTTCCTGGGGCTGGGATAGGGCATGTAGCCGAGAGGTTAGACAGAGTTTTGTCAGGGGAGGGTACCAATCCAGTAGTGTGTCTTAATGTGGGGGGAAACGACATAGGTAAGGTTAGGAGTGAAGAACTTTTCAAGAGGTATAGGGAGGCGCTGGGGAAGATTAGAGATAGGGGAGGGGTCCCGATAGTATGTGGTGTCTTGCCTAGAAGAGGGGTTGGTCGTGAATGGCTGTCCAGGGCAATTGCTATTAATTGCCGACTGGAAAAACATTGTGCAAACAATGGTTGGGCATTCATTGATGACGGGCAACGATTTTATAGCAACGACTACCTGTACTGTCGCGACGGAGTACACTTGTCTCGTGAGGGGGTAAAGACGTTGTCTGCATCCCTGGAGCGTGAAATTGTCACTCCGAAGGGGGGGTTTCGCCAGTAGAGAGGGGTCGGGGAAAATGGGAGTCAAAAAACAAGCAGGTCCTGGGAAGTAGTGAAACAGAAGTAGATAATGCTGAAAATAGAGTTTGTCATAATAACAAACATCAAAGTAATAAATGTAAAACAGATAGAAACGGAAGAAATATATTGAGTGTTTATTATACTAATAGTAGAAGCCTGTGTAACAAAAAGGACCAGCTCAGGGCCATTGTTAGTAAAGAGAACATAGATATAATTGCAATAACGGAAACATGGATAAATTCAAACAGCAAGCATTTTTTAGCAGAATTTCATATTCCAGGATATAACCTATTTAAATTTGACAGAGTAGGAAGGAGAGGTGGCGGTGTAGCAGTGTATATCAGGGTGTCATTAAAAGGCGACAATGAAAGTATTTGGGTAGAGATTGGTGAGGGCAGTGAATCCGTAGTCATTGGTGTTATATATAGACTACCTAATTTGAGTAGGAACGATGGTAAATTGCTATGGGAGGAAATAAAGAAGGCATCTGATAGAAACAATGTATGTATTCTAGGCGATTTCAACTTTTCAGGCATAGATTGGAAAAATCAACTTAGCGATAATGAATCTGAAGATTTTATAGAAGTAGTACAGGATAGTTTTATATATAAATTTATAAACTTGCCCACTAGAGGAAATAATATCCTCGATTTAGTTCTCAGTATTAATGAAAATCTAGTATAAGATGTTGGGATTGGAGACGAACTAGGAAACAGTGATCATAAAGCCATATATTTTAACATAATATGGGATGGCAGGAAGAAGGAAAATTCGGCCTTGATCCCGGATTTTAGGAATGCTAATTACGGTAGCATAAGGAGAGACCTAAGGGATGACCCTATGGTCAAAAGATTAATCCCCCCACACCTCCGGAAACTGTCAACTTAGGACGGGATAACCCCGAATTTAATTTAGCAGCTACTTATGAACAATTTATTGCGACAATCAATAATGCCCAAAATAAACACATCCTAAAAGAAAACTCAGATCGATACGGAACCAACCAAAATGGATGAATAATAGACTCTTAGATCTTCTAGGGAAAAAGAAAGGAGTATATAGAAAAGTTAAGAAAGGCGAAAATCACTTACTTGGTTACTATCAGAACCTAACAAGACAGGTATAAACAGAAATTAGGAAAGCAAAGAGAAATTATGAAATCAAGGTAGCAAACGAATCGAAATATACCCCCAAAGCTTTTTATCAACTGTATAAATCAAAGGTTAGAGATACAATAGGTCCCCTTAAAACTACGACAGGAGAAATGACTGATGATGAGTTAGAAATGTGTAGTACGTTAAATAGTCATTTCGCTCCGTATTCACAAATGAAAACCTAGCACAGTTTCCAGAAGTTCATAAGGTATATAACGACAGTATAGAAAATATGTTGATGAATATCTAATAACGATGTGCTTAAAGTAATTAACAAACTGAAGCCTCATAAATCGCTGGTCAGACGAGGGTATATGCTAGGGCATCATTAAAGAATGTAGAGATGAGTTGAGTAATCCGATAGCAGTTTTATTTAATAAGTCATTAGAATCAGACTGTTAGAAGCAAACTTACAAAATGTGGTTCCGATTTTTCAAAAGGTGATAAATCAATAGCATCAAATTACCGTCATTAGTCTCTACGTCAATCATAAGGCAGATTCTTCGGAATTCAATTATTGCTACCATGAAATCAAGCCACCTTGTACATCTCACGAAATTTTGTAGCTTTTTCTCAGAAGTATTTGAAGCGGTAGATATTGATAAAGATCATATATAATTTATTTAGATTTCAAAACAAAGCATTCGATAAGGAATCCCTCATGAGAGATTGATAAGGAAGGTAGAAGCACATGGAATAGGTGGATCATTATTAAAATGGATTAGGTCATGGTTAACTGGTAGGAAACAAAGAGTCAGCATAAATGGATTAAGTCAGACTGGGGTGCGGTCAAAAGCGGAGTTCCCCAGGGATCTGTATTAGGCCCTCTGCTGTTTGTTATATTCATTAATGATCTTGATTTAGGTATAACTAGTAGGATTAGTAAATTTGCAGATGATACCAAAATGGGGAGAGTGATAAATTCAGACAGTGACTTTGAACACCTTCAAAAAGATCTAGATACCTTACATGAGTGGTCAGTAGACTGGCAAATGAATTTTAATAGTGATAAATGCAAGGTACTACAGATAGGGAAGACGAATACAAACGTTAAGTATAAACTAGGTAACACGGAAATAGAAAACTCAGTTTGTGAAAAAAATCAAGGTGTATTTGTTAGCAACGACTTGAAACCTAGAAACCAATGTATTAGCATTCGCAACAAGGCAAACAGGATTCTTGGGTTCATATCTAGGTCTGTGAGTAACAGAACTGCTGACGTTATCTTGAAACTTTACCTAGCATTAGTGAGGCCACATATGGATTATGCGGTTCAGTTCTGGTGTCCTTATTATAGAATGGACATAGATTCTTTGGAGAGAGTACAAAGAAGAATGACAAAAATGATCCATAATATTAAAAACCTTCCATATGAAGAAAGACTGAAAAGCTTAGGCTTACATTCATTAGAGAGGCGTAGAGTTAGGGGAGATATGATAGAGGTGTACAAGTGGGTAAGTGGGATTAACAAGGGTAAAATGGAAATAACGAAATAACTAGAACAAATGGCTTTAAATTAGATAAATTCCGATTCAGAAAGGATATAGGCAAGCACTGGTTTGGTAATAGAGTTGTGGATATGTGGAATAGGCTACCGAGTGCTATAGTAGGATCGGGGACGCTAGGGAGCTTCAAGACGAAGTTGGATAGGCACATGGAAGTGCTGGGATGGGTGTGAAAGGGATCTGCCCTGTATGGGCCAGTCGGCCTCCTGCAGTATCCCACTTTCTTATGTTCTTATATTCTTATGTTCACCTCACAATCTTTACTACATCTCACCTCACAATCTTCACTACATTTCACTTCACAATCTTCACTACATCTCACTTCACAATCTTCACTACATCTCACTTCACAATCTTCACTACATCTCACTTCACAGTCTTCACTACATCTCACTACACAATCTTCACTACATCTCACTTCACAACCTTCACTACATCTCACTTCACAATCTTCACTACATCTCACTTCACATCTTCACTACATCTCACTTCACAATCTTCACCATATCTCACTTCACAATCTTCACCACATCACACTTCACAATCTTCACCAAATCTCACTTCACAATCTTCACCACATCTCACTTCACAATCTTTACCACATCTCACTTCACAATCTTCACTACATCTCACTTCACAATCTTCACTACATCTCACTTCACAATCTTCACTACATCTCACTTCACAATCTTCACTACATCTCACTTCACAATCTTCACTACATCTCACTTCACAATCTTCACTACATCTCACTTCACAATCTTCACTACATCCCACTTCACAATCTTCACTACATCTCACTTCACAATCTTCACTACATCCCACTTCACAATCTTCACTACATCTCACTTCACAATCT
>NW_024723096.1:0-38330 GCF_018991925.1 Homarus americanus | reverse complement strand
TACGGTTTCTTTCACAGCAGGCTTACCCTTCCAAAAGAAGCGTATAGCCAGACCCTTGTTTTGTGAGTTTACCTCGTCTGGGAGCTGACTCACTAAGGGCGTTCTTCTTACGGACACCCTAGCGTTCCAGTATCCAGAAGGGTTCTGACATTCCATACTGAGGTTGTATTGTTTTTTTTTTGATTTGTGAATATGATTGCTTTTTGACCGCATAAGGATGACCTTGTTGCGGCTGCCCAGTCAGGTTGGTTCTTTAGGCAGGGCAATACTTTAGGCACCTTTTCTAGTCCCTTCCCAGTGGAGTGAGCAGAGTGGGTCCTCGCGAGGGCTGTTCAGTCACATAAACAGGATCAGATTGCACTGCTGCTTAGATCCCCGTGCATAAACGACCATCTTATCTATGCCGCCCATGTGCAAAGTTGTGACTAGAAACTCCCTGGCAGGCATCTCTGCCAGTCCCTGTCGCCACTCGTCCATCGCCAAAGAACTTTAGGGACATAGGGTTTTGATGATGATGAGAAGTATGACCTGAATGATGGCTACACATGAGTTGATTTATGTGGTGAAGTAGGGCGCAGACTCCAACCACACATCTTGGCCTCCCTTTTCCTGATCCAGTGTTGAAAGTGTTGCAATGACTTGGGAGAGGGAGAGTTGCAATGGACTGCCGATAGCCCGGTTTCTTGGGTTTCCCTAAGTAGCCTGTCAATCATGCTTTGCCTTTGTCCGCCCGTGTAGTCATTGGGTTCCCATGTTGGTCACCTCTTCCACCTATACCGCCGTTGGGGTCTTGTTGGAGCTCTGTAAGTATGTTCGCCATATGTGGAACTCCATTACAGATTTTCCGTTCGGTATTTACTCCCGTAGCCTTATACCTACCAAAGTTAATCCGCAAGGCAGCGGGGCAGTGGTTGGTAGGCGCCAGGACGTATACACATACCAGTGGGCCTATGTGCCGTCCCTCTGAGGCCCACTGCTGCTACAGGATCCCCTGCTGGTCTAGCCTGGGGCCCACCAGGCACCTTACCATATGCTGCCACGAGGAGTCACAGCAGGAGTTTTGATGGTGAAGAGGCTTTGTACTGGTAGGGAAGACTTGTGCAAGTTACATCTCTGTTCACCACGAGGTCTAGCCAGCGGAGGTAGCTGAAAGCGAGAGGAGCAAGCAGCGCTACACCTTATCAACTAACATAATGCTGCCACACTAGACCACTACACCACCCTGTGCACACACACACACACACATTAGAGCCTGCAGAATCATGCTCGGCGCAGACTACTCCCTGGCTACAACAACGCTCTCTCCACACTGAAAATACCATCCTCAGTGACCTCCACCACCAAGCACTAGCAAGGTTTGGCAGTGGACTACTGCACCATCCTCTTCATCACACCTCCTGCCACCGGCAGTCCCCGCCCACCTCGCGCAGTCCGCCACTGCAATAAAATTCAGCCCATAAGAACCCGCACTGGCAGATATAAGAATAGCACCATCCCATCTATTGTTAAAATAATAAACAACTGATTTATGTACTGTATAGCCTCTGTAAATGCATTGAACGCATATCATTATGTCTAAATCACATGTAAGTTTGTATATTTTCAGCCACCGGCTGCAACTTTATTAATAAACCGTTTATTATTATTATTATTATTATTATTATTACTATATTATTATTATTTTTATTATTATTATTATTATTATTATTATACAACTGACGAGTTTCTGTGCGAACCACAATCATTTTCAGAGAGTGATCGCCTGTCGAGCAGTAACCAGGTCTTTGTCGACAATTGAGTAACTGTGCCACTGTTCTACATACGTATCCTCTGTAAAGTATGAGTAAAACTTCTAACCGTGTTTCGATTGTCCTCTTAGATACAGGCGATCGCCTTGGTGACCGACGATCTCAGTGAGCATCCCAGCATGTTGGTGCCTCCAATATAATAAACAAGCAATAAACTACTACTACATCATTAAAACTCACTAATAGGGTTATAGATAAACACCTACAGGCCAACGTATTGCACACACACACACACACACCTGGTAGTGTAAAAGGTCGCCAGGTAATGAAGCCTATATCAGGTAATGTGACTCACACAACACAGGTCAATAAACATGGAAATGACCAGTAAGAGTTATTTAACTCTCAAGACCAGATAGCTGACTCACAGGGCGTGGGAGAGACTCGCAAGACCTTGGAGTGACTCCGGGAGGCGTGGAAATGACTCTCTACACATTTAACCAACCTAAATATGAAGAACGGAGGGAGGAAGACTCGATGATTGAAGCAAACAGATAAGATAAATGAGGAGATAAGAGAAAAGGTGATAACTAGGAGGTAGTTAAAGAAACAAGGACAGTAATAGTTTGGAGACCTGAGAGGTAAAAGTTAGTGAGTGGAGGGGTGGGGGTTTAGGGCGCCTCCTCTGCCCACCTCCGCAATGACTTGGGTGATGATCTGACCTTCGTTAATCTTTCGCTTAAATATGACATTATAAACATTCAGATTTTTTTCTTTAACAGAATGTCTAAAAATATGTAAACCGCTCTCAATAGTGCCTGGCAACAGTGTTTAACATTTTCTTGATATACTCATTATGTGTTGTTAGGTTAGGTTAGGTTAGCCCCCCAAAATACTTACTCTACCCTAAAACCCAGGAACTTTGGAATTTCATTATTTTCTTGATATGTGTGTGTTTATCTCTATATAAGTGACTAACACATCAAATGACACGACTGAAAAACTTACTTGGAAAAAGAAAGATCTAGCTTTTTCTTATAAGTAATAGAGACACATCTCATTAATAAAGCCTGGAAATAATGATGGTATATCTGTGGGTGTTGTTTTGTGGAGGTGGGATGAAGCTGGCTCGAGATTGGTGCAACTTTCTCTTCCTTCCCTCCTTCTCTCCCACCTCCCTGCTCCCCTCCCTCCTCCTCTCTTCTGACTCTCTTCATTCTTCCTCTTCCTCCCACCAATCCCTCTCCTTCCCTCCCTCCTGTCTATCACCATCTAGAGAGAGAGAGAGAGAGAGAAGAGAGAGAGAGAAAAGAGAGAAAGAGAGAGAAAAAAAACGACATAAATAGACGTAGATTCACGAGAAAAGAGTAATTAATCGTCGAAGTGGATGAGAATGAAGGAAGTAGAATAAGAAAGAATGAAAGTTAAACAAGAAGCAGGGAAGAAAATGAATAAAAAGTGTTAAATGAAAGGAAATAAAGAAAAAGTAGGAAAAGAAGAGAAATGAGGTACAAGTCTTAAGGATCCCTGTATTAATACATATCAGTACTAACATATACCAGTACTACCCCATATACCAGTACTACATATACCAGTACTGCCTCATATACCAGTACTACCATATACCAGTGTACTACCATATACCAGTACTAAATATATACCAGTACTACCATATACCAGTAATACCATATACCAGTATTCACATATACCAGTACTACTATATACCAGTACTAACATATACCAGTACTACCATATACCAGTACTACCATATACCAGTACTACCATATACCAGTACTACCATATACCAGTACTACTATATACCAGTACTAACATATACCAGTACTACATATACCAGTACTACCATATACCAGTACTAACCATATACCAGTACTAACATATATACCAGTACTAACATATACTACTGCTAACATATACCAGTACTATTTCATATACCAGTACTACCATATACCAGTACTAACATATACCAGTATCAATATCATTATACCAATAGTACTAACATATACTACTCTAACATATACCAGTACTAACATATACCAGTACTACCATATACCAGTACTACATATACCTCAGTACTCCACACATATACCAGTGCACTAACATATACCAGTACTAATATACCAGTACTACCATATACCAGTACTACTCATATACCAGTACACATTTAACATATACCAGTACTAACATATACCAGTACGAACATATAACAGTACTAACATATAAGAGTACTAACATATAAGAGTACTAACACACACAGTACTAACACATACCAGTACTAATATATACCAGTACTCAACATATACCAGTACTAACATAAACCAGTACTCAACATATACCAGTACTAACATATACCAGTGCTAACATATACCAGTACTAACATATACCAGTGCTAACATAAACCAGTACTAACATATACCAGTACAAAACATATACCAGTGCTAATATATACCAGTACTCAACATATACCAGTACTAACATATACCAGTACTAAAATATACCAGTACTAACATATACTAGTACTAACATACACTAGTACCAATATATACCAGTACTAACATATACCAATACTAACATATACCAGTACTAACATATACCAGTACTCAACAAATACCAGTACTAACATAAACCAGTACTAACATATACCAGTGCTAAAATATACCAGTATTAAACATATACCAGTACTAACATATAAGAGTACTAACATATAAGAGTACTAACATATACCAGTACTAACATATACCAGTACTAACATATACCAGTACTAACATATACCAGTACCAACATATACCAGTACTAACATATACCAGTACTAACACATACTAGTACTAACATATACTAGTACCAACATATACCAGTACTAACATATACCAGTAATAACATATACCAGTACTAACATATACCAGTACTAACATATACCAGTAATTAACATATACCAGTACTAACATAAACCAGTAACAACATATACCAGTGCTATCATATACCAGTGCGAACATATAACAGTACTAATATACATAAGAGTACTAAATATATAAGTATAATTAACACACACCAGTACTCACATATACCAGTACTCAACATATACCAGTACTAACATATAGCAGTACTAATATATATACCAGTACTAACATATACTAGTACTAACATAAACCAGTGCTAATATATACCAGTACTAACATATACCAGTACTACATAGCAACAGTATTTCAATATATACCATTACTAACATATACCAGTACTAACATACCAGTACTACACATAAAAATTAATACTAACATATACCAGTACTAACATATACCAGTACTAACATATATCAGTAATAGCATATACCAGTGCAAACATATACAGTACTACTTGCCATACCATTAACATATACCAATACTACCATATACCAATACTAACATAAAACCAGTACTAACATATACCAGTACTAACATATACCAGTGCTAACATATAACAGTGCTAACATATACCAGTACTAACATATACCTCAGTGCTAACATATACCAGTAATGAACATATACCAGTACTAACATATAAGAGTACTAACATACCAGTACTAACACATACTAGTACTCAATATTACACTAGTACAAACATATACCAGTACTAACATATACCAGTAATAAATATATACCAATACTCAACATATACCAGTACTAACATTTACCAGTACTAACATATACCATTACTAACATAACACTAGTACTAATATATACCAGTACCAACATATAATACCACAGTACTCAACATAAACAGTACTAATATATACCAGTACTAACATATACCAGTACTCAACATTTCACTAGTACTAACATATACCAGTACTAACATTTACCAGTACTAACATATACCAGCATATTCAATATATACCAGTAATTAACATATACCAGTACTAACATATACCAGTACTAACACATACCAGTACTAACATATACCAGTACTAACATAAATCAGTAATTAACATATACCAGTGATAATATATACCAGTACTAACATATACCAGTACTAACATATACCAGTACAAACATATATCATTACTAACATACACTAGTACTAATATATACCAGTATTCAACATATACCAGCAATTAACATAAATCAGTACTAACATATACCAGTGATAACATATACCAAGTACTAACATATACCAGTACTAACATATACCAGTACTAACATATACCAGTACTAACACATACCAGTACTCAACATATACCAGTACTAACACATACCAGTACTAACATATAAGAGCACTAACATATACCAGTACAAACATATACCAGTACTAACATATAAGAGTACTAACATATAAGAGTACTAACATATACCAGTACTAACATATACCAGTACTCAAATATACCAGTACTAACATATACCAGTACCAACATATACCAGTACTAACATATACCAGTACTAACACATACTAGTACTAACATATACTAGTACTAACATATACCAGTACTAACATATACCAGTAATAACATATACCAGTACTAACATATACCAGTACTAACATATACCAGTACTAACATATACAGTACTAACATAAACCAGTACTAACATATACCAGTGCTATCATATACCAGTAAGGAACATATAACAGTACTAACATATAAGAGTACTAACATATAAGAGTACTAACACATACCAGTACTAACATATACCAGTACTAACATATACCAGTACTAACATATACCAGTACTAATATATACCAGTACTAACATATACCAGTAAGTACTACATAAACCAGTGCTACTTATATACCAGTACTAACATATATACCAGTACTCAATATATACCAGTACTAACATATACATTACTAACATATACCAGTACTCAATATATACCAGTACTCAACATGTACCAATACTAACATATACCAGTACTAACATATACCAGTACTAACATATATCAGTATTAGCATATACCAGTGAAAAACATATACCAGTACTAACATATACCATTAACACATATAAATTAACAATACTACCATATACCAATACTAACATAAACCAGTACTAACATATACCAGTACTAACATATACCAGTGCTAACATATAACAGTGCTAACATATACCAGTACTAACATATACCAGTGCTAACATATACCAGTACGAACATATACCAGTACTAACATATAAGAGTACTAACACATACCAGTACTCAACACATACTAGTACTAACATATACTAGTACAAACATATACCAGTACCAACATATAACCAGTAATAACATATACCAATACTAACATATACCAGTACTAACATTTACCAGTACTAACATATACCATTATTAACATACACTAGTACTATATATACCAGTACTGTATATACCAGTACTAACATACAAACCAGTACTAACATATACCAGTACCAACATATACCAAAGTACTCAACATTTACCAGTACTAACATATACCAGTACTTTCAACATTTACCAGTACTAACATATACCAAAGTTAATTAACATATACCAGTATCAACATATACCAGTACTAACATATACCAGTACTAACACACATACCAGTACTAACATATACCAGTACTATCATAAATCAGTACTACAATACATATACCAGTGATAATATATACCAGTACTAACATATGGCTCAGCACTAACATATACTAGTACAAACATATATCATTAGTACTAACATACACTCAGTACCAATATATACCAGTACTAACATATACCCAGTACTGCACATAAATCAGTACTAACATATACCAGTGATAACATATACCAGTACTAACATATACCAGTACTAACATATACTAGTACAAACATATACCATTACTAACATATACCAGTACTAACATATACCAGTACTAACATATACCAGTACTAACATTTCCAATACTCAGTACTAACATATACCAGTACTAACATTTACCAGTACTAACATATACCAGCACTAACATATACCAGTACTAACATATACCAGTACTAACATTAGCACGTACTAACACACACCAGTACTAACATATACCAGGACTAACATAAATCAGTACTAACATATACCAGTGATAACATATACCAGTACTAACATATACTAGTACAAACATATACCACATTAACATATACCAGTACTAAATATTATACCAGTACTAACATATACTCATAGTACTAAATATTTACCAGTACTAACATATACCAGTACCAACATATACTAGTACAAACATATACCATTACTAACATATACCTCAGTACTAACATATACCAGTACATATACCAGTACTAACACATACCAGTACTAACATATACCAGTACTAACACATACCAGTACTTCAACATATAAGAGTACTCAACATATACCAGTACTAACAATATTACACCAGTACCAACATATGTACCAGCACTAATATTTTACCAGTACTAACATATACCATTACTAACATATACCAGTACTAACATATACCAGTACTAACATAAAACCAATACTAACATATACCAGTGCGCTAACATATACCAGTACGAACATATACCAGTACTAACATATACCAGTAAGTACTAAAATATACCAGTACTAACATATACCAGTACTAACATATACCAGTACTAACATATACCAGTGCTAACATATACCAGTATTAACCTATACCAGTTCTAACATATACCAGTACTAACATATTCTAATACTAACATATACCAGTATTTCAACATATACCAGTACTAATATATACCTGTACTAACATATACCAGTACTAACATATACCAGTACTAATGATATACCAGTGCTAACATATAACAGTGCTAACATATACCAGTACTAACATATACCAGTGCTAACATATACCAGTACGAACATATACCAGTACTAACATATAAGAGTACTAACACATACCAGTACTAACACATACTAGTACTAACATATACTAGTACAAACATATACCAGTACTAACATATACCAGTAATAACATATACCAGTACTAACATATACCAGTACTAACATTTACCAGTACTAACATATACCATTACTAACATACACTAGTACTAATATATACCAGTACTAACATATACCAGTACTAACATAAACCAGTAACAACATATATACCAGTACTAACATATACCAGTACTAATATTTACCAGTACTAACATATACCAGTACTAACATTTACCAGTACTAACATATACCAGCACTCAATATATACCAGTACTAACATATACCAGTACTAACATATACCACAACATATACCAGTACTAACATATACCAGTACTAACATATATACTAGTACAAACATATACCATTACTAACATACACTAGTACTAATATATACCAGTACTAACATATACCAGTACTAACATAAATCAGTACTAACATATACCAGTGATAACATTATACCGTACTAACATATACCAGTACTAACATATACTAGTACAAACATATACCATTACTTCAATATATACCAGTACTAACATATACCAGTACTAACATATACCAGTACCAACATTTACCAGTACTCAACATATACCAGTACTAACATTTACTAGTAATTAACATATACCAGCACTAACATATACCAGTACTAACATATACCAGTACTAACATATACCAGTAATTAACACATACCAGTACCAATACATACTTGCACTAAACATAAACTCAGTACTAACATATACCAGTGATAATGATATACCAGTACTCACCATATACCAGTACAAACATATACCATTACTAACATTTACAAGTACTCAACATATACCAGTACTCAACATATACCAGTACAAACATATACCATTACTAACATATACCAGTACTAACATATACCAGCACACCATATACCAGTACTAACACATACCAGTATCAACATATACCAGTACTAACACATACCAGTACTAACATATAAGAGTACTAACATATACCAGTACTAACATATACCAGTACTAACATATACCAGTACTAACATTTACCAGTACTAACATATACCATTACTAACATATACCAAAGTACTAACATATACCAGTACTAACATACATCAGTACTCAATATATACCTCAGTACTAACATATACCAGTGCTAACATATACCTGCCTGAATATATACCAGTACTCAACATATACCATAATTGGGCCATATACCAGTACTAACATATACCAGTACTAACATATACCAGTACTAACATATACCAGTACTAACATATACCAGTGCTAACATATACCAGTATTAACCTATACCAGTTCTAAATATACCAGTACTAACATATTCTACTACTAACATATACCAGTACTAACATATACGAGTATCAATATGTTCCAGTACTAACATATACCAGTACTAACATATACCAGTACTAAATTATACCAGTATTAACATATACTACATTTCACATACACTAGTACAATATATACCAGTACTAACATATACCAATACCAATATATACCAATACTAACATATACCAGTACTAACATATACCAGTACTAACATAAACCAGTACTAACATATACCAGTAAGCAATACATAAACCAGTACCAACATATACCAGTAATGAACATATACCAGTACTACATATAAGAGTACTAACATATAAGAGTACTAACACATACTAGTACTCAATATATACTAGTACAAACATATACCAGTACTAACATATACCAGTAATAACACATATACCAGTTACTCAACATATACCAGTACTAACATTTACCAAGTACTAACATATACCATTACTAACATATACTAGTACTAATATATACCAGTACTAATGATATACCAGTAATTACCATATACCAGTACTAACATATACCAGTACTACCATATACCAGTACTAACATATACCAGTACTAACATATACCAGTACTAACATACGCACTACCATATACCAGTACTAACATATACCAGTATTAACATATACCAAGTACTAACATATACCAGCACTAACATATACCAGTACTAACATATACCAGTACTAATATATATACCAGTACTAACGTAAACTAATACTAACATATACCAGTACTAGCATATACCAGTACTAACATATACCAGTACTATTATATACCAGTACTAACATACACCAGTACTAACATATACCAGTACTAATATATACCTGTACTAACATATACCAGTACTAACATATACCAGTACTAACATATACCAGTACTAATATAAATCCAGTACTAACATATACCAGTACTAACATATACCAGTACTAACATATACCAGTACTAACATATACCAGTATCAACATATACCAGTACTAACATATACCAGTACTAACATATACCAATACTCAATATATATACCAGTGCTAACATATACCATTACTAACATATATCAGTACTAATATATACCAGTGCTATAATATATACCAGTACTAATATATACCACTAACATATACCAATACTAACATACACCAGTAACACATATACCAGTAAGCACATATACCAGTACTAACATATACCAGTACTAACATATACCAGTACTAACGCATACTGTTAATATATATCAGTACTAACATATACCAGTGCTAATATATACCAGTACTAACATATACCATTAACATATACCAATACTAACATACACCAGTACTAACATATACCAGTGCTAACATATACCAGTACTAACATATACCAGTACTAACATATGCCAGTACTAACATATACCAGTGCTAACATATACCAGTGCTAACATATACCAGTACTAACATATACCAGTACTAACATATACCAGTACTAACATATACCAGTACTAACACATACCAGTACTAACATATACCAGTGCTAACATATACCAGTACTAACATATGCCAGTACTAAAATATACCAGTACTAACATATACCAGTACTAACATACACCAGTACTAACATTTACCAGTACTAACATATACCAATACTAACATATACCAGTACTAACATATACCAGTACTAACAAATACCAGCACTAACATAAACCAGTACTAACATATACCAGTGCTAACATATACCAGTACAAACATATACCAGTACCTTCAACATATAAGAGTACTAACATATAAGAGTACTAACATATACCAGTACTAACATATACCAGTACTAACATATACCAGTACTAACATATACCAGTAATAACATATACTAGTGCTAATATATACTGTAGTACTAACATATACCAGTAATAACATATAACAGTACTAACATATAAGAGTACTAACATATAAGAGTACTAACACATACCAGTACTAACATATACCAGTACTAACATATACCAGTACTAACATATACCAGTACTAACATATACCAGTACTAACATATACTAGTACTAACATAAACCAGTGCTAATATATACCAGTACTAACATATACCAGTACTGACATATACCAGTACTAACATATACCATTACTAACATATACCAGTACTAACATATACCAGTACTAACATAAAATTAATACTAACATATACCAGTACTAACATATATACTAGTACTAACATATATCAGTACTAGCATATACCAGTGCAAACATATGTACCAGTTCCAACATATACCACTAACATATACCAATACTAACATATACCAATACTAACATAAACCAGTACTAACATATACCAGTACTAACATATACCAGTGCTAACATATACCAGTACTAACATATACCAGTACTAACATATACCAGTACTAACATATACCAGTGCTAACATATACCAGTACGAACATATACCAGTACTAACATATAAGAGTACTAACACATACCAGTACTAACACATACTAGTACTAACATATACTAGTACAAACATATACCAGTACTAACATATACCAGTAATAACATATACCAGTACTAACATATACTAGTACTAATATATACCAGTACTAACATATACCAGTACTAACATATAGCAGTACTAAAATAAACCAGTACTAACATATACCAGTGCTAACATATTCCAGTACGAACATATATACCAGTACTCAACATATAAGAGTACTAACACATTCCAGCACTAACACATACTAGCTCAACATATACTAGTACAAACATATACCAGTACTAACATATACCAGTAATAACATATCCCAGTACTAACATATACCAGTACTCACATTTACCAGTGTACTAACATATACCATTACTAACATACACTAGTACTCAATATATACCCAGTACTAACATATACCAGTACTACCATAAACCAGTACTAACATATACCAGTACTAACATATACCAGTACTAACATTTACCAGTACTAACATATACCACAGTACTAACATTTACCAGTACCAATATATACCATCATTAACATACACTAGTACTAATATATACCAGTACTAACATATACCAGTACTAACATAAACCAGTACTAACATATACCAGTGCTAACATATACCAGTACTAACATATACCAGTACTAACATATACTAGTACAAACATATACCATTACTAACATATACCAGTACTAACATATACCAGTACTAACATAAACCAGTACTAACATATACCAGTGCTAACATATACCAGTAACAATGATATACCAGTACTAATATATACTAGTAATAAACATATACCAGTACTAACATATACCAGTACTAACATATACCAGTACTCAACACATACCAGTACTCAACATATACCAGTACTAACACATACCAGTAGCTCAACATATAAGAGTACTAACATATACCAGCTCACATATACCAGTACTAACATATACCAAAGTACTAACATTTACCAGTACTAACATATACCATTACTAACATATACCAGTACTAACATATACCAGTACCAACATATACCAGTACTAACATTTCACTAGTACTAATATACCATTAATACTATATACCAGTACTAACATATACAAGTACTAACATATCCCAGTAATTAACATATACCAGTACTACCATATACCAGTACTAACATATACCAGTACTAACATATACCAGTATTAACATATACCAGTACTAACATATACCAGCACTAACATATACCAGTACTAACATTTACCAGTACTAACATATACCAGTACTAACGTAAACCAATACTAACATATACCAGTACTAACATATACCAGTACTAACATATACCAAAGTACTAACATAAACCAGAACCAACATATACCAGTGCTAACATATACCAGTACGAACATATACCAGTACTAAATATTATTCCAGTACTAACATATACCAAAGTACTAACATATACCAGTACTAACATATACCAGTACTAACATATACCAGTATTAACCCATACCAGTACTAACATATACCAGTACTAACATAAACCAGTACTAACATATACCAGTGCTAACATATACCAGTACTAACATATACCAGTACTAATATATACTAGTACAAACATATACCAGTACTCAATATGTAAGAGTACTAATATATACCAGTACTAATATATACCAGTACTAACATATACCAGTACTACATATACCAGTACTAACACACATACCTGCCAGTACTAACATATACCAGTAATAACACATACCAGTACTCAACATATAAGAGCATTTAACATATACCAGTACTAACATATACCAGTACTAACATATACCAGTACTAACATACCAGTACTAACATATACCATTACTAACATATACCAGTACGAACATATACCAGTACTAACATAAACCAGTACTAACATATACCAGTGCTAACATATACCAGTACTGAACATATACCAGTACTAACATATACCAGTACTAACATATACCAGTACTAAATATACCAGTACTAACATATACCAGTACTAACATATACCAGTGCTAACATATACCAGTATTAACCTATACCAGTACTAACATATACCAGTACTAACATATTCTACTACTAACATATACCAGTACTAACATATACGAGTACTAACATATACCAGTACTAACATATACCAGTACTAACATATACCAGTACTAAAATATACCAGTACTAACATATACTAGTACTAACATACATCAGTACTAATATATACCAGTACTAACATATACCAATACTAACATATACCAATACTAACATATACCAGTACTTTCATATACCAGTTCTAACATAAACCAGTACTAACATATACCAGTGCTAACATAAACCAGTACCAACATATACCAGTAATGAACATATACCAGTACCAACATATAAGAGTACTAACATATAAGAGTACTAACACATACTAGTACTAACATATACTAGTACAAACATATACCAGTACTAACATATACCAGTAATAACATATACCAGTACTAACATATACCAGTACTAACATTTACCAGTACTAACATATACCATTACTAACATATACTAGTACTAATATATACCAGTACTAACATATACCAGTACTAACATATACCAGTACTAACATATACCAGTACTACCATATACCAGTACTAACATATACAAGTACTAACATATCCTACTAACATATACCAGTACTACCATATACCAGTACTAACATATACCAGTACTAACATATACCAGTATTAACATATACCTACTAACATATACTGTAGCACTAACATATACCAGTACTAATATTTACCAGTACTAACATATACCAGTACTAACGTAAACCAATACTAACATATACCAGTACTAACATATACCAGTACTAACTTATACCAGTACTAACATAAACCAGAACTAACATATACCAGTTAACATATACCAGTATTTGAACATATACCAGTACTAACATATACCAGTACTCAACATATACCAGTACTAACATATACCAGTACTAACATATACCAGTACTAACATATACCAGTATTGATCTATACCAGTACTCAACATATACCAGTACTAACATATTCTACTACTAATATATACCAGTACTAACATATACCATTACTAACATATACTAGTACTAATATATACCAGTACTAACATATACCAGTACCAACATATACCAGTACTAACACATACCGGTACTAACATATACCAGTACTAACATATACCAGTACAACATATACCTCAGTACTAATATATACCAGTACTAACATATACCAGTACTAACATATACCAGTGCTAACACATAACAGTACTAACATATACCAGTGCAAGCACATATACCAGTAATAATATATACCATTACTAACATATACTAGTACTAATATATAAATTAGCACTATCATATACCAGTACTAACATATACCAGTACTAACATATACCAGTACTAACATATACCAGTACTAACATTTACCAGTACTAACATGTACCAGTACTAACATATACCAGTACTAACATATACCATTACTAACATGTACCAGTACTATCATATACCAATACTAATATATACCAGTACTAACATATATCAGTACTAACATATACCAGTGCTAACATATACCAGTACTAACATATACCAGTACTAACATATACCAGTGCTAACATATACCAGTACTAACATATACCAGTACTAACATATACCAGTACTAACATATACCAGTACTAACATATACCAGTACTAACATATTCCAGTACTAACATATACCAGTACTAACATAAACCAGTACTAACATGTACCAGTACTAACATATACCAGTACTAACATATACCAGTACTAACATATACCAATTCTAACATATACCAGTGCTAACATATACCAGTACTAACATATATCAGTACTAACATATACCAGCACTAACATATACCAGTACTAACATATACCAGTACTAACATATACCAGTGCTAACATATACCAGTACTAACATATACCAGTACTAACATATACCATTACTAACATATATCAGTGCTAACATATACCAGTACTAACATATACCAGAACTAACATATACCAGTACTAACATATACCAGTGCTAACATATACCAGTACTAACATTTACCAATACTAACATATACCAGTACTACCATATACCAGTATTAACATATACCAGTACTAACATATACCAGTACTAACATATACCAGTACTAACATATACCAGTACTAACACATACCAGTACTAACACATACTAGTACTAACATATACCAGTACTTACATATACCAGTACTAACATATACCAGTACTAACATATACTAGTACTAACATTTACCAGTACTATCATATACCAGTACTATCATATACCAGTACTATCATATACCAGTACTAACATATACCAACACTACCATATACCAGTACTAACATATACCAGTACTAACATATACCAATACTAACATATACCAGTACTAAAATATACCAGTACTAACATATACTAGTACTAACATACACTAGTACTAATATATACCAGTACTAACATATACCAATACTAACATATACCAGTACTAACATATACCAGTACTATCATATACCAGTACTAAGATAAACCAGTACCAACATATAGCCAGTACGAACATATACCAGTACTAACATATAAGAGTACTAACATATAAGAGTACTAACACATACCAGTACTAACACATACTAGTACTAACATTAACTAGTACTAACATATACCAGTACTAACATATACCAGTAGTAACATTTACCAGTACTAACATATACCATTACTAACGTATACTAGTACTAATATATACCAGTACTAACATATACCAGTACTAACATATACCAGTACTAACATATACCAGTACTACCATATACCAATACTAACATATCCCAGTACTAACATATACCAGTATTAACATATACCAGTATTAACATATACCAGTACTAACATATACCAGCACTAACATATACCAGTACTAACATATACCAGTACGAACATATACCAGTACTAACATATACCAGTACTAACATATACCAGTACTAACATATGCCAGTACTGTCGTATATCAGTGCTAACATATACCAGTACTAACATATACCAGTACTATCATATACCAGTACTAACATATACCAGTACTAACATATACCAGTAGTAACTGTTATGGAAAATAAACAATATACATTCTTAGTTTACTTTTAATTGTTAAATGTAAAGGATTTCTTTACCAGTTTGTGTCTAGGGGCTTTTGGGGGGAAATTATTTAATTATAATACCTTGTAAAACTTGTGCCCATTTATGTAACAAATACCAATCTGTTTGTATTTTCATCTGAGGCAGTTATTAAGTTTCACTGTAGATTTAGTCACCATTTCATAAGGTGGTTTTATTGAATATTTAACAACACTAACACAGTTGACAAGACAACAATCAACACAGTATATATAGCAGGAAGGAAAAATATGCAAGCGTTTTTATATAAAATTATTAATACAAAGTTATCACTAAACACATGAACATATATGGCCGTCACCACTAACAAACAGTTATTAATCATTAAAATAATAAAATTAATACAAAGGTGAAAATTAATCAGGGCCGGATTCAGGAGTGGGCAAAGTGGGCAGCTGCCCAGGGGCCTCCACAATCTGGGGGCCTCCACATATTATAATATTTTATTTATTTGGTTATTCACTTGGATTATTTTTATTTTCATTCCTATAAATTCATGTTTATCTATTCCATCACGTAAAACTATGTTCTGCAAGAAGCGTGATAGAAATTAGGCTAGCTACTCCTTGAAATTCATGAATACCTGGTTTTCCTATGAACCGTATATTTTTAATGAATGCTATTGTTTGTGTTGCTAATAATATATTTTTGACATGTGCGGTAGTAGCCATATCAGGGCTGGTCGACTTGAAACCACATGAATGACTCCAGTCATGTCTCAACTTGTGTGTGTGTGTGTGTTTGTGTTGGGAATTTGTACACTATCAATAAATATACAATTAATTAAAAATTTCTCAATGTTCTAATTTCCTCAATATAACTGCATATGGCTTCAAAATTCTCCAAAGAAGTGTTCAAATTTCAAAATTTTCCTGGGGAACTCCCAGATGTTTAGGCTCGCTTCACTCGCCACCCAACCCTCTTGGGTAGTTATAATGAGGGGGGCCTCCACAAAGAGGTTGCCCATGGGCCTCCACACTTCTAAATCCGGCACTGAAATTAATATTCTGCTGCACTGATGCTCTACAGTATTCAAATCAAGATGGCTGGTAGAGCCAGATAGCATACTGGTGGGGTGTAGTCCCACAGTATGTTCACCACACACACAGTCGTGGTAGGGGTAAACGAGAGTCGTTGAATGTTTGAGAGAGACTGACATGGAACCCAGGGTTAAGGTAGATGCTGCTCACAACATCGGCTGATGTTTTTCCACCATAGGGAACCAGTTCTGACTCTGCTTGCTTTCCCTCGGTTTACTAACAGTTTATAGTGTGCCGAGTATGCAGAGGCGAGATTAATGTGTATGTACAGGGAGAGTGATCATTCTATGTTATACGTCCCCCTTGAAGTCCACTGTAGTCGTAAAAAGAGATCAGCACTTGACGCGTAGAGAGGTACCTCGCAGGTCCAGTACAAAATTATGGTGGTCAATCAGGTTGGTCTGCTTCTTAGAATAATGCATCTGCTAAGATGTTGCGTCCTCCTTTAATGTGATTGACCTTGACACGAAATGGCTGAATTAGAAAGGCCCATTGCAGAATGCGTTGATTATTGTGTGTTGTCTTTTTGATGAAGGTGAGTGGATTATGGTCTGTTGAGACCTGAGCATCATGAGTAGGATGTTGTAGAGAGCATTTGAACTTCTTAAGGGCAGATACCAGAGCTAATCCTTCTTTTTCAACTGTATTGTAGTTACACTGGTGTGGTTTTATCTTCGTCGAAAAATAAACTGGATGAAGTACCCCATCAGATTCATCCATTTGTAGAAGGATGGCGCCTTTGCCCTCACCTGATGAGTCCACATAAAGAATAAATGGCTCATTGAAGTCCGAAGAACAGGATTGTTTGCTAGTAATTTCTTTAGCTGGTTAAAGGCTTCTTGCAGTACCTCCTATACTGTAATACCCGCCATTCCAAAGAATATCATAAGGGACTTGCTGGTTGTGGGCACTGTAAGGTTGAGGATGGTGTTGACGCTGACAGTTTTGGGTCTACATTGTCCTTGACCACGATATGTCCAAGATATGTGATGGTGGCTTAGCCGAAATGCAACTTTGCCATGTTGATGGTCATGCCTGCTTCGTCCAAGCGCTGTTAGGAGAGCTCGAAGGTGGGTGGTGTGAACACCCCATGTATCTGAAATAACTCCTTCTTTTGAGATCATTAAGAAAGGAGAAGCCCACGGGGAGGAGCTGGGAACCACCTGACCTTGCTTCAAAAGATAGTTAAATTCATCCTTCATGTTGGCCTTCTTCTCTGGACGTAGTCGGTAAAAAATCTATCGTATTGTGTAGGAATTAGAATAAAGTTCCACATCTTGGAGAACATTACGATATCTACCTGGACCACCCTTGCATACGCCTGGGCTATCTTTCAATTTTTCTATAATATCCGCCTGCACTTGAAGTATCAGGATTCGTAAATAGTATTTAAGATAATGAAGTATAAATGAGTTGTTTTTCTATTTTCTACAATAGGACTTTCCTCCTCAATCAAATACATGTCCTCAGCAGAGAACACTTGATTAGTGAGGACAGGTCTCTCACCCGAGTCACCCTGAGGATTCCTTCTACAATACAATTTCATTAAGTTAAGGTGTACTAGTTGCGAATCCTTTCTACGGTCAGAAGCTAGAACAACGTAGTTTACTTTGTTCAATTGATGAGATACTTTGTAAGGGCCTTGATATTTACATTTGAGAGGCGAGCCTGGAATAGGCAAATATAGCAATACTTCATCTCCAGATTTTAACTTTCGGATTTTAACTTTTCGATCATAAATATTCTTCATCTTTTTCGAGAATTCATAAAATTATTTCGTGCAATCTGTCTTCCTTTACTAAGTTTAGATTTAAGATTATCAAGATATTGACCAACAGTTTGATTAGAAACCTCTGCAATTTGACTAAACCATTGTTCTTTTACATTTAGGGGTCCTCTTGCTTGATGACCAAACAACATTTCAAAGGGCGAGAATCCAAGTGATTCTTTTCGGCATTCTCTAATTGCAAAGAGCATGAAATGAATCCTTCGTCCCAATCAGCTTTTGTGTCAAAACAAAATGTGTTAGGCAATAACTAACGGTTTGGTGGTTACTTTTTAGGGAGCCTTATGACTGGGGTTGATATGTCGATGAGAAAGTTTGTCCTATGCCTAACTACGATAACACTTTGGAGAAAGGGCCAATTTTAAAATTAGGTACTTGGTCAGATTGAATTTCCTTGGGGATACAAACTTGTGCAAAAACATTTAACAAAATATCAGCAATAGCTCTAATGTTTCTTAATGGGATTTCCTCAGGATACCTACAGTAGTTGCGGGGCATATTATAGTCAACAAATATTGGTTGCCTTTCTTGGTTTTTGGAAATGGACCCACACAATCTATTAGAATCTTGTTAAAGGGTTCCTCCATTACGGGAATAGGGTTAAGTGGTGCGGGAAGAATAACCTGATTGGGTTTCCAATTAGTTGGCAAGAATGACAAGTGCTGATGAAATCATCCACTTGTTTCTTCATACCGGGCCAGAAAAAATCCTCCATAAGTTTGTTATGGGTTTTACATATTCCTAAGCGACAATTTAAGGTATCATGAGCCCGTTCTTTGAGTTGCACTCTAACAAAATATGGTATAACTATTTGATGCACTTGAGCCCAAGAGTCAGAATGCCTTCAATATCCTGGGCTATATTTTCTCATTAAGATATCATCTTGATAGTAAAAACAAGGGACTCTAACAATATCTGACTTAGGTACAGTACTGCTATATGATGGAATTTGGTACATGAATTATCCTCTTCCTGAGCTTTAATTAAGTTCTCCCTAGTCATAACCTGGCTGGGAAGATCACAAGTGAAAAAGAAATCACTGGAAGAATCAACACTGGGGTCAAGTTAAGTTTGATCTATAGTGACGGCACATAGAGGAAATAATTGTGGAAGTTCATTCTCCATGTCCCAAGTAGAAGTCTCAGTCAATGGTTCATCAACCACTATAAGGTTAGGAACAACAAGTGAACCAGCTAGATCATTACCCAGTAGAAATGTAACAACTGCTACTGACAGCTTCTCTCTCTCTCCCACCTTCACCATTCCCTTTAACAAGCCACAATCAAGGTAAACTTGGGCAAGGTTTACTGAAGAATAAGAGGACAAGTCTTCCAAAAGCACTTTCCCTCCTGTATAATGTTGACTAATTCCAGGGAGAGCACTATGTACTATTAGACTTTGAGCACCTGCAGTATCACTTAGTATTTAATAGGAAACCTTTTACCATCCTTTGAAAGTGAAATTTTACCCTTGAGTATAAATTCAAGAAAAATATTTTTCTGAGAATCGTTGACTTTGGTTACATTACTAACAGACTTAGTTTTTGAGGTTTTAGCTTGTGCTTCAGTTTTTACATTAAGTTTAATAACATTTTCCATAAATTGAACTTTTACACCCTGGTTCCCAACAACGAGATACATTATCACTTTTAGTCTCAAGGTTTTGTCCTGAGGGTCACTTTACAATGTTAGGCTTCTTATTCTCCCCCTAAACCTGGGCACCAACGCGTATCTATCAGCCAGCTGTGCTTGCTTCTTCAGACCTTTTTCACCTTTGTCTTCTAAATAAGCCCTGATATTGAAGGGAAGTCGTCTTTTGAATTCCTCACAGACCATTAGATTGACAAGGTCACCAAAAGTGCCAGTTTGAGTGGTCTTAAGCCACGTTTTAAAAATACGTAATTTTTTCCCTGGGAAATTTCGGAAAGTTTTACAGTATGATTCTGGAGTTAGCATAAGCATTTAAGATACTGTCTTTGACAAACTCGAAATCAGAATAATCCTCCAGATTATTAAAGACTTGTGCTGCTTTCCCAGTGAGCTTATTCTGAAGTAGCCAATTCCATTCAGCTTTGGGCCACTTATAGGGGACAGCTGTACGCTCAAACAAACGCTTTGAAGACTCAGGGTCTGATTCATCAAAATTAGGTACCACATTTATGTTGCAAGACCAATCAGAGTGACTTTGATTTTCTTTTTCTATTCGGTTTTGGAATTCCAACACTTTCAATTCATGTGCTCTCTCCTTTTATCTTTCTTTTCTCTCCCTTTCTCTTTCCTTTATCTCTTTCTCAAACTTCTCTCGTTCAAATGACAATTTCTCTCTTTCAAGGTCAACTAAGGTTCGAGTTTCCACGCTCACTCTCTCTGTTGTCTGAAGAGAAGAACCTACTACATTTTCCCCTAAGTCTTTAGGACTAATAATAAGACAAAGTTTTATCAGAAAAAAACCCACCACTTAAAATTAACCCTTTGACAATGGCTTCTTTTAATTGGTCTATACGCAAACTTGACGAGATTGGAATTTCAAAATAATTGGCAAAATTTTTCCAGTCTTCTTTCCTCAGGTTACCATCTTCGAGTCTGTCAACAATAGAAGCAGCCATGAACTCAGCATATTAAATCGAGACATGATTATTGGCAAGTCTTTTCATTTCTTTTAAATTCCTTGTCTCTTCGGAATAAGAGGCATTCCCATTCAAACCGCCTGCATATTTTATCTCACAAGAAGGGTGCTGGTCATCAATCATTCTGGTGTTGTGTGTAAATTGTAAAATATATGTCAATGGTAAAAGGTAGGATTGTAGATCCTGTGAAATATTTACACTTACGAGATAAGAATGCGGAATAAGTATTCAGAGGAAAAATTTTCTTGAGAGTGAAAGTCATTTAATTTTCATGGATCTGTGTAAAAGGGCGTTCAGTATGTACTTCTTATCAAAATAAATACTGCTTAGAGGAAGAGAAGTGTAACAAAACTCAAAGTAAACCTCCTAATTACCCACAGATTAACACCGTCCTCTACGCTTGGTAATAAACCCTGACTCGTTTAGTACAAAAGAGAAATATCAGTAAACCTAAGCTTACGCTGTTCGGTGAAATAATGTCACAGGTTCAAGCATTGTGTATCCCTTACCATTATTGTGACTATTATCCAATTTAAGCATGAGAGGGTCTGATGAACTAGTGTTAACCACAATTACACTAAATTTACATTAAGAGCTAACCGACTCCACGTCGGAGCTTATATGTAATGAGTCAAGTCCCGTTATGGACAGTTGTCTGACAAATTAAGGTGGGAGAAACGGCTCGTACTCTACGTAACCATTCCTGGCCACAACATCATCCAAATTAATTTACTTAATCTTATGTCATAAATATTACCCTGCTATGAATATGAACACACTATTTTACTTAACACAAAACAACTGCTGCAATGACTTATCAAATGAAATGACTCGTCAAATCACTCACAACCTCCGAGTCCCAAGCACATTTACAGGAGGTTTAACACCAAGTAAACAACGAAATTAAGTAAATGAACAATAAGCAATCAGAAAAGAGTTAGCAGATAAATATAACTTGGACTACCAACACAGCCAGAAATATTACATAATACCAACTAAATACTGTCCTGTACTGTTGTAATGTAAGACCGAAACAAAGCGAAACTTCCTATACAAACAGCAAGTGAACAATTAGCGAATGTCAATTTTTTTCTTACTTTTATTCATAGTTTACTTTTAATCTTAAAATTTAAAGGATTTCTTTACCAGTTTGTGTCTAGGGGCTTTTTGGGGGAAATTATTTAATTATAATACCTTGTAATACTTGTGCCCAATTATGTAACAAATACCAATCTGTTTGTATTTTCAACTGAGGCAGTTATTAAATTTCACTGTAGATTTAGTCACCATTTCATAAGGTGGTTTTATTGAATATTTAACAACACTAACACAGTTGACAAGACAACAATCAACACAGTATATATAGCAGGAAGGAAAAATATGCAAGCGTTTTTATATACAATTATTAATACAAAGTTATCACTAAACACATGAACATATATGGCCGTCACCACTAGCAAACAGTTATTAATCATTAAAATATTAAAATTAATACAAAGGTGAAAATTAATATTCTGCTGCACTGATGCTGTACAATATTCAAATCAAGATGGCCGGTAGAGCGAGACAGCATACTGGTGGGGTGTAGTCCCACAGTATGTTCACCACCCACACAGTCGTGGTAGGGGTAAACGAGAGTCGTTGAATGCCTGGGAAAGACTGATATGGGACCCAGAGTTAAGGTAGATTTAACCTGGCTTAGATCGTGCTCACATGTCTGATGTTTTACCAACACAGGCAACAAGCTCTGACTCTGGTTGCCTTCCATAGTTAACCCTCTGTTAATTAGCAGTTCATAGTGTGTAGAAGGGAGAGTGATCGTTCTATGTTACATACCATACTAGTACTAACATACAGTATACCAGTAGGGTGTGTCATACGGAGGCGAATTTTTTTTTTATAGTTTGAAAAATCGGCCCATGGTATTAATGATGTAGTTCTATGTGCAGAATCATGTGATATCTTCAGATTTGAAAAGTTTTCATTTTTTGCTAGGTAAATTTTAACTTGAAATCTTATGAAAATTCAGTATTCCCACCCTTTTACCAACACCACTAAATAGCTTATTTAAAGTAAAGTAAATGTATCAGGTTAATTTATTAGGATGAAAATGATCCAGAATAGTGAAACGAATGATCTTGACACATTTATTAAATTTAATATTCCTTTAGAAAACAAAATCATCAAATACAAAAACCGGTTTTACTACTACGACCCGGTGTTGCTGCACACCATAGAGAACATGTCTTTCTTGCTTCTGTTTCTACTCATCACCTCCCTGCTGACCACCTGAGCTCGGATGTAGCCTTCCCTCCTCTCCTGGCTGTACACGTGACTGCTGGCCTCGCTCACTTGCTGTACACAACGCTCTATACTCTGGGTGTGCGAGGGCCAGGCAGGGACATGCATGGGGTTGTCCAGGAAAGCTCTGACTTGAACATTGGTGAGGCTGCAGGTAAGAGGGGCTCACTGCCAGCCTGGATGTTATCCAGATCTATGAGATCAGTGAGGGTCTTGGCACCTAGATTGACTTCAGGAGTCTTCCTGACCCTGAAGGAATCGTCACCAACTGATTCGTCATGCTCAGATCCTCTCATAAGTCTCATATCCAAGATCTTTTTGACTGCCACTCTTCTCTCCTCCTCATCCTTACTGCAGAGCATTGTCTGCAGAACTGCCTCGATGAGCATATACCAGGAAGACTCTCACAGTCTGCTCCACAATCTGAACAACCTTCCTTGGCTGACTCTCAGGAGCCTGGGCGCTGAAGAGGAACATGCCTCCGACCTTTCGGAGAACGATGACTTGACCTTTTGGTGTTGAACCAATTTGGCAAGTAGACACTCACGATGAATCTGACAATAAGTCTCAGGTTGTAAGCTGGTTCCTTTCAGTTTATGATGAGCCACCCAAATTCTCTGCAGAAACTGAGCCGTTGTACCACCTAGAATGAGACTGGACCTATCTGCAGGTAAGCAAGCTCATCAGGCATGACCCCAGTTTTGATGGTACTGTAAATCATGTAACCATAGTACTGGTCAGTACTCAGGTCGTCAATGACAGTATGTGCAAGCTCAACGAGTGGAGGGCCAACTGTGATTTTTTCAAAGCTCGAATTTATTTCTAACTCAGTGGCAGAGTCCAGCATCTTGCCAAGAGGACCAGACCATCTGTTGTTTGAAAGAGTCTTGCCATCCAGCTCCTGGATCAGATGTCTGAGTGGCAACTCGTTGGTGTGGAGGTCACAAACAATCCAGACCAGCTTCCTCCCAATCTTCCGCTCTATCCACTGTATGACCCCCCCTTGCCACCCTGTGTTCGTGTTGGTGCTGTCCCCTCCAATGGCCTGCAGGGTCTGGTCTACGTTCCTCTCTCTGAGCCAGTTCACAATGTTATCTGCCACTATCTCAGCTGGTTTCCTGATGTCATCTTTCTCTGGAGTGAAATGCCACAAATACTTCCCTCCTGGTTCACTGCAGCAGGAGTAGTGTTCCTCCTTCACCATGGCAGGGAACAACTTGTCAGAATCTCCAACTTTCATGAACACTTTAGTGTCATCCCTTCTCCCATCAAAGAACAAACAATTGATTCCATTTTCTCTTATCCCTTATCAAACTCCTCTTCTAGGTTACTGACAAGTTTCTCCTGAGCTCTCCTTACTTTGTTATGATCTATCACCAGGTGAACATCATCAGGTGTTATCAAACCACCGTCAATCCAGGCAGCTGTTGCTATCTCTGCAGTTTCTCTGAGACCAGTGTGGTGTCGCATGCTGGCCAGAGCTATGCTCGGGATATCTTTCCTATTTCGAATCTTATGCCTGGAAGGTTTGGGATCATTATTTTCTGGGTTAGGGACAAAGTCACCATTCTCCTGGTCAGCACTCGGATCAGCCATGGGGAAGTCATTAAACTCTGAATCAGCTTGACTCCAATCATCGGCCTTTTTTACCTCACCCTGGGCCTTCTCAAGTCTCTTTTCCTCGGCAACTCTTCTCCTCTTCTGTCTCTCTGTGACAGCCTCCTGTCTCTTGGACTCCGGAATATCTTGGCTAGAAATCATGAGAGCCCCTATACTGCCAGTCTTCTCTCTCTGTGCTTTGACAAATGCCAGTTCGATCACAGGAATCTTCAGTTCACGCTTGCAAATACAGGAGATGTGGGCCTCGGATTTACAGTCACGATCGCATCCAAACTCAGGACAGAGAACAATTGGGCACTTGCAAGTAATTATGTCAAATAACTGGTCCAGTTGCTTGGCAAAGCTGTCCTTAACTGCAAGTTTTCCTCTCCCAAGAGAGATGTCTCTTGCCTTTTCCCAACTGGCTAGCAGTCTCTCACTAATCTTCTTCTGACTTGTTATGACTGGAGGCTTGAACTGAGCGTTAGCCAGAGTGTACTGTGCCAAGACAGCTTTAGTCATATCACTGGCAATGTCTTTGTTTGTGTAAGTTCTTTGGTTCTTTTCACTGATTTGCCTGATTAAAACACCGTATCTCAAAGCATCTCTCAATGTAGGCAACTCCGACTTCAGGAGCTCTCTCCCAGACCCAAAATAGTGACTGAGATGGCTGGATTTTTGGTTCCTCGTCCTGACACAAGCAGCCATCGCAAATATTATCAACTTATAAATGCATCAGAATCTGAAACAGAAAAAATATTGTTAGTTGGGTTGTTAAAGAATGAAGTCAGAAAGCAATGTTCACTATTTAATTGTAATGCACTAATGCAGCTGTACGTTAGATTTTCGATAAATTTCACGCTAAAATTTACCTAGCAAAAGGTTGCAAAATATTGAAACTGAAATTATTTTCTGTTTATATACACTAAAATCTACCAAAAAGGTGATGGGCCATTAGTTTTAGCTGATCTTCCCTCCTATGACACACCCTAGTATACCAGTGCTAACATATTCCAGTACTAATATATACCAGCGAAGATGAAGGCATCAGGCTCCAGGGTGCTTATATCCCACCAAACGCTGTCCTGTTCGAGAAAATAACAGGAGAGATGGTGTGGAAAAAGGCACTGAAGACTCGAGGCGGAGCCGGCCCTTCAGGTCTGGATGCAAACGGTTGGAGAGTCATCCTCAGCACAAACAAGTTTGGCCCTGTAGCAAGCGATCTCTGCACTGCCATTGCCACCCTTGCAAGAAAGCTTGCATCCTCTTGCTGCCATCACCTCCAGGCTCTGACGGCCTGCCGCCTTATTCCTCTGGAAAAGAAACCAGGATGTAGACCTATAGGGGTGGGGGAAGTGCTGAGGCGGATCATCGGAAAGTGTATAATGGAGGTGGTAAAGGATGATGTCAGGGCAGCAGCAGGGAACCTACAAGTGTGTGCTGGCCACCAGGCTGGTGGGGAGGCGGCCATTCACGCCATGAGATTGATATTTGAGCAGCGTGATTGTGAGGCCGTTCTCCTGGTGGATGCTTCAAACGCATTCAACATACTTAACCGCAAGGCGGCACTGCACAACATCAAGATCAAGTGTCCTAGCTTTGCGATGTATGTTGAAAATTCGTATAGGAATCCTTCAGACCTCTACGTAGTAAACAACAAGGCTCTACGAGGTGATACCATCCTACAGTCGACCGAGGGAACAACACAGGGAGACCCCGTTGCAATGGCAATGTATGCAATAGGCCTATCAGTGCTCCAACAAGAAATAAAGTATGAAACAACTGGGGTCAAACAAGTGGCATATGCTGATGACCTCACAGGAGCAGGAAAAGTGGAGGACATCAAAAAGTGGTGGGACCTGGTAACATCGCGAGGTCCACAAATAGGGTACCACCCAAACGCCAGCAAATCCTTCCTCATCGTGAAGCCAGATCATTATGATCGGGCTGTGGAGGTTTTCGGCGAAAGTGAGGTCAAAATAACTAAGGACGGCCAAAGACATCTAGGCGCAGTAATTGGCACTACGGACTTCAAGACCCAGTACGTAGGGGGAAAGGTGAACGAGTGGGTTAGCGAAATCCATGCTCTATCGGAGATTGCTAACACAGAGCCACATGCGGCCTTTGCAGCATTCACACATGGAGTCAAGCATCGTTGGAACTACCTGATGCGTACCATCCCTGAGATCCGACCCCTCCTCCACCCTTTGGAAGAAGCAATCAGTGTCAAGTTCATTCCCAAACTAGTGAAACACCACGACTTAACCCCAGTAGAAAGAACACTTCTTGCACTTCCACCAAGACTGGGAGGGATGGGACTAACTAATCCAGAGGAGATTGCTGACTCTGAACATCAAAATTCACTTAAGCTCACGGCAGCCCTCACTGACCACATAATAGCCCAGAATGCAACAGGGGAAGTGGACACCAGCGAAGTTAATAAGATCCGTAGATCCATTACAACAGATCGGCAGCACTGCCAAAATGACATGTTGCAGCAACTATTGCTGCAGGTTCCAGAAAATTGACAAAAAAAGTAGCTATAGCGCAGGAGGTGGGCGCCTCGAACTGGTTAACTACGTTACCGATAAGGGCAAATGGTTTCAGCCTTAACAAACAAGAATTTACAGATGCCATTGCTCTAAGGTACGGTTGGCCAGTAGATGGTTTGCCCTCCCAATGCGTGTGTGGCTATTCCTATGATGGCGATCACGCCATGGTTTGCAAGAAGGGGGGCTTCATATGCATGAGGCATGACGAGGTAAGGGATCTCACAGCAAATATGTTGAAGGAAACCTGCCGGGACGTCATGGTAGAACCGACCCTCCTTCCACTGGATGGCGAGATCCTCCAACACAGGACTTCAAACACATCTAACGAAGCCCGTGTGGACGTCAGTGCTCGAGGATTCTGGACGCGGGGACAGCGAGCCTTCTTCGACATCAGGATTTTTGATCCCATGGCCGTTTGTCACCGTAACCTAGCTCTCGATGCTGCACATAGGAGGAACGAGAACGACAAGAGAAGGGCATATGGGGAGAGAATTCAAAATGTCGATCAAGGCAGCTTCACTCCGCTAGTGTTCACAACCTCTGGTGGGATGGGCCCAAGCGCAAGATGTTTCTACGCCAGACTCGCGGAGCTGATCTCCGAACAGAAGCAGCAGCCCAGAAGTTATGTCACAGCCTGGATGAGATGTCGACTGTCCTTCTCTCTCCTTCGGTCGGCTTTGCTCTGCCTCAGGGGAACGAGAGCTTCTGCCCCTACTCCGTCAACTGCTGCAGATATCGACTATGAGGCTACAGTCACCGAATGCCGCATCGATCTGCGGCTCAACTAATTTAACACAGATAGGATAGTTGCTTATGTATTAGGATATTTAATATTAAGGTAAATAAATGGTGGCGAAGGTGTGGCTATTGGGGGAGGCTGGAGGCCACGTTAAAAAAAAAAAAAAAAAAAAAAAAAATAAATAAATAAATAAATAAATAAATACCAGTACTAACATATACCACTACTAACATATACCAGTAGTAACATACCAGTACTAACATATACCAGTACTAGCATATACCAGTACTAACATGTACCAGTACTAACATATACCAGTACTAACATATACCAGTATTTATATATACCAATATTAACAGATACCAATATTTATATATACCAGTAAGAACATATACCAGTACTAGCATATACCAGTACTAACATGTACCAGTACTAACATATACCAGTACTATCATATACCAGTATTAACATATACGAGTACTAACATATACCAGGATTAATATATACCAGTATTAACATATACCAGTACTAACATATACCAGCACTAAAATATACTAGTGTTAACATATACCAGTACTAACATATACCAGTATTAACATATACCAGTACTAACATATACCAGTATTAACATATACCAGTATTAACATATACCAGTACAAACATATACCAGCACTAACATATACTAGTATTAACATATACCAGTACTAACATATACCAGTACTAACATGTCCCAGTACTACCATATACCAGTACTAACATGTACCAGTACTAACATGTACCAGTACTAACATATACCAGTACTAACATATACCAGTACTAATATGTACCAGCACTAACATATACCAGTACTAACATGTACCAATACTAACATATACCAGTACTAACATATACCAGTACTAACATATACCAGTACTAACATAAACCAACACTAACATATACCAGTACTAACATAAACCAGTACTAACATATACCAGTACTAACATATACCAGTACTAACATATACCAGTACTAAAATATACCAGTACTAACATTTACCGAAAGGTGCTAACATATGCCAGTACTAACATACCAGTACTAACATGTACCGGTACTAACATATGCCAGTGCTAACGCCATACCAGTACTGGCATATGCCAGTACTAACATGTACCGATACTAACATATGAAGTGCTAACATATGCTGGTACTACCATATACGTGCTAACATATGCCAGTACAAACATGTACCAGTGCTAACATATACCAGTGCTAACATATGCCAGTGCTAACATATGCATATTGCTAACATACCAGTACTAACATATACCGAGTATTAACATATGCAGTACTGCCTTATACCAGTGATAACATATACCAGGTACTAACATATACCAGTATTAACATATACCAGTACTAACATGTACCAGTACTAACATGTACCAATACTAACTTATACCAGTACCTAACATATGCAGTACTAACATGTACCAGTTCTAACATCAGTACTAACATATGCCAGCACTAACATATACCAGTACTAACATATACTGTAGTACTAACAAAACCAACACTAACATGTACCGTTTTAATACCAGCTGATTTTAAAGCCTTTGGTGTATGTACCCGATTTTCTTTCGTGAGCACAACGCAGAGTTTTGTAAACCAGCACTGCGCCCCAGTACTATATACCAGTACTACCGGTGCTTGCTATACCAGTACTCACTGCCAGCACCAGTGCTAACATATACCAGTACTAACATACCGGTACTAACGTAATGCCAGTATAACATATACCGGTGATAACGCTTACCAGTGCTAACATATACAGTACTAACAAAAACCAACACTAACATATACCGGTACTAACATAAACCAGTACTAACATATACCATTATTAACATATGCCAGTGCTAACGCTAATACCAGTACTAACATATCCAGTACTAACATAAATCAACACTAGCATATGCCGATGCTAACATTAGCCAATGCTAACTTGTATGCCAGTGCTAACATATGCCAGTACCCCAACATATACCAGTGCTAACATATGCCATTTAACATATGCAAGTACTAACATATGCCAGCACTAACATATGCCAGTACAAACATATACTACTATAATATATTTCGGTACTAAAGTACTAACATATGCCAGTACTAACATAAACCAGTACTAACATATGCCAGTACTAACATATGCCAGTGCTAACATATGCCATTTGAACATATGCTGGTGCTAAGCAGCAAACCAACACCAACATATATAAGTATAACGCATGCGGTGCTAACATATTCGAGTAGTAACATATGCCGGTACTAACATACCAGTGCTAACATAAACCAACAATAATATATACCGGTGCTAACATAAAGCGGTGCTAACATATACCAGTACTAACATATTCAGTGCTAACATATACCGGTACTAACATATACCAGTACTAAAATATACCAGTGCTAACGCATATACCAGCACTAACATATACCAGCACTAACATATACCAGTACTAGCATATACCAGTACAAACATATGCAACTACTAACATATTCCAGTACTAAAGTGCTAACATATACCAGTACTAACGCTAAGCCAGTGCTAACGCTATTGCCAGTGCTAACGCTATACCAGTGCTAACATATACCAGTACTAACATATGCCAGTGCTAACATAAGCCAACACTAATATATACCGGTACTAACATATACCGGTACTGCTATATACCAGTGCTAACATATACCAGTGCTAACATATGCCAGTGCTAACGTATACCAGCGCAACATATACCGGAAGTATTAACATATGCCAGTGCTAACATATGCCAGCGTTACTAACATATGCCAGTGCTAGCCTTATACCAGATGCTAACATAATATGCCAGTACTAACATGTGCCACCTAACATGTGCCAGTGCTAACATATACCAGTACTAACATGTACCAGTACTAACATATGCTAGAGTATTAGCAGCATGTACCAGTGCTAACATATACCAACATAGCATATACCAGTACTAACATGTACGCAATACTAAAATATACCAGTACTAACATATACCAGTACTAACAAAACCAACACTTAACATATACCGGTACTAACCAAGCCAGTGCTAGCATATGCCAGTACTAACAGTGCTAACATATACCAGTACTAACATATGCAATACTAACACATACCAGTGCAAACATATACTACTAACATATTCCAGTACTAAAGTAACATATACCAGTACTAACATATACCAGTACAAACATATACTACTACTAACATATTCAGTACTAAAGTAATAACATATACCGGTACTAACATAAGCCAATGCTAACGTATACCAGTACTAACATATACCAGTATAACATATACCAGTACTAAAATGTTCAGTACAAACATATACCAGTGCCTAACATATGCCAGCACTAACATATACCAGAACTAACATATGCAGGTACAAACATAGACTACTGCTAACATGTTCAGTACTAAGTAACCAGCATATGCCAGTACTAACATAAGCCAGTACTTGCTAACATGTGCCAGTGCTAACATATACCGTGCTAACATATACCAGCACTAACATATACCAGTGTTAACATACCAGTACTAACATATACCAGTACTAACATATACCAGCACTAACATATACCAGTATTAACATACTGTGCTAACATATACCAGTACTAACATATACCAGTACTAACATATGCCAGTACTAACATATACCAGTGCTAACATACCAGTGCTAACATATGCCAATGCTAACATATACCAGTGTAACATATACCAGCACTAACATGTACCAGTGCCTAACGTAACGCCAGTGCTAACATGTACCAGTACTAACGTATTACCCAGGAACTAATATATACCAGTACTAACATCTTCCAGTTCTAACATATACCGGTACTAACATAAACCAGGTACTAGCACCGGGTACTAACATTGTTCCGAAATACTAACATATACCAGTACTAACGTTTACCAGTGCTAGCATATACCAGTGCTAACATATGCCAGTACTATATGCAGTACTAAACTATACCGGTACTAACATATACCCAGTGCTAACATATACCAGTGCTAAACATATGCTAGTATAACATATACCAGTACTAGCATATATAACAATGCTAACATATACCAGTACTAGCAAAACCAGCACTAACATATACCGGTACTAATATAAACCAGTACTAAAATATACCAGTACCAACATATGCCAATTATAACATAAATGAACACTAACGCTATACCGGTACTTATAAACCAATACTAACATATGCACCAGTACTAACATATGCCAGTGCTAACATATACCAGTGCTAACATGTACCAGCTAACATATGCAGTATAACATATACCAGTGTTAACCTTAGCACCAGTGCTAACATACCGGTACTAACAAAACCAACACTAAAATATACCAAATTGCTAGCAACATAAGCCAGTACTATGTATACCAGTAACATATACCGGTACCTAACATACCAGTACCCCTAACATATCAGTACTAACATAAATCAACACTAACATATACCGATACTAACATTAACCAATATAACATATACCAGTACTAACATATACCAGTACTAACATATACAGTACTAACATATACCGAGTACTAACATATACCAGTGCTAACATACCAACGCAACATGTACCAGTATAACATGTACCGATATAACATGTACCAGTATAACATGCCAGAACTAATATATACCAGTACTAACATGTACCAGTTCTAACATATACCAGTATAACATAAAACCAGGTATAACATGTTGCCAGTACTAACATGTTTCCAATACTAACATATACCAATTGCTAACATTTACCAGTGCTAACATATACCAGTACTAACATATGCCGGTGCTAACATATGCCGGTGCTAAAGCTATGCCAGTGCTAACATATGCCAGTGCTAACGCCATACCAGTGCTAACATATGCTAGTGCTAACATATGCCAGTACTGGCATATGTAACAATACTTAACATATGCCAGTGTAGCAAAACCAACACTAGCATATACCGGTGCTAATATAAACCAGTACTAAAATAACTACGGTACTAACATATACCAGTACTAACATAATGAACGCTAACATATACCGGTGCCGCGCAAGCCAATGCTAACATATACCAGTACTAACGCCATACCAGTACCCCAACATATACCAGTGCTAACGCATATACCGGTACTAACATGTACCGAATACTAACATATACCAGTACTAACATATACCAGTACTTAACATGTACCAATGCTAAGCATATACCAGTATTAACATATACCGAGTACTAACATATACCAGTACTAAACAAAACCAACATAACATATACCGGTACTAACATAAACCAGTACTTAACATATACCAGTGTTAGCATATGCCAGTGCTAACATATACCAGTACTAACATATCCAGTGCTAACATAAATCAACGCTAACATATGCCGGTATTAACATACCAGTGCTAACATATGCCAGTGCTAACATATACCAGCACTAACGCCATACCAGTATTAACATACCAATTGCATAACATGTACTGGTACTAACATATACCAGTACTAACATAATACCGAATGCTAACATAATTCCAGTGCCTAACATACCAATTACTACATATACCAGTATAACATATACCAGTGCTAACATATGCAGCACTAAGCATGTACCAGTACTAACATGTACCAGTACTAACATGTACCAGTATAACATGTACCAAGTTAATATATGCCAGTGCTAACATGTACCAGTTCTAACATATGCAATTCTTATAAATAGTGCTAACATGTTTTCTAACATGTTCCAATGCTAACATATACCAGTACTAACATTTGCAGGTACTAACATGCCGAGTACTAACGCGCCAGTACTAACGCGTACCAGTGCTGACTATACCAGTGCTAACATATGCCAGTGCTAACATATGCAGGTACTAACCTTATGCTAGTACTAACATATACCAGTACTAGCATATATAACAATGCTAACATATACCAGTGCTAACAAAAACCAACACTAACATATACCATTTGCTAATATAAACCAGTGCTAAAATATACCAGGTACTAACATATACCAGTACTAACATAAATGAACACTAACATATGCAATTTAACATAAACCAATACTAACATACCAGTACTAACATATACCAGTACTAACATATACCAGTGCTAACATATACCAGTACTAACATGTACCAGTACTAACATATACCAGTACTAACATATGCAGTACTAACATGCCGCCAGTGCTAACATATACCGAGTGTTAACGTATACAGTACTAACGCTTATGCCAGTACTAACCAAAACCAACACTAACATATACCGTTGCTAACATAAACCGGTACTAACATATACCAGTATGCGCATATACCAGTACTAACGCCATTACTAACATATCCAGTGCTAACATAAATCAACGCTAACATATACTGCGATGCTAACATTAGCCAATACTAACATATACCAGTACTAACATATACCAGTGCCCAACATATACCAGTGTAACATATGCAGTACTAACATATACCAGTACTAACATATACCAGCACTAACATATACCAGTACAAACATATACTACTACTAACGCATATTCCCGGTACTAAAGTGCTAACAGTACTAACGCCAAATAACCAGTACTAACATATACCAGTGCTAACATATGCAATTGCTAACATATACCATTACAGACATATATAAGTTAACTACTTGCCAATAACACTAATATATACCGTGCTAACATATGCCAGTACTAACATGTTCAGTAGTAACGCATATACCAGTAACATATGCCAGTACTAACATAAACCCAGCAATAATATATGCCATTACTAACATAAAGCAGTACTAACATATGCCAGTACTAACATATTCCAGTGCCTAACATATACCAGTGATAGCATATGCCAGTGCTAAAATGCCAGTGCTAACATATACCAGCACTAACATATACCAGCACTAACATATACCAGTGCTAACATATGCCAGGTACAAACAGCAGCAACCACAACTATAGCATATTCCAGTATAAAGTGCTAACATATACCAGTACTAACATAGTGAGGTACCCCAACATGTGCCAGTACTAACATATACCAGTGCTAACGCCTGCCAGTACTAACATATACCAGTACTAACATAAACCAACACTAATATATACCAGTGCTAACATATACCGGTACTAACATATCTCAGTACTAACATATACCAGTACCAACATATACCAGAGTACTAACATATACCAGTACTAACATATACCAGTAACATATATACCAGTACTAACATACACCAGTACTAGCATATACCAGTGCTAATAATACCAGTTAACTGAGCATATGCCGGTGCTAACATGTGCCACTACTAGCATGTGCCAGTACTAACATATACCAGTGCTAACATGTGCCAGTGCCTAACATATACCAGTGTTAACATGTACCAGTGCTAACATATACCAGCACTAACATATACCGAGGTACTAACATGTGCCAATGCTAAAATATGCAGTGCTAGCATATACCGAAAGTGCTAACAAAGCCAGCACTAACATATGCCGGTGCTAACGCCAGCCAGTGCCCAACATATACCAGTGCTAACACATATGCCAGTGCTAACATATGCCAGTGCTAACATATACCGTACTAACATAAGCCAACACTAAACATATACCAGACAACATATACCAGTACAAACATATACTACTACTCAACATGTTCAGTACTAAAGTAATAACATATACCAGTACTAACATATCCAATTACCTGAGCATATACTACTACTAACATGTTCCAGTACTAAAAGTATATATACCGGTACTAACGTAAACCCAATGCTAACATATACCAGTACTAACATATACCAGTACTAACATATACCAGTACTAAAATATTCAGTACAAACCTTATATACCAGTACTAACATATACCAGCACTAGCATATGCAGAACTTCAACATATGCCAGTACAGAGCATACTACTAACATGTTCAGTACTAAAGTAATAACATATACCAGTACTAACATAAACCAGTACTAACATGTACCAGTACTAACATACCAGTGCTAACATATACCAGCACTAACATATACCA
>NW_024723095.1:0-8033 GCF_018991925.1 Homarus americanus | reverse complement strand
TTGGTCACAATTATAAGATTTTGGGTTTGAATCCTGGTGAGGTAAGGTGTTGATTTTATGTAGAAGTCCGCGTGCTTTATTGGGCTAATGAAATATATATGGATCCTCGAGTTTCCAAGCCAGATTTGGTAAAACGTTGCTCTGATCCCCTAAGCTTCACGGGTGGTCCCCATTAGAGGCTCATGGCGCCATAAGGTCGTTGAACAGGTTTTTTGTGAAATATAGTAGAGTCTAGGACTGCTTTTATTGTCCTGGTGGCCGAGAGGTAGCATACCCCGGTCACAATTATAAGATCGTGGGTTTGAATCCTGGTGGGGTGAGGTGTTGATTATATGTAGAAGTCCGAGTGCTTTATTGGGTTAATGAAATATATATGGATCCTCGTGTTTCCAAGCCGTATTTGGTAAAACGTTGCTCTTATCACCTAAGCGGCACGGGTGGTCCCCTATAGTGGTTCACGGGGCCATAAGCTCGTTGAACAGGCTTTATGTGATATATATCAGAGTCTAGGACTGCTTATAGTGTCCTGGTGGTCCATAGGTAGCGTTCCTCGGTCACACTTATAAGATCGCGGTTTCGAATCCTGGTGGGGTGAGGTGTTGATAATATGTAGAATCCGCGTGCTTTATTTGGCTAATGAAACATATATGGATCCTCGTGTTTCGAAGCCGGATTTGGTAAAACGTTGCTCTGATCACCTAAGCGGCACGGGTGGTCCCCTATAGTGGTTCACAGCGCCATAAGCTCGTTGAACAGGCTTTGTGTGAAATATAGCAGAGTCTAAGACTGCTTTTTTTGTCCTGGTGGCCCAGAGTTAGCGTTCCCCGGTCACAATTATAAGATTTTGGGTTTGAATCCTGGTGGGGTGAGGTGGTGATTTTATGTAGAAGTCCGCTTGCTTTAGTGGGCTAAAGAAATATATTTGGATCCTAGTGTTTCGTAGCCGGATTTGGTAAAACGTTGCTCTGGTCACCAAGCGGCACGTGTGGTCCCCATTAGAGGTTCACGGCGCCATTAGCTCGTTGAACAGGCTTTGTGTGAAATATAGTAGAGTCTAGGACTGCTTTTTTTGTCCTGGTGGCCGAGAGGTAGCATACCCCGGTCACAATTATAAGATCGTGGGTTTGAATCCTGGTGGGGTGAGGTGTTGATTATATGTAGAAGTCCGAGTGCTTTATTGGGTTAATGAAATATATATGGATCCTCGTGTTTCCAAGCCGTATTTGGTAAAACGTTGCTCTTATCACCTAAGCGGCACGGGTGGTCCCCTATAGTGGTTCACGGGGCCATAAGCTCGTTGAACAGGCTTTATGTGATATATATCAGAGTCTAGGACTGCTTATAGTGTCCTGGTGGTCCATAGGTAGCGTTCCTCGGTCACAATTATAAGATCGCGGGTTCGAATCCCGGTGGGGTGAGGTGTTGATAATATGTAGAATCCGCGTGCTTTATTTGGCTAATGAAACATAGATGGATCCTCGTGTTTCGAAGCCGGATTTGGTAAAACGTTCCTCTGATCACCTAAGCAGCACGGATGGTCGCCATTAGAGGTTCACAGCATCATAAGCTCATTGAACAGGCTTTGTGTGAAATATAGCAGAGTCTAGAACTGCTTTTAGTTTCCTGGTGGCCCAGAGGTAGCGTTCCCCGGTCACAATTAGAAGATCGTGGGTTCGAACCCTGGTGGGGGTGAGGTGTTGATTATATGAAGAAGTCCGCGTTGCTTTATTGGGCTAATGAAATATATATGGATCCTCGTGTTTCGAAGCGGCATTTGGTAAGACGTTGCTCTGATCACCTAAGCGGCACGGGTGGTCCCCTATAGTGGTTCACAGCGCCATAAGCTCGTTGAACAGGCTTTGTGTGAAATATAGCAGAGTCTAGGACTGCTTTTTTTGTCCTGGTGGCCCAGAGTTTTGCGTTCCCCAGTCACAATTATAAGATTTTGGGTTTGAATCCTGGTGGGGTGAGGTGGTGATTTTATGTAGAAGTCCGCTTGCTTTATTAGGCTAAAGAAATATATTTGGATCCTAGTGTTTCGTAGCCGGATTTGGTAAAACGTTGCTCTGGTCACCAAGCGGCACGTGTGGTCCCCATTAGAGGTTCACGGCGCCATTAGCTCGTTGAACAGGCTTTGTGTGAAATATACCAAAGTCTATGACTGCTTTTATTGCCCTGGTGGCCCAGAGGTAGCGTTCCCCGGTCACAATTATAAGATCGTGGGTTCACATCCTGGTGGGGTGAGGTGTTGATTGTATGTAGAAGTCCGCGTGCTTTATTGGGCTAATGAAATATATATGGATCCTCGAGTTTCGAAGCCGCATTTGGTAAAACGTTGCTCTGATCACCTAAGTGGTACGGGTGGTCCCCATTAGAGGTTCACGTCGCCATAAGCTAATTGAACAAGCTTTGTGTGAAATATAGCAGAGTATAGGACTGCTTTTATTGTCCTAGTGGCCCAGAGGTAGCGTTCCCCGGTCACAATTATAAGATCGTGGGTTCAAATCCTGGTGGGGTGAGGTGTTGATTATATGTAGAAGTCCGCGTGCTTTATTGGGCTAATGAAATATATATGGATCCTCGTGTTTCCAAGCCGGATTTGGTAAAACGTTGCTCTTATCACCTAAGCGGCACGGTTGGTCCCCATAAGAGGTTCATGGCACCATAAGGTCGTTGAACAGGCTTTGTGTGAAATATAGTAGAGTCTAGCACTGCATTTATTGTCCTGGTTGCCCAGAGGTAGTGTTCCCCGGTCACAGTTATAAGATCGTGAGTCTGAATCCTGGTGGGGTGAGGTGTTGATTATATGTAGAAGTCCGAGTGCTTTATTGGGCTAATGAAATATATATGGATCCTCGTGTTTCCAAGCCGGATTTGGTAAAACGTTGCTCTGATCAGCTAAGCGGCACGGGTGGTCCCTATTAGAGGTTCATGGCGCCATAAGGTCGTTGAACAGGCTTTGTTTGATATATAGTAGAGTCTAGGACTGCTTTTATTGTCCTGGTGGCCCAGAGGTAGCATACCCCGGTCACAATTATAAGATCATGGGTTTGAATCCTGGTGGGGGGAGGTGTTGATTATATGTAGAAGTCCGCGTGCTTTATTGGGAATGAAATATATATGGATCCTCGTGTTTCCAGGCCAGACGGTAAAAACGTTGCTCTTATCACCTAAGCGGCACGGGTGGTCCCCTATAGTGGTTCACGGGGCCATAAGCTCGTTGAACAGGCTTTATGTGATATATATCAGAGTCTAGGACTGCTTATAGTGTCCTGGTGGTCCATAGGTAGCGTTCCTCGGTCACACTTATAAGATCGCGGTTTCGAATCCTGGTGGGGTGAGGTGTTGATAATATGTAGAATCCGCGTGCTTTATTTGGCTAATGAAACATATATGGATCCTCGTGTTTCGAAGCCGGATTTGGTAAAACGTTGCTCTGATCACCTAAGCGGCACGGGTGGTCCCCTATAGTGGTTCACAGCGCCATAAGCTCGTTGAACAGGCTTTGTGTGAAATATAGCAGAGTCTAAGACTGCTTTTTTTGTCCTGGTGGCTCCAGAGTTGTACGCTCCCCGGTCAAGCAAATTTTATAAGATTTTGGGTTTGAATCCTGGTGGGGTGAGGTGTAGATTTTATAGAAGTCCGCTTGCTTTATTGGGCTAATGAAATATATATGGACCCTCGTGTTTTGAAACCGCATTTGGTAAAACGTTGCTCTGATCACCTAAGCGGCACGGGTGGTCCCCATTAGAGGTTCACGGCGACATAAGCTCGCTGAACAGGCTTTGTGTGAAATATAGCAGAGTCTAGGACTGCTTTTATTTTCCTGGAGGCCCAGAGATAGCGTTCCCCGGTCACAATTATATGATCGTGGGTTTAAATCCTGGTGGGTGAGGTGTTGATTATATGTAGAAGTCCCGAGCTTATTGGGTTAATGAAATATATATGGATCCTCGTGTTTCTAAGCCAGATTTGGTAAAATGTTGCTCTTATCACCTAAGCGGCACGGGTGGTCCCTCATAGTGGTTCACGGGCTATAAGCTCGTTGAACAGGCTTTTATGTGATATATATCAGAGTCTAGGACTGCTTATAGTGTCCTGGTGGTCCATAGGTAGCGTTCCTCGGTCACAATTATAAGATCGCGGGTTCGAATCCTGGTGGGGTGAGGTGTTGATAATATGTAGAATCCGCGTGCTTTATTTGGCTAATGAAACATAGATGGAACCTCGTGTTTCGAAGCCGGATTTGGTAAAACGTTCCTCTGATCACCTAAGCAGCACGGATGGTCGCCATTAGAGGTTCACAGCATCATAAGCTCATTGAACAGGCTTTGTGTGAAATATAGCAGAGTCTAGAACTGCTTTTAGTTTCCTGGTGGCCCAGAGGTAGCGTTCCCCGGTCACAATTAGAAGATCGTGGGTTCGAACCCTTGTGGGGTGAGGTGTTGATTATATGAAGAAGTCCGCGTGCTTTATTGGGCTAATGAAATATATATGGATCCTCGTGTTTCGAAGCCGCATTTGGTGAAACGTTGCTCTGATCACCTAAGCGGCACGGGTGGTCCCCTATAGTGGTTCAGAGCGCCATAAGCTCGTTGAACAGGCTTTGTGTGAAATATAGCAGAGTCTAGGACTGCTTTTTTTGTCCTGGTGGCCCAGAGTTTTGCGTTCCCCGGTCACAATTATAAGATTTTGGGTTTGAATCCTGGTGGGGTGAGGTGGTGATTTTATGTAGAAGTCCGCTTGCTTTATTGGGCTAAAGAAATATATTTGGATCCTAGTGTTTCGTAGCCGGATTTGGTAAAACGTTGCTCTGGTCACCAAGCGGCACGTGTGGTCCCCATTAGAGGTTCACGGCGCCATTAGCTCGTTGAACAGGCTTTGTGTGAAATATACCAAAGTCTATGACTGCTTTTATTGTCCTGGTGCCGAGAGGTAGCATACCCCGGTCACAATGTGAGATGGTAGGTTTCAAATCCTGGTGGGGTGAGGTGTTGATTATATGTAAGAGATCCAGCGTGCTTTATTAGGCTAATGATATATGGATCCTCAGAGTTTCGAAACGCATTTGGTAAAACATTGCTCTGATCACCTAAAGTGGTCACTGGGGTGATTTTGTTAGGGAGTTCGTGCTTACCAGCTAATTAGACAGGCTTTGTTTGAAATATAGCAGAGTCTAGGACTGCTTTTATTGTCCTGGTGGCCCAGAAGTAGCGTTCCCCGGTCACAATTATAAGCTCGTGGCTTCAAATCCTGGTGGGGTGAGGCATTGATTATATGTAGAAGTCCGCGTGCTTTATTGGGCTAATGAAATATATATGGATCCTCTTCTTTCCACGCCGGATTTGGTAAACCTTGCTCTGATCACCTAAGCGGTACGGTGGTCCCCATTAGAGGTTCATGGCACCATAAGGTCGTTGAACAGGCTTTGTGTGAAATATAGTAGAGTCTAGCACCATTATTAACTCCTGGTTGCCCTTTGAAAGTAGTGTTCCCCGGTAAATTTATAGATGTGGGAGTCTGATCCTGGTAGGGTGAGGTGTTGATTATATGTAGAAGTTCGAGTGATTTATTGAGCTAATGAAATATATATGGATCCTCGTGTTTCCAAGCCGGATCTGGTAAAACTTTGCTCTGATCACCTAGGCGGCAAGGGTGGTCCCCATTAGAGGTTCATGGCGCCATAAGGTCGTTGAACAGGCTTTGTGTGAAATATAGTAGAATCTAGGACTTTGCTGTACATTATCTTAGTTTTGAGGCCATGTTCCCGGTCACAATTATAAGGTCGTGGGTTCAAATCCTGGTGGGGTGAGGTGTTGATTATATGTAGAAGTCCGCGTGCTTTATTGGGCTAATGAAATATATATGGATCCTGGCGTTTCCAAGCCGGATTTGGTAAAACGTTGCTCTTATCACCTAAGCGGCACTGGTGGTCCCCTATAGTGGTTCACGGTGCCATAAGCTAATTGGACAGGCTTTGTGTGAATTATAACAGAGTCTAGGACTGCTTATAGTGTCCTGTTTGGCCCCATAAGTAGCGTTCCTCTGGTCTAATTATAAAAATCGTGGGTTTGCTACCAAGTCTGGTAGGGTAAAATTGTTGATTATGCTAGATGTACACATGCTTTGTGGGCTCATAAAATATATGGTTCCTCGTGGTTTTTAAGAAATAGTTTGGTACAATTGCTGCAGTCACCTAAAAGCAAACTGAATGGTCCCGTGAGAGTTCACGGCGTCTGGCTTTCATGGGAACAGGCTTTGACATGTGAAATATAGCAGAGTCTAGGACTGCTTTATTGTCCTGGTAGCCCAAGAGAGATTTAGGGCTGCAGTCCTGATTAGAAAGATCAAACAGGTTTCGAATCCTGGTGGGGTGAAGTGTTGATTATATGTAGAAGTCCGCGTGATTTATTGGGCTAATGAAATATATATGGATCCTCGTGTTTCGAAGCCGGATTTGGGAAAACGTTGCTCCGATCACCTAAGCGGCACGGATGGTCCCCATTAGAGGTTCATGGCGCCATAAGGTCGTTGAACATGCTTTGTCAAATATAGTAGAGTCTAGGACTGCTTTTAATGTCCTGGTGGCCCAGAGGTAGCATACCCCGGTCACAATTATAAGATCGTGGGTTTGAATCCTGGTGGGGTGAGGTGTTGATTATATGTAGAAGCCCGAGTGCTTTATTGGGCTAATGAAATATATATGGATCCTCGTGTTTCCAAGCCGGATTTGGTAAAACGTTGCTCTAATGACCTAAGCGGCACAGATGGTCCCCATTAGAGGTTCACAGCGTCATAAGCTCGTTGAACAGGCTTTGTGTGAAATATAGCAGAGTCTAGGACTGCTTTTATTGTCCTGGTGGCCCAGAGGTAGCATACCCCGGTCACAATTATAAGATCGTGGGTTCGAATCACAGTGGGTGATGGTGATTATATGTAGAAGTCGTTGCTTTTATTGGGCCCCAATAAATATATATGGATCCTCGTGTTTCGAAGCAGTTTGGTAAAACGTTGCTCTTATCACCTGGCATTGGTCCCCTAGAGTTCACAGCGCGCAGCCCCTAGTTGAACTTTAAACGAGGAAATATAACTAGTCTGGACTGCTTTTTAAGTGTCATATTGGTCCACAGGTAGCATTCCCTGGTCACAATTATAAGATTTTGGGTTTGACTCCTGGTGAGGTGAGGTGTTGATTATATGTAGAAATCTACATGCTTTATGGGGCTAATGAAATATATATGGATACTCGTTTTTCGAAGCCGGATTTGGTAAAACGTTGCTCTGATCACCTAAGCGCCACGGGTGGTCCCCATTAGAGGTTCACGGCGCCATAAGCTCATTGAACAGGCTTTTTGTGAAATATAACAGAGTTCAGGACTGCTTTTAGTGTCCTGGTGGCCCAGAGGTAGCGTTCCCCGGTCACAATTCTAAGATCGTTGGTTCGAATCCTGGTGGGTTGAGGTGTTGATTATATGTAGAAATGTGCGTGCTCTATTGGGCTAATGAAATATATATGGATCCTCGTGTTTCGAAGCCGGATTTAGTAAAACGTTACTCTGAACACCTAAGCGGCACTGGTGGTCCTCATTAGGGGTTCACGGCGCCATAAGCTCATTGAACAGGCTTTGTGTGAAATATAACAGAGTCTAGGACTGCTTTTAGTGTCCTGGTGGTCCACAGGTAGCATTCCCTGGTCACAATTATAAGATTTTGGGTTTGAATCCTGGTGGGGTGAGGTGGTGATTTTATGTAGAAGTCCGCGTGCTTTATTGGGCTAAATAAATGTATTTGGATCCTAGTGTTTCGTAGCCGGATTTGGTAAAACGTTGCTCTGGTCACCAAGCGGCACGTGTGGTCCCCATTAGAGGTTCACGGCGCCATTAGCTCGTTGAACAGGCTTTGATGTGAAATAATACAGAGTCTAGGACTGCTTTTAGTGTCCTGGTGGTCCACAGGTAGCATTCTCTAGTCACAATTATAAGATTTTGGGATTGAATCCTGGTGGGGTGAGGTGTTGATTTTATGTAGAAGTC
>NW_024723094.1:0-11723 GCF_018991925.1 Homarus americanus | reverse complement strand
TCGAGTGCAACAAAGTAACCATATCGAGTTTAACAAAGGCCCTGATCGAGTATAACAAAGGCCCCTCATCGAGTTTAACAAAGGCACCCCATTTAGTACAACAAAGTCCCCTGGTCGAGTATAACAAACTCACCTGGTTGAGTATAACAAAGTCCCCTGATCGAGTATAACAAAGTCCCTTGATCGAGTTTAACAAAGGCCCTGATCGACTTTAACAAAGGCCCCTGATCGAGTATAACAAAGTCCCCTGGTCGAGTATAACAAACTCCCCATCGAATATAACAAAGTCCCTGATAGAGTATAAATAAAGTCCCCTGATCGAGTATGACTATAGCCCCTGATCGAGTTTAACAAAGGCCCCTGATCGAGTGTAACAAAGTCCCTGGTCGAGTATAACAAAGGTCCTCATAGAGTTTAACAAAGGCCCGTCATCGAGTATAACAAAGTCCCTGGTCGAGTATAACAAACTCCCCTTGTCAAGTATAACAAAGAACCCTGGTTGAGTATAACAAAGTCCGCTGATCGAGTATAACAAAGAGCCTGATCGAGTATAACAAAGTCCCTTGATCGAGTATAACAAAGGCCCCTAATCAGGTTTAACAAAGGCCCCTGATCGAGTATAGCAAATTTCTGGTCGAGTATAACAAACTCCCTTGGTCGATTATAACAAAGTCCCCTGATCGAGTATAACAAAGTCCCCGATCAAGTACAACAAAGTCCCTATATCGAGTTTAACAAAGGCCCTCATCGAGTATAAACAAAGTCCCCTGGTCGAGTTTAACAAAGGCCCCTGATCGAGTATAACAAAGTCCCCTGGTCGAGTATAACAAAGTCCCTCATCGAGTTTAACAAAGGCCCTCATTGAGTATAAAGTCCCTGGTTGAGTATAACAAACTCACCTGGTCGAGTATAACAAAGTCCCCTGATCGAGTATAACCAAGTCCCTGATCGAGTTTAACAAAGGCCCCTGATTGATTTTAACAAAGGCCCTTGATCGAATATAACAAAGTCCCTGTCGAGTATAACAAACTCCCCGATCGAGTATAACAAAGTCCCTGATAGAGTATAACAAAGTCCCTGATCGAGTATAACTATGGCCCCTGATCGAGTTTAACAAAGGCCCTGATCGAGTGTAACAAAGTCCCTGGTCGAGTATAACAAAGGTCCTCATAGAGTTTAACAAAGGCCCGTCATCGAGTATAACAGTCCCTGGTCGAGTATAACAACCTCCTGGTCAAGTATAACAAAGAACCCTGGTTGAGTATAACAAAGTGCCCCTGATCGAGTATAACAAAGAGCCCTGATCGAGTAAAAACAAAGGCCCCTCATCGAGTATATCAAAGTCTCCTGATCGAGTATAACAAAGTCCGCTGATCGAGTATAACAAAGTCCCTTGATCGAGTATAACAAAGTCCCTGATCGAGTATAACAAAGGCCCCTGATCAAGTTTAACAAAGGCCCTGATCGAGTATAGCAAACCCCTGGTCGAGTATAACAAACTCCCTGGTCGATTATAACAAAGTCCCCTGATCGAGTATAACAAAGTCCCTGATCGATATAACAAAGTCCCCATATCGAGTTTAACAAAGGCCCCTGATCGAGTATAACAAAGTCCCCGGCCGAGTATAACAAAGGCCCCTTTATCGAGTTTAACAAAGGCCCTCATCGAGTATAACAAAGTCCCTAATCAAGTATAACAAAGTCCCTGAATGAGTATAACAAAATCCCCAGATCGAGAATAACAAAGTCCGCTGATCGAGTATAACAAAGCCCCCTCATCGAGCATAACAAAGTCCCCTGATCAAGTATAACAAAGGCCCCTCATCGAGTATAACAAAGTCCGCTGATCGAGTATAACAAAGTCACATGATCGAGCAAAACAAAGTTCCCTAATCGACTATAACAAAGCCCCCTGATCGAGTATAGCAAAGTCCCCAGATAGAGTATAACAAAGTCCCCTGATCGAGTATAACAAAGGCCCCTCATCGAGTTTAACAATGGCCCCTCATTGAGTATAACAAAGTCCCCTTGTCGAGTATAACAAAGGCCCCTCATCGAGTTTAACAAAGGCCCCTCATCGAGTATAACAAATTCCCCTGGTCGAGTATAACAAACTCCCCTGGTCGAGTATAACAAAGAACCCTGGTCTAGTATTACAAAGTCCCCTGATGGAGTATAACAAAGGCCCCTGATCGAGTATAACAAAGGCCCCTGATCGAGTATAACAACGTCCCCTGATCGAGTATAACAAAGTCCGCTGATCGAGTATAACAAAGTCCCCTGATCGAGTATTACAAAGTCCCCTGATCGAGTATGAAAAAGGACCCTGATCGAGTTTAACAAAGGCCACTGATCGAGTATAACAAAGTCCCATGGTCGAGTATAAGAAAGGCCCCTCATCGAGTTTAACAAAGGCCCCTCATTGAGCATAACAAAGTCCCCTGGTCGAGTATAACAAACTCACCTGGTCGAGTATACCAAAGTCCACTGATCGAGTATAACAAAGTCCCCTGATCGAGTATCACAAAGGCCCCTGATCGAGTTTAACAAAGGCCCCTGATCGAGTATAACAACGTCCCTGATCGAGTATAACAAAGTCCGCTGATCGAGTATAACAAAGTCCCCTGATCGAGTATAACAAAGTCCCTGAAGTATAACAAAGTCCCCTGATCGAGTATAACAAAAAGTGATCGAGTATAACAAACTCCCCTGGTCGAGTATAACAAAGTCCCCTGATCGAGTATAACAAAGTCCCTTGACCGATTATAACAAAGGCCCCTGATCAAGTATAACAAAGCCCTCTCATCGTGTATAACAAAGCCCCCTCATCGAGTATAACAAACTCCCCTGATCAAGTATAACAAAGTTCCCTGAACGAGTATAACAAAGTCCCCTTAACGATTATAACAAAGGCCCCTGATCGAGTATAACAAAGTTCCCTAAACGGGTATAACAAAGCCCCCTGATCGAGTACAACAAAGTCCCCTGATCGAGTTTAACAAAGGCCCCTGATCGAGTATAACAAAGTCCCCTGGTCGAGTTTAACAAAGGCCCCTCATCGAGTTTAACAAAGGCCCCTCATCGAGTATAACAAAGTCCCCTGATAAAGTAATACAAAGTCCCCTGAACGAGTATAACAAAGTCCTATGATCGAGAATAACAAAGTCCGCTCATCGAGTATAACAAAGTCCCCTGATCGAGTATAACAAAGGCCCCTCATTTAGTATAACAAAGGCCCCTAATGGAGTTTAACAAAGGCCCCTGATCGAGTATAACAAAGTCCCCTGGTCGAGTATATCAAGCTCCCCTGGTCGAGTATAACAAAGTCCCCTGATCGAGTATAACAAAGTCCCCTGATCGAGTATAACAAAGTCCCCTGAACGAATATAACAAAGTCCCCTGGTCGAGTATAACAAAGGCCCCTCATCGAGTTTAACAAAGTCCCCTGTTCAATTATAGCAAAGTCCCCTGAACGATTATAACAAAATCCCCTGGCCGAGTATAACAAAGGCCCCTCATCGAGTATAACAAAGTCCCCTGATTGAGTACAACAAAGTCCACTGATCGAGTTTAACAAAGGCCCCTGGTCGAGTATAACAAAGTCCCCTTATCGAGTATAACAAAGTCCCCTGATCGAGTATAACAAAGTCCCCTGAACGATTATAACAAAGTCCCCTGGTCGAGTATAACAAAGGCCCCTCATCGAGTATAACAAAGACCCCTGATCAAGTATAACAAAGTCCCCTCAACGAGTATAACAAAGTCCCCTGATTGAGTATAACAAAGGTTCCTAATCGAGTATAACAAAGCCCCCTGATCGAGTGCAACAAAGTAACCATATCGAGTTTAACAAAGGCCCCTGATCGAGTATAACAAAGGCCCTCATCAAAAAAAGGGTTTAACAAAGGCACCCTCATTTTAGTACAACAAAAGGTCCTGGTCGGGTATAACAAACTCACCTGGTTGAGTATAACAAAGTCCTGATCGAGTATAACAAGTCCTGATCGAGTTTAACAAGGGCTGATCGAGGCTTTAACAAGGCCCTGATCAGTATAACCAAGTCCCTAGTGGTGGTATAACAAACTCCCTGATCAGATATAACAAAGTCCCTGATAGAGAGTATAACAAAGTCCCTGATCCGGAAGTATGACTATAGCCTGATCGAGTTTAACAAAGGCCCTGATCGAGGTGTAACAAAGTCCCTGGTCGAGTATAACAAAAGGTCCCTCATAGAGGGGATTTAACAGCCCGTGTCAGGTATAACGGAAAGTCCCTGATGAGTATAAACAAACTCCCCTTGTCCAAGTATAACAAAGAACCTGGTTGAGTATAACAAAGTCCGCTGATCGAGTATAACAAAAGAGCCTGATCGAGTATAACAAAGTCCCCTGATCAGTATAACAAAAGGCCCTAATCCAGGTTTAACAAAGGCCCTGATCGAGAGTATAGCAAATTCCCCTGGTCGAGTATAACAAAACACCATAAAACAGTTATAACAAAGTCCCCTGTTGGTCGAGTATAACAAAAGTCCTGGTCAAAGTACAACAAAGTCCCCTATCAAAGGGTTTAACAAAAGGCCCTCATCGAGTATAACAAAAGTCCTGGTCGAGTTTAGCAAGGCCCTGATCGAGTATAACAAAGTCCCTGGTCGAGTATAACAAAAGGTCCTCATCGAGGTTTAACAAAGGCCCTCATTGAGTATAAAAGTCCCTGGTTGGGTATAACAAGCTCTACCTGTTCGAGTACTCTTTCAAGTCCCCTGATGGGAAGTATAGCCAAGTCCTGATCGAGTTTGGCAACAAGGCCCTGAGTCAGGTTTAACAGGCTGATCAGATAAACAAAGTCCTGGTCGAGTATAACAAACTCCCTGATCAGTATAAAGTCCCTGATAAGTACAACAGGAGTCCCTGATCGAGAGTATAACTATGGCCCCTGATCCAGGTTTAACAAAAGGCCCTGATCGAGTGTAACAAAAAGTCCCTGGTCGAGAGTATAACAAAAGGTCCCTCGGGATTTAACAAAAGGCCCGTCATCGAGTATAACAAGTCCCTGATAGAACTAACAAACTCTCTGGTCAAGTACAACAAAAAGAACCCTGGTTGAGGCTAACCACGAAAGTGCCTGATCGAGTATAAACAAGAGCCCTGATCGAGTAAACAAGGCTCATCGAAATTATATCGAAGTCTCTGTTCGAAGGTATAACAAAAGTCCATGATCGAGAGTACTTAACAAAGTCCCCTGATCGGAGTATAACAAAGTCCCTGATCAGGTATAACAAAGAGGCCCTGATCAAGTTTAACAAAGGCCCTGATCGAGTATAGCAAAGTCCCTGGTCGAGAGTATAACAAGCTCCCTGGTCGATTATAACCAAAGAGTCCTGATCAGGTATAACCAAAGTCCTGATCGAGCATAACAAAAGTCCCCATATCGAGTTTAACAAAGGCCCCTGATCGAGTGGTATAACAAAGTCCCCTGGCCGAGTATAAAGGCCCTTATCGAGTTTAACAAAGGCCCTCATCGAGTATAACAAAAGTCCCTAATCAAGTAACCGGGAAGTCCCTGAATAAATTATAACAAAATCCCCAGATCGAGAATAACAAAGTCCGCTGATCGGTATAACAAAGCCCCTGATTGGAATATAACAGGCCCTTCATCAGGTATAACAAAGTCCCCTGATCATGTATAACAAAGTCCGCTGATCGAAGTATAACAAGTCCCCTGATCGAAAGTATAACAAAGTCCTGATCGAGTATAACAAAGCCCCTGATCAGGTATGGCAAAGTCCTGATAGAAATTATAACAAAGTCCCCTGATCGAAATTATAACAAAGGCCCCTCATCGGAAGGTTTAATAATGGCCCCTCATTGAGTATCTTCAAAGTCCTTGTCGAGTGTAACAAAAGGCCCCTCATCGAGGTTAACAAAAGGCCCCTCATCCGAGTATAACAAAGTCCTGGTCGAGTATAACAAGCTCCCTGGTCAGAAGTATAGCAAAGACCACCAGTGGAGTATTACAAAAGTCCCCTGATGGAGAGTATAACAAAGGCCCCTGATCGAGTACAACAAAGGCCCTCATCGAGTATAACAACGTCCCCTGATCGAGTATAACAAAGTCCGCTGATCGAGTATAACTATGGCCCCTGGATCGAGTTTAACAAAGGCCCTGATCGAGTGTAACAAAGTCCTGGTCGAGTATAACAAAGGTCCCACATAGAGTTTAACAAAGGCCCGTCATCGAGTATAACAAGTCCCCTGGTCGAGTATAACAAACTCTCCTGGTCAGTATAACAAAGAACCCTGGTTGAGTATAACAAAGTGCCCTGATCGAGTATAACAAAGAGCCCTGATCGAGTAAAACAAAGGCCCTCATCGAGTATATCAAAGTCTCCTGATCGAGTATAACAAAGTCCGCTGATCGAGTATAACAAAGTCCCCTGATCGAGTATAACAAAGTCCCCGATCGAGTATAACAAAGGCCCTGATCAAGTTTAACAAAGGCCCCTTGATCGAGTATAGCAAAGTCCTGGTCGAGTATAACAAACCCCTGGTCGATTATAACAAAGTCCCCTGATCGAGTATAACGTCCCCTGATCAGCATAACAAAGTCCCATATCGAGTTTAACAAAGGCCCTGATCGAGTATAACAAAGTCCCCGGCCGAGTATAAAAAGGGCCCTTATCGAGCTTTAACAAAGGCCCTCATCGAGTATAACAAAGTCCCCTAATCAAGTATAACAAAGTCCCTGAATGAGTATAACAAAATCCCCAGATCGAGAATAACAAAGTCCGCTGATCGAGTATAACAAAGCCCCTGATTGAGTATAACAAAGGCCCTTCATCGAGTATAACAAAGTCCCTGATCATGTATAACAAAGTCCGCTGATCGAGTATAACAAAGTCCCTGATCGAGTATAACAAAGTCCCCTGATCGAGTATAACAAAGCCCTGATCGAGAAAGTCCCCTGATAGAGTACAACAAAGTCCCTGATCGAGTATAACAAAGGCCCCTCATCGAGTTTAACAATGGCCCCTCATTGAGTATAACAGTCCCCTTTGTCGAGTGTAACAGGCCCCTATCGAGTTTAACAAAGGCCCTCATCGAGTATAACAAAGTCCCTGGTCGAGTATAAACTCCCTGGTCGAGTATAACAAAGATCCCTCGGTCATATTAGCAAAAGTCCAGTATGATGGAGTATAACAGTACCTCGGATCGAGTGGCTAAATAAAGGCCCCTCATCGAGTATAACAACGTCCCCTGATCGAGTATAACAAAGTCCGCTGATCGAGCATAACAAAAGTCCCTGATCGAGTATAACAGTCCCCTGATCGAGTATATAACAAAGGCCACTGATCGAGTATAACAAAGTCCCCTGGTCGAGTATAACAGCGCCCTCATCGAGCTTGCACAAAGGCCCCCATTGAGCATAACAAAAATCCCCTGGTTCGAGTATAACAAACTCACCTGGTTTATATACCGGAAGTCCACTGATCGAGTATAACAAAGTCCCTCGATCGAAAGTATAACAAAGTGCCTGATCGAGTTTAACAAAGGCCCCTGATCGAGAGCAATAAACGTCCCTGATCGAGTATAACAAAGTCCCCTGATCGAGAATAACAAAGTTCCCTGATCGAGTATAACAAAGGCCCTAATTGAGTTTAACAAAGGCCCCTGATCGAGTATAACAAAGTCCCCTGATCGAGTATAACAAACTCCCCTGGTCGAGTATAACAAAGTCCCCTAATCGAGTATAACATAGTCCCCTGATCGAGTATAACAAAGTCCCTTGACCGATTATAACAAAGGCCCCTGATCAAGTATAACAAAGCCCTCTCATCGTGTATAACAAAGCCCCCTCATCGAGTATAACAAACTCCCCTGATCAAGTATAACAAAGTTCCCTGAACGAGTATAACAAAGTCCCCTGAACGATTATAACAAAGGCCATTGATCGAGTATAACAAAGTTCCCTGATCGAGTATAACAAAGCCCCCTGATCGAGTACAACAAAGTCCCCTGATCGAGTTTAACAAAGGCCCCTGATCGAGTATAACAAAGTCCCCTGGTCGAGTATAACAAAGGCCCCTCATCGAGTTTAACAAAGGCCCCTCATCGAGTATAACAAAGTCCCCTGATAAAGTATTACAAAGTCCCCTGAACGAGTATAACAAAGTCCTATGATCGAGAATAACAAAGTCCGCTGAGCGAGTATAACAAAGTCCCCTGATCGAGTATAACAAAGGCCCCTAATGGAGTTAAACAAAGGCCCCTGATCGAGTATAACAAAGTCCCCTGGTCGAGTATATCAAGCTCCCCTGGTCGAGTATAACAACGTCCCCTGATCGAGTATAACAAAGTCCCCTGATCGAGTATAACAAAGTCCCTTGAACGAATATAACAAAGTCCCCTGGTCGAGTATAACAAAGTCCCCTGATCGAGTATAACAAAGTCCCCTGATCGAGTATAACAAAGTCCCCATATCGAGTATAACAAAGGCCCCTGATCGAGTATAACAAAGTCCCCTGGCCGAGTATAACAAAGGCCCCTTATCGAGTTTAACAAAGGCCCCTCATCGAGTATAACAAAGTCCCCTAATCAAGTATAACAAAGTCCCCTGAATGAGTATAACAAAATCCCCAGATCGAGAATAACAGAGTCCGCTGATCGAGTATAACAAAGGCCCCTGATTGAGTATAACAAAGGCCCTTCATCGAGTATAACAAAGTCCCCTGATCATGTATAACAAAGTCCGCTGATCGAGTATAACAAAGTCCCCTGATCGAGGATAACAAAGTCCCCTGATCGAGTATAACAAAGCCCCCTGATCGAGAGTACTCATAAAGTCCCTGATAGAGGTAACCGGGAGTCCCCTGATCGAGTATAACAAAAAGGCCCCTCATCGAGTTTAACAAAGGCCCCTCATTGAGTATAACAAAGTCCCCTTGTCGAGTATAACAAGGCCCCTCATCGAGTTTAACAAAGGCCCCTCATCGAGTATAACAAAGTCCCCTGGTCGAGTATAACAAACTCACCTGGTCGAGTATAACAAAGGACCCTGGTCTAGTATTACAAAGTCCCCTGTTGGAGTATAACAAAGGCCCCTCATCGAGTATAACAATGGCCCATGATCGAGTATAACAACGTCCCCTGATCGAGTATAACAAAGTCCGCTAATCGAGTATAACAAAGTCCCCTGATCGAGTATAACAAAGTCCCCTGATCGAGTATGACAAAGGCCCCTGATCGAGTTTAACAAAGGCCACTGATCGAGTATAACAAAGTCCCCTGGTCAAGTATAAGAAAGGCCCCTCATCGAGTTTAACAAAGGCCCCTCATTGAGCATAACAAAGTCCCCTGGTCGAGTATAACAAACTCACCTGGTCGAGTATACCAAAGTCCACTGATCGAGTATAACAAAGTCCCCTGATCGAGTATCACAAAGGCCCCTGATCGAGTTTAACAAAGGCCCCTGATGGAGTATAACAACGTCCCTGATCGAGTATAACAAAGTCCGCTGATCGAGTATAACAAAGTCCCCTGATCGAAATTATAACAAAAGGCCCTAATCCCGGGTTTGCCAAAGGCCCTGATCGGGGTTTAACAAGCCCCCCTGATCCGAGTATAACAAACTCCCCTGGTCGAGTATAACAAAGTCCCCTGATCGAAAAGGTATAAGCAAAATTACTGATCGGGTATAACAAAGTCCCTTGACCGGTGATAGAGATTATAACAAGGCCCCTGATCCAAATACCATAAAAGCCCTCATCGTGTATAACAAAGCCCCTCATCGAGTATAACAAACTCCCCTGATCAAGTATAACAAAGTTCCCTGAACGAGTATAACGAAGTCCCCTGAACGATTATAACAAAGGCCCCTGATCGAGTATAACAAAGTTCCCTGATCGAGTATAACAAAGCCCCCTGATCGAGTACAACAAAGTCCCTGATCTAATTTAACAAAGGCCCCTGATCGAGTTTAACAAAGGCCCCTCATCGAGTGTAACAAAGTCCCCTGATAAAGTATTACAAAGTCCCCTGAACGAGTATAACAAAGTCCTATGATCGAGAATAACAAAGTCCGCTCATCGAGTATAACAAAGTCCCATGATCGAGTATAACAAAGGCCCCTCATTTAGTATAACAAAGGCCCCTAATGGAGTTTAACAAAGGCCCCTGATCGAGTATAACAAAGTCCCCTGGCCGAGTATATCAAGCTCCCCTGGTCGAGTATAACAAAGTCCCCTGATCGAGTATAACAAAGTCCCCTGAACGAATATAACAAAGTCACCTGGTCGAGTATAACAAAAGGCCCTCATCGGTATAACAAAGTCTGATCAAGTGACCACAAAAGTCCTCTCAACGAGTATAACAAAGTCCCCTGATCGAGTATAACAAAGGTCCCTGATCGAGTATAACAAAGCCCCCTGATCGAGTGCAACAAAGTAACCATATCGAGTTTAACAAAGGCCCCTGATCGAGTATAACAAAGGCCCCTGATCGAGTATAACAACGTCCCCTGATCGAGTAAAACAAAGTCCGCTGATCGAGTATGACAAAGTTTCCTGATCGAGTATAACAAAGTCCTCTGATCGAGTATAACAAAGGCCCCTGATCGAGTTTAACAAAGGCCACTGATCGAGTATAACAAAGCCCCCTGGTCGAGTTTAACAAAGGCCCCTCATCGAGTATAACAAAGTCCCCTGATCAAGTATAACAAAGTCCGCTGATCGAGTATAACAAAGGCCCCTGATCGAGTTTAACAAAGGCCACTGATCGAGGATAGCAAAATCCCCTGATCGGGTATAACAAAGGCCCCTCATCGAGTATAACAAAGTCCGCTGATCGAGTATAACAAAGTCACCTGATCGAGCAAAACAAAGTTCCCTAATCGACTATAACAAAGCCCCCTGGTCGAGTATAGCAAAGTCCCCTGATAGAGTATAACAAAGGCCCCTCATCGAGTTTAAGAAAGGCCCCTCATTCAGTATAACAAATTCCCCTTGTCGAGTATAACAAGGCCCCTCATCGAGTTTAACAAAGGCCCCTCATCGAGTATAACAAAGTCCCCTGGTCGAGTATAACAAACTCCCCTGGTCGAGTATAACAAAGAACCCTGGTCTAGTATTACAAAGTCCCCTGATGGAGTATAACAAAGGCCCCTGATCGAGTATAACAAAGGCCCCTGATCGAGTATAACAACGTCCCCTGATCGAGTATAACAAAGTCCGCTGATCGAGTATAACAAAGTCCCCTGATCGAGTATTACAAAGTCCCCTGATCGAGTATGAAAAAGGACCCTGATCGAGTTTAACAAAGGCCACTGATCGAGTATAACAAAGTCCCATGGTCGAGTATAAGAAAGGCCCCTCATCGAGTTTAACAAAGGCCCCTCATTGAGCATAACAAAGTCCCCTGGTCGAGTATAACAAACTCACCTGGTCGAGTATACCAAAGTCCACTGATCGAGTATAACAACGTCCCTGATCGAGTATAACAAAGACCGCTGATCGAGTATAACAAAGTCCCCTGATCGAGTATAACAAAGTCCCCTGATCGAGTATAACAAAGGCCCCTGATCGAGTATAACAACGTCCCTGATCGAGTATAACAAAGACCTGTGATCGAGTATAACAAAGTCCCCTGATCGTGTATAACAAAGTCCCCTGATCGAGTATAACAAAGGCCCCTCATCGAGTTTAACAAAGGCCCCTGATCGAGTATAACAAA
>NW_024723093.1:0-9901 GCF_018991925.1 Homarus americanus | reverse complement strand
AAATAGATTATCATAGTAAACGGAAATTTGTATCATACAAAATGGGAAATATCTACTTTCCGGGAAAGTTGGTTAGATAACCAAATTTGCCGAAAATAGATTATCAAGAAAACAGGAAATTTGTATCATAAAAATGGGAAATATCTACTTTCCGCGAAAGTTGGTTAGATAAACTAACCCGAAAATAGATTATCATAGAAAACGGAAATTTGTATCATAAAATGGGAAATATCTACTTTCCGGAAAAGTTGGTTGAATAACCAATACGAAAATAGATATCATAGAAAACAGGAAATTTGTATCATAAAAATGGGAAATATCTACTTGAAAGTTGGTTAGATAACAAAATTTGCGAAAATAGATTATCATAGAAAACAGAAGATTTATATCATAAAAATGGGAAATATCTACTTTCCGCGAAAGTTGGTTAGATAACCAAATTTGCCGAAAATAGATTATCATAGAAACAGGAAATTTGTATCATAAAAATGGGAAATATCTACTTTCCGGGAAAGTTGGTTAGATAACCAAATTTGCCGAAAATGAATTTTCATAGAAACAGGAAATTTGTATCATAAAAATGGGAATATCTACTTTCCGCGAAAGTTGGTTAGATAAACAACTTTCCGAATAGATTATCATAGAAACAGGAAATTTGTATCATAAAATAGAAATATCTACTTTCCGGAAAGTTGGTTATCTTTCCCGAAAATTAGAATAGATTTCTACTTTTCGGAAAGTAGATTATCGATTTTTCGGGAGAATAGATTTTCGAATTTTGGAAATATTACCTAATTTTGCGAAATAGATTATCATAGAAAACAGGAAATTTGAATCACAAAAATGGGAAATATCTACTTTCCGCGAAAGTTGGTTAGATAAACAACTTTCCGAAAAATAGATTATCATAGAAAACAGGAAATTTGTATCATAAAAATGGGAAATATCTACTTTCCGGGAAAGTTGGTTAGATAACAAATTTGCCGAAAATAGATTATCATAAAACAGGAAATTTGTATCATAAAAATGGGAAATATCTACTTTCCGCGAAAGTTGGTTAGATAAACAACTTTCCGAAAATAGATAATCATAGAAAACAGGAAATTTGTATCATAAAAATGGGAAATATCTACTTTCCGGGAAAAATGGTTAGATAACCAAATTTGCCGAAAATAGATTATCATAGAAAACAGGAAATTTGAATCATAAAAATGGGAAATATCTACTTTCGCGAAAGTTGGTTAGATAAACAACTTTCCGAAAATAGATTATCATAGAAAACAGGAAATTTGTATCATAAAAAATGAAATATCTACTTTCCGGGAAAATGGTTAGATAACCAAATTTGCCGAAAATAGATTATCATAGAAACAGGAAATTTGTATCATAAAATGGGAAATATCTACTTTCGGGAAAGTTGGTTATCTACTTTCCGAAAGTAGATAGATTTTCTACTTTTGGGAAAGTAGATTATCGATTTTCGGGAATAGATTTTTCAATTTTGGAAATATTACTAATTTTGCAGAAGTAGATTATCATAGAAAACGGAAATTTGTATCACAAAAATGGGAAATATCTACTTTCCGGGAAAGTTGGTTAGATAACCAAATTTTCCGAAAATAGATTATCAAAACAGGAAATTTGTTTCATAAAAATGGAAATATCTACTTTCCGGAAAGTTGGTTATCTACTTTCTCGAAAAGTAGATAGATTTTCTACTTTTCGGGAAAGTAGATTATCGATTTTTCGGGAATAGATTTTCGAATTTTGGAAATATTACTAATTTTGCGAAGTAGATTATCATAGAAAACAGGAAATTTGTATACAAAAAATGGAAATATCTACTTTCGGGAAAGTTGGTTAGATAACCAAATTTTCGAAAATAGATTATCATAGAAAACAGGAAATTTGAATATCAAAAATGGGAAATATCTACTTTCCGCGAAAGTTGGTTAGATAAACAACTTTCCGAAAATAGATTATCATAGAAAACAGGAAATTTGTATCATAAAATAAGAAATATCTACTTTCGGGAAAATTGGTTAGATAACCTTATTTGCCGAAAATAGATTATCATAGAAAACAAATTTGGATCATAAATGAAATATCTACTTTCCGCGAAAGTTGGTTAGATAAACATTTTTCCGAAATAGATTATCATAGAAAACGGGAAATTTGTATCATAAAAATGAGAAATATCTACTTTCCGGAAAGTTGGTTATCTACTTTCGAAAAGTAGATAGATTTTCAACTTTTCGGGAAAGTAGATTATCGATTTTTCGAGAATAGATTTTCGAATTTTGGAAATAATACCTAATTTTGCGAAGTAGATTATCATAGAAAACAGAAATTTGTATCACAAAAATGGAAATATCTACTTTCGGGAAAGTTGGTTAGATAACCAAATTTTCGAAAATAATTATCATAAAACAGAAATTTGTATCATAAAAATGGGAAATATCTACTCGGGAAAGTTGGTTAGATAACCAATTTTGCCGAAAATAGATTATCATAGAAACAGGAAATTTGTATCATAAAAATGGGAAATACTTTCGCGAAGTTGGTTAGATAAACAACTTTCCGAAAATAGATTATCATAAAACAGAAATTTGTATCATAAAAATGGGAAATATCTACTTTCCGGGAAAGTTGGTTAGATATCAAATTTGCGAAAATAGATTATCATAGAAAACAGGAAATTTGTATCATAAAAATGGGAAATATCTACTTTCCGCGAAAGTTGGTTAGATAAACAACTTTCGAAAATAGATATCATAGAAAACAGGAAATTTGTATCATAAAAATGGGAAATATCTACTTTCCGGAAGAGTTGGTTAGATAACCAAATTGCCGAAAATAGATATCATAGAAACAGGAAATTTGTATCACAAAAATGGAAATATCTACTTTCAAAGTTGGTTAGATAAACAACTTTCCTGAAAATAGATTATCATAGAAAACAGGAAATTTGTATCATAAAAATGGGAAATATCTACTTTCCGGGAAAGTTGGTTAGATAACCAAATTGCCGAAATAGATTATCATAAACGAAATTTGTATCATAAAAATGGGAAATATCTACTTTCCGGGAAAGTTGGTTAGATAACCAAATTTGCCGAAAATAGATTATCATAGAAAACAGGAAATTTGTATCATAAAAATGGGAAATATCTACTTTCCGCGAAAGTTGGTTAGATAAAAACTTTCCGAAAATAGATTATCATAGAAACAAGGAAATTGTATCATAAAAATGGGAAATATCTACTTTCCGGGAAAGTTGGTTAGATAACCAAATTGCCAAAATAGTTATCATAGAAAACAGAAATTTGTATCAAAAATGGGAAATATCTACTTTCCGGAAAGTTGGTTATCTACTTTCGAAAAGTAGATAGATTTCTACTTTTCAGGAAAGTAGATTATCGATTTTCGGGAATAGATTTTTCGAATTTTGAAATATTACCTATTTTTGCGAAGTAGATTATCATAGAAACAGGAAATTTGTATCACAAAAATGGAAATATCTACTTTCCGGGAAAGTTGTTTAGATAACAAATTTTCCGAAAATAGATTTCATAAAATGGAAATTTGTATCATAAATAAATATCTACTTTCCGGGAAAGTTGGTTAGATAACAAATTTGCCGAAAATAGATTATCATAGAAACAGAAATTTGTATCATAAAAATGGGAAATATCTACTTTCCGCGAAAGTTGGTTAGATAAACAACTTTCCGAAAATAGATTATCATAGAAAACAGGAAATTTGTATCATAAAAATGGGAAATATCTACTTTCCGGGAAAGTTGGTTATCTACTTTCCCGAAAAGTAGATAGATTTTCTACTTTTCGGGAAAGTAGATTATGTTCAGAATAGATTTTCCGAATTTTGGAAATATTACCTATTTTGCGAAGTAGATTATCATAGAAACAGGAAATTTGTATCACAAAAATGGGAAATATCTACTTTCCGGGAAAGTTGTTTAGATAACCAAATTTTCCAAAATAGATTATCATAGAAAATGGGAAATTTGTATCATAAAAAATGGGAAATATCTACTTTCCGGAAGAGTTGGTTAGATAACCAAATTGCGAAATAGATTATCATAGAAAACGAAATTTGTATCATAAAAATGGGAAATATCTACTTTCCGCGAAAGTTGGTTAGATAAACAACTTTCGAAATGAATTATCATAGAAAACAGGAAATTTGTATCATAAAAATGGGAAATATCTACTTTCCGGAAAGTTGGTTAGATAACCAAATTGCCGAAAATAGATATCATAAAACAGGAAATTTGTATCAAAAAAAATGGGAAATATCTACTTTCCGGGAAAGTTGGTTAGATAACCAAATTTTCCGAAAATAGATTATCATAGAAAACAGGAAATTTGTATCATAAAAAATGGGAAATATCTACTTTACGGGAAAGTTGGTTAGATAACCAAATTTGCCGAAAATAGATTATCATAGAAAACGGGAAATTTGTATCATAAAAAATGGGAAATATCTACTTTCCGCGAAAGTTAGTTAGATAAACAATTTTCCCGAAAATAGATTATCATAGAAAACGGGAAATTTGTATCATAAAAAATGGGAAATATCTACTTTCCGGGAAAAATGGTTAGATAACCAAATTTGCCGAAAACAGATTATCATAGAAAACAGGAAATTTGTATCATAAGAAATGGGAAATATCTACTTTCCGGGAAAGTTGGTTATCTACTTTCGAAAAAGTAGATAGATTTTCTACTTTCGGGAAAGTAGATTATCGACTTTTCGGGGAAGTAGATTTTCGAATTTTGGGGTAAATATTACCTGATTTTGCGAAGTAGATTATCATAGAAAACAGGAAATTTGTATCCTAAAAAATGGGAAATATCTACTTTCCGGGAAAGTTGGTTAGATAACCAAATTTTCACGAAATAGATTATCTGAAAAGAAACAGGAGAATTTGTGTCACAAAAAAAATGGGAAATATCTACTTTCAGGAAAGTTAGTAAAGATAACCAAATTGCCGAAAATAGATTATCATAGAAACAGAGAGAATTTGTATCATAAAAAATGGAAATATCTACTTTCCACGCGAAAGTTGATTGAATAAACAACTTTCCCCACGAAAATAGATTATCTCATGAAAATATGAGAGAAATTTGTATCATAAAAAATGGGAAATATCTACTTTCCGGGGAAAATGGTTAGATAGCAAATTTGCCGAAAATAGATTATCATAAAAAACGGGAAATTTGTATCATAAAAAATGGGAAATATCTACTTTCCGCGAAAGTTGGTTAGATAAACAACTTTCCCGTAAATAGATTATCATAGAAAACGGGAAATTTGTATCATAAAAAATGGGAAATATCTACTTTCCGGGAAAGTTGGTTAGATAACCAAATTTGCCGAAAATAGATTATCATAGAAAACGGGAAATTTGTATCATAAAAAATGGGAAATATCTACTTTCCGGGAAAGTTGGTTAGATAACCAAATTTGCCGAAAATGGATTATCATAGAAAACGGGAAATTTGTATCATAAAAAATGGGAAATATCTACTTTCCGCGAAAGTTGGTTAGATAAACAACTTTCCCGAAAATAGATTATCATAGAAAACGGGAAATTTGTATCATAAAAATGGGAAATATCTACTTTCCGGGAAAGTTGGTTATCTACTTTCCCGAAAAGTAGATAGATTTTCTACTTTTCGGAAAGTAGATTATCGATTTTTCGGGGGAATAGATTTTCGAATTTTGAGGGAAATATTACCTAATTTTGCGAAGTAGATTATCATAGAAAACGGGAAATTTGTATCACAAAAAATGGGAAATATCTACTTTCCGGGAAAGTTGGTTAGATAACCAAATTTTCGAAAATAGATATCAAAGAAAACGGGAAATTTGTATCATAAAAAATGGGAAATATCTACTTTCCGGGAAAGTTGGTAAGATAACCAAATTTGCCGAAAATAGATTATCATAGAAAACGGGAAATTTGTATCATAAAAAATGGGAAATATCTACTTTCCGCGAAAGTTGGTTAGATAAACAACTTTCCCGAAAATAGATTATCACAGAAAACGGGAAATTTGTATCATAAAAAATGGGAAATATCTACTTTCCGGGAAAAATGGTTAGATAACCAAATTTGCCGAAAATAGATTATCATAGAAAACGGGAAATTTGTATCATAAAAAATGGGAAATATCTACTTTCCGCGAAAGTTGGTTAGATAAACAACTTTCCCGAAAATAGATTATCATAGAAAACGGGAAATTTGTATCATAAAAAATGGGAAATATCTACTTTCCGGGAAAGTTGGTTATCTACTTTCCGAAAGTAGATAGATTTTCTACTTTTCGGGAAAGTAGATTATCGATTTTTCGGGGAATAGTTGAATTTTGGAAGTTATTACCTAATTTTGCGAAGCAGATTATCTAGAAACGTGAAATTTGTATCACAAAATGGGAAATATCTACTTTCCGAAAGTTGGTAGATAAACAAATTTTCGAAAGATAGATTATCAAAGAAAAGGGAAATTTGTATCATAAAAATGGGTAATATCTACTTTCCGGGAAGTTATTAGATAAACAAATTTGCCGAAAATAGATTATCATAGAAAACGGAAATTTGTATCATAAAAATGGGGAAATATCTACTTTCCGAAAGTTGAGTTAGATAAACAAATTTTTCCGGAAAATAGATTATCATAGAAAACGTGAAATTTGTATTATAAAAATGGGAAGCATCACTTTCCGGGAGTTGGTTAGGATAACCAATTTTGCCGTAGATAACCAATTTTGCCGAAAACAGATTACTGGCAGAAACGGGGAAATTTGTATCATAAAAAAATGGGAAATATCTACCGCGAAAGTTGATGTTAGATAAACAACTTTCCCGGAAAATAGATTATCATGGTAAAAATGGGAAATTCAGGATCACAAAAATGGGGAAATATCTATTTCCGGGAAAGTTGAGTTAGGATAACCAAATTGCCGAAAATAGATTATCATAGAAAACGGGAAATTTGCATCATAAAAAATGGGAAATATCTACTTTCCGCGAAAGTTGAAATAGATAAACAACTTTCCCGGAAAATAGATTATCATAGAAAACGGAAATTTGTATCATGTGGGCCGGGAAATATCTATTTTCCGGGAAAGTTGGTTATCTACTTTCCCGAAAAGTAGATAGATTTTCTAATTTTCGGGAAGTAGATTATCGATTTTTCGGGGAATTGATTTTCGAATTTTGGGGAAATATTACCTAATTTTGCGAAGTAGATTATCATAGAAAATCAAAATTTGTATCACAAAAATGGGAAATATCTACTTTCCGGGAAAGTTATTAGATAACCAAATTTTCCGAAAATAGATTGGCAGAAAACGGGAATTTGTATCATAAAATATGGGGAAAATATCTACTTTCCGGGAAAGTTATTAGATAACCAATTTGCCGAAAATAGATTATCATAGAAAACGGGAAATTTGTATCATAAAAAAAAATGGGAAATATCTACTTCTTCCGCGAAAGTTGGTTAGATAAACAACTTTCCCGGAAAATAGATTATCATAGAAAACGGGAAATTTGTATCATAAAAAATGGGAAATATCTACTTTCCGGGAAAGTTATTAGATAACCAAATTTGCCGAAAATAGATTATCATAGAAAACGGAAATTTGTATCATAAAAAAAATGGGAAATATCTACTTTCCGCGAAAGTTGGCTAGATAAACAACTTTCCTGGAAAAAGATTATCATAGAAAAACGGGAAGTTTGTATCATAAAAAATGGGGAAATATCTACTTTCCGGGAAAGTTGGAGTTAGGATAAATCAAATTTGCCGCCGTGAAAAATAGATTATCAGAAAACGGGAAATTTGTATCATAAAAAATGGGAAATATCTACTTTCCGGGAAAGTTGGTTAGATAAACCAAATTTGCCGAAAATAGATTATCATAGAAAACGGGAAAATTTGTACCATAAAAAATGGGGAGAAATATCTACTTTCCGCGAAAGTTGATAGAAAACAACTTTCCCGAAAATAGATTATCATAGAAACGGGGAAATTGTATCATAAAAAATGGGAGAAATATCTACTTTCCGGGAAAGTTGGTTAGATAACCAAATTTGCTTTGAAAATAGATTTTCACAGAAAACGGAAATTTGTATCATAAAAATGGGGAAATATCTACTTCCGCGAAAGTTGAGTTAGATAAACAACTTTCCGAAAATAGATTATCATAGAAAACGGGAAAATTTGTATCGTAAAAATGGAATATCTACTTTCCGGGAAAGTTGTTATTCACTTTCCCGAAAAGTAGATAGATTTTTCTACTTCGGGAAAGTAGATTATCGATTTTTCGGGGAAATGATTTTCGAATTTTTGGGGGGAAATATTACCTAATTTTTGCGAAGTAGATTATCATAGAAAACGGGAAATTTGTATCACAAAAAATGGGAAAATATCTACTTTCCGAAAGTTGTTAGATAAATCAAATTTTTCCGGAAAATAGATTATCAAAGAAAAACGGGAAATTTGTATCATTAAAATGGGAAATATCTACTTTCCGAAAGTTGGTTAGATAAACCAAATTTGCCGAAAAATAGATTATCACAGAAAAACGGGAAAATTTGTATCATAAAAATGGGAAATATCTACTTTCCGCGAAAAGTTGGTTATAAACAACTTTTCCCGAAAATAGATTATCATAGAAAACGGGAAATTTGTATCATAAAAAATGGGAAATATCTACTTTCCGGGAAAAATGAGCAGATAAACCAAATTTGCTGAAAATAGATTATCATAGAAAACGGGAAATTTGTATCATAAAAATGGGAAATATCTACTTTCCGGGAAAGTTATTAGATAAATCAAATTTACGAAAATAGATTATCATAGAAACGGGAAATTTGTATCATAAAATGGGAAATATCTACTTTCCGCGAAAGTTGGTTATTAGATAAACACAACTTTCCTGAAAATAGATTATCATAGAAAACGGGAAATTTGTATCATAAAAAATGGGGAAATATCTACTTTCCGGGAAAGTTGGTTAGATAACCAATTTTAAGCGAAAATAGATTATCATAGAAACGAAAATTTGTATCATAAAAAATGGGGAAATATCTACTTTCCGGGCGAAAGTTGAGTTAGATAAACAACTTTCCCGGAAAATAGATTATCATAGAAAACGGAAATTTGTATCATAAAAATGGGAATATCTACTTTCCGGGAAAGTTATGCTAGATAAACCAAATTTGCCGAAAATAGATTATCATAGAAAACGGGAAATCGGTATCATAAAAAAATGGGAAATATCTACTTTCCGCGAAAGTTGGTTAGATAAACAACTTTCCCGGAAAATAGATTATCATAGAAAAACGGGAAATTTGTATCACGTGGTCGGGGAAATATCTACTTTCCGGGAAAGTTGGTTATCTACTTTCCGAAAAGTAGATAGAATTTCTACTTTTCGGGAAAGTAGATTATCGATTTTCAGAATAGATTTTCGAATTTTGGGGGAAATATTACCTAATTTTTTGCGAAGCAGATTATCATAGAAAACGGAAATTTGTATCACAAAAATGGGGAAATATCTACTTTCCGGGAAAGTTGGTTAGATAACCAAATTCTTCCGAAAATAGATTTCAAAGAAACGGGAAATTTGTATCATAAAAATGGGGAAAATATCTACTTTCCGAAAGTTGAGTTAGATAAATCAAATTTGCCGAAAATAGATTATCATAGAAAACGAAATTTGTATCATAAAAATGGGAAATATCTACTTTCCGCGAAAAGTTGGAGTTAGATAAACAACTTTCCCGGAAAAATAGATTATCATAGAAAACGGGAAATTTATATCATAAAAATGGGAAATATCTACTTTCCGGGAAAATGAAATAG
>NW_024723092.1:2500-9237 GCF_018991925.1 Homarus americanus | reverse complement strand
GCAGCAGCAGGTGGTGGTCTGTGGGGGAGTTGATCCTGTAGGTGCAGCAGCAGCAGCAGCAGGTGGTGGTGGACTGTGGTGGAGTTGATCCTGTAGGTGCAGCAGCAGCAGGTGGTGGTCTGTGGGGGAGTTGATCCTGTAGGTGCAGCAGCAGCAGGTGGTGGTGGACTGTGGGGGAGTTGATCCTTTAGGTTGCACAGAGTAAGGTGGAAACTGGTTGTGTATTGTGGGTCCCTTTACTCATACTTAACACCCTCCTCTTCTTACCCGTCTCCTCCTCCTCTTTTCTTCCCATTTCTTCCTCTTTTCCTCTTCCTCTTCTCTTACAACAACACACATGAACACATAGACATAACACAAACGCTCACTTAAACTCACTCTTACATACATATAAACACCTACATAACTTTTTTAATACAATGTGTGTGTTTGACTTTTTTGGGGGCAGTTGTGTGAGTGTGTGTTTGTATCTGCGTGTGTGTTTCCAGCAGGAGCCTGGGTGGCTAGACGGTAGATGGTGTATGTGGAAGTAAGGAGACGTGACTATGCTGGGAGCAGCAGCATACGACGACCACTGGCTTATATACTGCCTCTGTGTCTGCCAAGTAAACCTTAACTAGCGTGTACACCATCCCCCTACCAGCTCATCTGGGGTGGGCGTGTGTATGCTTGGACTTTATAGTTTACTTTTATTTTTCTATTTTTTTTTCTTCTATTTTTTATTTTGCTTATATGTAAACCTACAAATTAACACTAATATCATATTGTTCTTATTACACTGTACTCTTGTCCTGTTTAACATTCCTTTACGACTACTTCTCTCATCATGACCCTTTTCCTTCTTTCACTATTACGTTTTCAGTCCCTCCTTCTGTTACTTCCACCATGATAATCTCTCCATGATCACATATTCAAGTCGCCACCATTTCTTCATCACTACAAAAGAGTAGATTATCCTCCTCTCTCACACACACTGTCACACCCCACCACTCTCAGTCCCACCAACACCTGAGTACCATGAAAATTATCCCATCACCTCAGCTGGTCCTCCGCCTCTCCCTGTAGCACCAACAAGACGGTAATCACCTCGGACACAGTAATGTAATAACAGGGTTTGTGTGGGGCGTGGTGGAGCTCCCCGCGGGCCTCCTGTCTCCCGCCTGTCACAAACGACCACGACCAGCTGCTTTGTGGGGCTGCTACACCACACCACACACACCACACACACTACACCCCACACACTACACTACACCCCACACACTACACTACACCCCACACACTACACTACACCCCACACACTACACTACACCCATCACCACACCCAACACCACACTACACCCAACACCACACTACACCCAACACCACACTACACCCAACACCACACTACACCCGACACCACACTACGCCCGACACCACACTACGCCCGACACCACACTACACCCAACACCACACTATGCCCGACACCACACTACACCCACACCACACTACACCCCACACCACACTACACCCAACACCACCATACTACACCCAACACCACACTATAGGTCACACCACCACACTCCGTCGCACCATGACACTACACTTCCCATCACAGCACCACACTACACTACAGTGCCACAGTGGACTTGCTCTCCCCCACATTTAAAGGCACTTCTTACGTACCTACCTAACTGTTCATTAAAATTTGTTGTAACATAACTGTTCTTGTGTCTCACCACAACTCTTCCTCGTAATTATTAAAGTTTTCTCCAGCAAGTAAAAAATGATTTATGGTAAATGTTTTTATATCCAGTTTATTGTCCATTGTTTTCAATATCGTGCAGGGAGATAAGTTGCTCTATCCTCACCTAAGACGTATGCGTCTTCATTTCACTTTTGTTTGGAGATAATAGTATCTCATAATGTTTAATTGGTGTTGGACTGGTGTAATGTCTAACCCAGTTACGCGCTTAAAGACCTTAGCTGATGAAGCGCAGTAATAACATTATAACATCAACACTTTTGTTACGGGCGGCGTTGCTTCTTATCTATTTAGTTAAACTGACAAACGATTTTCTCGGATACACCTGTCAGACAAGGCTCTTGGGAGAGATGCGATGCATGACTAGAGTGAACAGCTTTGATAAACTAAGCGCATTAATGAGATGAAACTGGAGAGAGATGATGAAATATGAGGCAACTGGATATGAGGTCGAGTTAAGCTAAAGAATATATCATTATTTTTTTTTAAGAGGTTTACTCATGTCTAGAAACTAAAACTTAATGTTCGGAGCGTACTTACTGTGGCAGTTGTAACTCCAAATTACTTTCAAACACAACAAACGTTAGTAGGTGTATCTTCAATTATCTCTGTTTAATAAAGGCGCTGTGAGGAAGAACTAGCTAAGCACCATCGCAACCCAAAACCTGATTTTTATAACACTGTATTCCCAAAACCCTGTTCTAGCCAGCTGAAAAGACATAAAATGATTTTACACTGGAAGTATGGTCGGAAGTCCAATAACTTCACATGTATCGATCGCTGAAATTGCCTGGGGGCCAAGCCAAGTGAGCTGCCTGGAGGAGTGTGGTAAACGCCAGGGCCGCGTTCAGTTGCGCGCTACGTACACTTCGGGAATTCGTAGCATGTGTTAATGCAAACTGAACGGTTGTAACATAATCGTGCATTACATAAATGGTTCAGTTTTTTTATTAAGCATAACTGTGAAAACCTAGTTCCAATCAGTGTAAAGATTATTGGTGAGCCCACTGCACGATTACTCTGCCTTGTACACTCGGTAAAAAATGTTTCTTTCAGGAGGGGTCCGATGAATTTGAAACTGAACAATCCTGTTGTCTCTTTAGGGTTGGTAGGGGTTATTGTAAGACATTCCCTACATTTTATGGTAGGCCTAATTTAGTTATTTCATTTAAAATTATAAAATCAGTTCGTTGCTTTATGATTGGTGAATAACAGTATGCCTCATAGGCCTTTATCAAAAACCTTCGTTCGTGGTGTTATTTTGTTTATTGCAAGGATTGTAAAGATAGTTTTTTTTTCCCAAGCGTACGTACTATCGGCCACCACCTCTATGTAACCTGTCACTACTAGGAACACTCACAAGACTGGCTATTATGGATAGTACCCTAAACAAGCGTGTGTGAGAGTGTCATGCTAACAAAACCCAAACACCTTCAGGAAACTTTCTCCACTAAAGTAGTGTTGCTTATTAATACTTTCATGTTCCATATGGCAAACGTTAGACAATATTATTTAGCACGGAGAGACCCCCAAATGATAATCCATTTTCAATATGAACTTTGACTTTGAATATTATTAATGAATAACATGATTTTAATCTCATTAGTGCTATTTTGAGCTGACCCTTATAAAAGTATTTTATTCTCCAAAATCTTGAAGTCACACCTTATACCATCTTGTTTTAGTGTTCAAAAGCTATATATTACGTGAGAAAAAAAAACCAATGGTATCGTTCGTAGTTTAAGAATTTGGGTAATTCTAACATCGTCTAACTCTCACTGCGTTTTCAGATTTCGAGTTCAGTGAATGTTGACAATATAAGTATAAGTGATAAAGAAACATAATGAAAAACAAAAGAGTGAAAGTGGGACCCATAGATAAGACTGCCCGTAAGGGACAGTGTGGATGCAGCACACTGTATACTAAGCCTTCGGTACACAAGGAGGCAGCATGGCCGGTACCGCACTCGATCGCCTTCACTTCCCCAAGTTGTAACTAGGCACTAGAAGCGTTGTGTTTTCATATGCGTAAGAACGTTGAGCCGCCAAGTAGGAAGTGAACCAACAAGAACACTGGCAGTGATGACGACCTACGTACACATCGTGAAACTTGAAAACTATGCGCGTTTATTATTACACTATAAGGGAGAGGAGCTTCTTTTTATATTAAGAAAAACATATTAAAGAAGAATATGTGAGAATGTGTAATGTAAGTAGATTTTTCTCAATAATATAACCTAGAAGAACCTTATTACTCGTTCTAAGAAGTATTTTAATACTGGGGAAAAAGTCTTGTATATCATTTCAGAAAACTGTGGTACGAAACTAAGTTGATATATATATTTTGTATGGAACCGTGGCCGTAACACAACTTGCAGGATACTATACACGAACCTTCCGTACTAATATTTACCAGGACGGGAGTGTCATCTGTGGAGGCATTACTTTGTGCTGTTTTGAACGTTTAACCTTCCATCACCAAAGACATTCCACCACACCCAAACCTGTTTCCAGGCATGACGTTTGGTCGGTACATCATCATTTGGCGAGAATGTTAGCCGAGTTTATGCTCCGTGCAGACAATTCAACGTTTGACCTAATTTTCAGAAGGCCATTCATACTAAAACTTATTTTTAGGAGATGTGGCGTGCAGATGCAGCGCTCTTGAGGCAGAACCAGGAAGTATATACAATGGTAACAGTGCAAAACATGTTAGCCACACGGGGTAACATGTCTGTGAACTAAGATCTCTGATAGATTACCACGCACCAGCCCTGGTCCTTCGTGACGGGAAAGGCGTTGACAAGTTCGAGAAAATGCAAAATAAAGCCCTCAGAATTATCCTAGGATGTCCCATGAGCACTAAAGTACTTAATATGAGGAAAGAACTAGGTATACCCAGTGTTAAAGATAGAATAATTGAAGTCAACCTCATAATAGCCCTGAGGCTTCTGCGTAACATTGTTTCCTTAAAATTGCTAGAATGTATGAACCATGGGACTAGCGATTCTAAATGGATCCAAACTACAGCTACACATATGAAGATGTTTGGACTAGACCACCTGTACAAAGTTGAGACACAACAGCGCTTCCTGCCACCCTAGCGGACAGTTCCCTTCGATATCACAATACCGACATATCCGCCTAAAAAATTAATTATACAAAGTATTTATCTCCAACACACTGCCAAAGTGAGAGCTCTTGAACACATACACACTCTACAGACTGATGATAATATCACACAGACCATCTACACTGATGGATCTCTTAACACCTCCTGTGGGAGGGCTGGAAGTGCTATTGTTGTGACTCAACCTAACGGTAATATAATTGAGAAAGGAGTTAATTAACAACTGGGCATCCACTCTACAAACTGAATTAGTTGCCATACTCACAGCTATTAAATTCATTGAAACCACTGTTACTGACAGTCTCATCATCACTGACTCTCTATTCTCACTACTTGCCCTTGGCACCCTCGACTCAAGTTGTCACGCGCTTGTCTCTGAAGCCAGACACAAATATGTTGACCAGGGTGTCAGGGTCACACTGTTGTGGATCCCCTCTCACATAGGCCTCATAAAACATGACAGAGTTGATGCCCTCGCCAAACTCGCGTCTAACAAAGACACCGTTGAATACAATTTGGATCTGTCAAAAAGAACCCATAAAACTGTAATTAGGAAAGAACTTATTGATGAGTTTGACGCAAGTAGACTAGTACAAACAGGCACTAGTCGATCCATAAGTTACCATGATGAGATGTATCAAGTGAAACATGTATATGGAGCAAGTAACAAGATCACTAGATTACAAGATGTTGTAACCGCTAGATTAAGGTTAGGATATAAGTACCTCTGGCAGTATGTTCCTCAAGCAGATGTAAACAAGACTAAATGTAAAGTGTGTGGCCAGACATATAGCCACACACTTGAACACTACGTCCTCGACTGTGTGAAGATAGAACCTTTTAGGGACTGGTCCAAGCACACTGTGTGAAATGGCACAACACTTCATCTGTAATGGCAAGATAGCCGACATATTAAGATTGTATCCACTCTTTTGCACTTAGTAACTAAACAAATAATGTAATTGAAATACGGTGTAACATTCAGTGCCATAATATTCTGACAACGGGGGATAATTATTATGACCCGTTGTAAACTCTACTCTGCAAACCTTTTGCGCTACCGCTCACAGGGTGAGTGTTGGGTGCACAATAAAGTAGCCACTGTAAGCTGCAAAATCATAATCAATCCTTCCCTCGTACACCATAACACACCTCCTCCTTCCCTCGCACACCATAACACACCTCCTCCCTCCCTCGCACACCATAACACACCTCCTCCTTCCCTGGTATAGCTCACCTCAATTCCCTCTATCGTCAGACAAAGTTTATCTCTTTCTTGGCCGTTAACCACAAAAAATTTCTTTTCATTTATCACCATTCCAGAGTCTTTACAATATTGGAATACAATGCCGAGTTTCTTTTTACACATCTCCCTATTTGTTGCTGGTATTACAGCATCATCCACTAACAGTAAACCATGTAAGTTACCCTAGAAACCGTCTGTAGCAAATTGCTCTCTTCATCATTTTTTTATCATATGATCAATATATAAAATAAACAATTAACAGCTCGTCGGATCTCCCTGGCGGACCCCGTTAGACGCATCAACTATTGCTGCTTTTAATGCATTTTTTGTACAAGTGTACATGGACTCTAACGCTTTTAACATTACTTTCCACATCCTAAACTCTTAAGGTGGTCTATCAGCTTCCTACGAGGGACTCTCTCATAAGCTTTACTAAAATCTATAAATAACACATATAACAACTTTTTTTATAAACAGCATAATCACATAATAACCTTAAAGCAATAATCTGCTCAATACTTACTCTACTTTTTTGTGCACCGGCTTGACATTTATCAATATTACACCATAATTGAAGTCTGTTCAATATCAACGAATCATATAATTTCGCTAGAGTAACCA
>NW_024723091.1:0-13327 GCF_018991925.1 Homarus americanus | reverse complement strand
TACCGTACTATCTCCTCCCTGCCCTCCCCTCTTTTTCTGCCTTGCATTCCCCTCTGCCCCACTGCTGCCCAGCCCTCTCCTACACTCCCTCAATTCTGTCCAGTCCTGTTCACCTCTTACCGACTTCCCTGTTCTAATCTCCCCTACTTTTCTGCTCTACTGCCCAGCTTTCTCCCCTTTCCTTCCCCACCCTTTTCTTACTTCCCAGTCTTCCTCTTACCCTCTCCTGTTGCCCCGCTTGACCCTACCTTGCTATTCTATCCTGCCCTACTGCATTGATCTTCACTACCCTATCTTGTTGTCATTTCCTGCAGTACCCTACCCTATAATGTCTTAACCTTTTCGGTGCTATCATCAAACTTTGTAATTGTGTATTGGTTGCCAAAGGGTTAATATATCCTCCATAGCATGCATCACCCTCCTCTTTTAACCTTACCCATCCCTGCCGCACCTTTATTTATTAATTTAATCCAGTTTATGTTAACAGTTAACATTGCCCTTCCCTCCTCTACTAGTTTTTCCCGTCTCGCTGCCCTGACTTACTTACCAATATCTTCCGTCCCTGTCATCCGGCCTTACCCTCCCCTCGGCAGCACACTTCCATCTGTGATCTCATAACCATCTTACAGTCTCTGGGTTCTCAAAATCAATATACTGCAAGCTGCTATACAGTATATCCCCGTTGAAACTCAAAGTTTACATCTAATTAAATCCCAGCTACTCATTTTTTTTATTTTTTACGGGGTTTAGCCCACCCAGGCACAGGTCAATGACCCACATCAGGGCTTGGGGGGGCGGGGCGAAAGTATAATAATAATAATAATGATAATAATAATAATAATAATAATAATAATAATAATAATAATAATAATAATAATAATAATAATAATAATAATAATAATAATAATAATAATAATAATAATAATAATAATAAAAAAAATAATAATAATATCAATTATAATTATTATTATTACAACAATTAATCAAATTAATAGCAATTTAATAAAATTTAAAATTAAATAATGAAAATAATAATAATAATACTAACCTTAAATAAATAAAAATCAAGAGTGAGAAACGATATATTTAATGTATGTTGTGTTGTCCAAGTAAGAGAAACAATTGAGACCCTGTAAATGAGGAAGAAAGTCAGATCAGCAACCTGGGATTTGGTCACAATTGTTGGTTATGCTGTGGGGTTATGAGATATTGGTTCACACTCAGGATGGGATGGAGAAAGGAAACGCACAATGTGCTCACTGTACACATATTGTATTGGATGTACAATGCAGCTTGTTGCTGGGTAGGTAGCATGGTAATAAGCGTTGAGTAGAGAGAGCTGGGTGGTGAGGGTGCCCAGAGGAGGGTCACGCGGCTTGAGGGACGCCAAGGTCGCTGGCGGGAGCAGCAGCCGCCCGGCTAGCGCGGAGGAGGAGGTATGGCTTGCTGGTGGCACTGTGTAGAAAGAGGATGGTCACAGTGGTGTCAGGCCTTATAAGGCGGGGGTAGGCGTGGGTAGACAGTTGACCCTCGCTCCGTGGACGGCGCTGGAGGCGTAGGCTGGGGGATTCGAGATGGTTCGGTGCTTGTAGGAGAGGAATCCACCACAATACCCCCCTTCCCTTCCGGGCGCGGCGGGAGGCTGGAGGTTGGCACTGTTGCGTGCCACATGTGAGGCAGAACGGGTGGTGCATGCCACATGTGGGACATAACGGCGAGGGCGTGGATGAGCCCGCCGCTAGGGGGGTGCAAATCTGTCTAGATACACGGGTTCTGTGGGAGAAAAGAGGGAGAAGGAGTGTTGTGGAGGCGATGAATGTTGTGCTTCCCTCGCGGCAGGTACAGAGTCGTCAGATGCGCCTGCTGGGGTGTGTGGGCCTGGTTCAGGAGCAGGGGCTGCGTCAGGAAGTGTTTCCATGACAGCAGCAGGGTGCATGACAGCAGCAGGGTCCACGACAGCAGCAGGGTGCAGGACAGTAGCAGGGGGTACCTGAGGGAGAAAATCGGGGTGTGTGGGTCCGCGTCAGGAGCAGGGGCCGCGTCAGGAGGAGCGGCAGGGGGTACTGCTGGGCCGGGGGCGGCGTCTGAGGCATGACGGGTGTGTTGGGGTCGGTAGGACGTGGTGCTTGGGGCAGGAAGAGGAGCGGCTGTCTGCTTAGAATAGCAGAGCTGCTCTAGGGTGTCTAACCTGCGGTATAGAGACAGTAGGTACATAAGAACATAAGAAAATAAGGAGTCTGCAATAGGCCGGTTGGCCTGTGCATGGCAGATCCTGTCGAGAGTTACTACCACTCTCTATCATCCATGAATATATCTAGACTCCTTTTGAAACTTTCCAGAGTTCCCGCACTTACTACAAAGTTGCTAAGCTTGTTCCATTCGTCCACCACCCTATTTGTGAACCAGTTTCTTCCTATCTCCCTCCTAAACCTAAACTTATCCAACTAGAATCCGTTGCTCCGAGTCCTATCCTCCTCGGATATTATAAGAACTTTATCTATATCCCCTTTATTGATTCCTTTCACCCACTTAAATACTTCTATCATATCTCCCCGCACTCTTCGTCTTTCTAGGGAATGCAAGTTAAGTTTCTTTAACCTATCCTGATATGGAAGGTTTCTAAGTCCCGGAATCATCTTTGTCATTCTTCGCTGCACCGACTCTAGTGAATTTATATCCATTCTATAATAGGGGCACCAGAACTGAACGGCATAATCGAGGTGCGGCCTAACTAGTGCAAGATATAGTTGCAATAAGACCTCTGCACTCTTGTTACTTACACTTCTAGATATAAAATCCAATACTCTGTTTGCCTTATTTCGAACATTAAAGCACTGTTATCTAGGCCGTAGGTCCGGGCTTACAAGTACCCCTAGGTCTCTTTCATAAGTCGACTTCTCTAGGTTGATGTTGTTAAGGCTGTATACATTATAAGTATTTGTTCTTCCAATATTAAGTACGCTGCACTTGCTGGTGTTGAATTTCATTTGCCATTTTTCAGACCACCCCTGCAGTTTATTTAGATCCTCCTGTAATGCATTTGCACCCTACCCTGAATTAATTTGCCGCCCTATTTTGGTGTCATCCGCAAACTTGCTTATGTCACTGCTGATCCCAGTATCTAAATCGTTTATGTAGATTATGAACAAGAGTGGGCCTAGTACTGACCCCTGGGGAACCCCACTGGTTACACTGCCCCACTCAGATTTAACACCATCTACGCTGACCCTCTGCGTTCTATCGGTGAGCCATGATTTTATCCAATTTAAAACTTTCCCCTCGATACCATGAGCCTTAATTTTTCTCAGAAGCCTCTGATGCAGTACGCTGTCAAATGCTTTGCTAAAGTCTAAGTAAATAACATCGTAATTTTCGTCATTATCTACTACCTCGAAGACTTTCCTAAAAAACGTTAGCAGATTTGTTAGACAAGATTTTCCCTTTGTGAACCCATGTTGAGAGTCGTAGATTAATTTGCTTTTCTCTAGATGTGATCGGATGCTATCTGCTATAATTGATTCAAGAAATTTCCCCACTACTGACGTCAAACTGATCGGCCGGTAATTTGACGTTGATGCTCTGTCTCCCTTTTTAAATATGGGTACTACATTTGCCTGTTTCCACAACTCTGGCACAACTCCAGTGTCTAATGATTTTGTAAATAAGTTTACGAGGGGTCCGCTAATCTGTTCCCTACACTCTTTTAAGACTCGAGGAAAAATTTCATCCGGCCCTGGGGATTTTGTATTCTTTAGTTTATTTATCTTCTTAAGAACATCCTATTTTCTGATAGTGATATTCTTTAATTTCTCTTCTTCCCTTCCCTTAAATATCAGTTCCACCTCCGGAGTTTCATTGCAAATTTCTTCTGTGAAAACTGATAAGAAGTAGCTGTTCAATGCTTTGCTTATTTCATCACTGCCATTTATCAATTCTCCCCTCCCTGACTTTAAAGGCCCAACTTTGTCCTTGACCTTTGTCCTATATACCTGGAAAAAACCCTTGGGATTCGCCTTGGATTCTCTTGCTATTTTGATTTCATAGTCTCTCTTTGCTTTCCTTACATTTTTCTTAACATTCCTAGATAGTTCATTATACCTGTTTCTGAGCTGCTCCTCCCCTCCCTTTAATTTCTTATATATTCCTTTCTTTATTCCTATGTCATGTTTAAGTTTTCTGGTCATCCACCTTGGCTCATTCTTATTTGACCTAATTTTTCTGTGTGGTATATTTTGTTCTTGTGCTGTATGTAGTATACAAGTGAATATATTATAGTCATGATCAATTGTTGTGTCATCTATGACCTCACCCCTTCCTACTTATACTATGCGAACAGTAGAAGTATGAGAAACAAAATGGATGATATTAGGGCCTTGGTATGTACCGAAAAAATCGATATAATTGCATTCACTGAAACATGGATCAACCTAGACACACGTGAGTTACCAGTCGAATACCAAATTGCGGGTTACAAACTGTTCCATACCGATAGGCAGACCAGGAAAGGAGGCGGAGTAGCAATCTATGTTAGGGATAATCTGAAGTGTGAAATAAATAAGGAAATAAAAACTGAGAGGAATACAGAAACAATTTGGATAGAATTAAGTGACGGTCGGGAAAAATTAATCACAGGAGTAATATATAGACCCCCCAATCTTGATAGATAACGAGCTTAATTTATCTGGGATGAAATGCGCAGGGCTTCCATACACAACAAAGTCTGTATAGTAGGCGACTTTAACCTTGGCCAAATAGATTGGACTGTCCTTACGGGTAACTCAGTATCAGAGGATTTTCTCGAGACGATCCAGGACTGTTTCCTAAGTCAACATATAACCGAACCCACACGGGGTAATAATATACTGGACTTAGTTCTGTCGAACAGAGAAAACCTAATTAGCAATGTCGAGGTAGGGAACAAACTTGCAAACAGCGATCACAAAGAAATTCGATTCCAGTTAGATTTTCAGGGCAGACGTAAGGAAAATTCCACTAAAGTACCAGATTTCAGAAGGGCAAACTTTGACAGTTTAAAGAGGCAGCTGAGAGAAGGGGTGTCGCGCTTGGCTGTGAACTTGACAGATGACACCGACCTGATAACGAGATTGCTGAGTTTCACGACAATTTAAATAGTGAATTACTTAATGCACAAAGGGAGAACTTACCATACAAAAAACTCAGATCAGACAACAAAGACCCTAAATGGATAAATAATTATTTAAAGAACATCATTGGCCAAAGGAAGGCTATAGGTAGAAGGATAAATCGTGGCGAAATTCACCTCCGGGACTATTATAGGGTATTGGCGAGTAGGGTTAAAACCGAGATAAGGAAAGCAAAGAGGAATAATGAGGTAAGGATAGCAAGGGAGGCGAAGACAAACCCCAAAGGATTCTACCAAATGTATCAAACTAAAACACGAGATAAGATTGGACCAATACGTTCAGATACCGGCGAGCTAACTGATAACGACTGAGAAATGAGCAATAATCTGAATAAATATTTTTCAACAGTTTTCACCACCGAAAATTTAAACATGATACCTGAGGCACTGATTCTATTCAGAGATAGTGAAGAAAACAAATTAAGCGAGATAGTAATGGATAGTAACGATGTTAATAAGCAAATAGACAAACTAAAGCCTAATAAGTCACCTGGTCCCAATGAGATATTTGCCAGAGTATTAAAGGAATGTAAGGAAGAGCTTAGTATGCCCTTAGCAAAGTTGTTTAACATGTCCTTAAAAACAGGTGTAGTACCAGAATCCTGGAGGATAGCGAATGTAATACCGATTTTCAAGAAGGGGGATAGATCACTATCCTCTAACTACCGCCCAATCAGTCTAACATCAATAGTAGGCAAATTACTGGAAGCAATCATTTCAAACTCTATTCGAAATCACCTGGAGAAGCACAGGTTGATCAATGATTCCCAGCATGGCTTCACAAGCGGACGTTCTTGCCTACGTAATCTATTAACATTCTTCTCATCAGTTTTCGAATCGGTGGACGAGGGGCACAATTATGATGTGGTATATCTCGACTTTAGCAAAGCCTTCGACAGAGTCCCCCACGAAAGACTAATTAGAAAGGTAGAAGCTCATGGCATCAAAGGTGACATCCTTAAATGGATTAGGGCGTGGTTACAGGACAGGAAACAGCGAGTGAGCATTAACGGCACTAAGTCCCATTGGAGCAACGTCACAAGTGAAATTCCCCAAGGCTCAGTACTTGACCATTATTATTATTTATTATATACATAAACGACATAGATATCGGCATTGACAGCAACATAAGTAAATTTGCTGATGACACTAAAATAGGACGTGTTATCAAATCTGACGAGGACTCGGCAAAACTACAGTAAGATCTAAACAAATTTTTCGAATGGTCTGAAAAATGGCGGATGAAATTCAACGTCGACAAATGTAAAGTACTCAGTATAGGAGATTTAAACAGGGAAACCAGATACCAGATGAACAACGATGCCATAGAGAAATCCGACTGCGAGAGAGATTTAGGAGTAATGATAAGTAGGAACCTTAAGCCAAGTAAACAATGTGTTTTTGCTCGTAACAAGGCTAATAAAATACTTGGGTTCATACAAAGGAGTGTTAATTACAAGACTACCTAGGTCATCCTAAAACTGTATCTTGCTCTTGTGAGACCACACCTGGATTACGCAGTTCAGTTCTGGTCACCGTATTACAGAATGGATATAGAATCCTTGGAAAGAATTCAGAGGAGAATGACAAGACTAATCCCGGGCATTAGGAACCTTGAGTATAGAGACAGGTTAAAGCATCTTAATTTGCACTCCCTTGAGAGACGTAGAGCTAGGGGCGACCTGATAGAGGGTGTATAAGTGGAAGGTAGGGCTAAACAAAGGGGACATTACAAAGGTACTCAAACTATCCAACCAGGAGCGAACTCGTAACAATGGTTTTAAATTAGACAAATTTAGATTTAGGCGTGAAATAGGTAAACACTGGTTTGGAAACAGAGTAGAGGATGAATGGAACAAGTTACCAAATATCATCATTAACTCGAATACGGTGAATTGCTTCAAACATAGGTTGAATGCTCATATGAGCAATAGGGGTTGGGTGTAAACGGGACTGCCCAGTATGGGCCAATAGGCCCGCTGCAGTTTCCTCCATTCTTATGTTGTTATGTACTGGGAACTGACGTGACTGTTCCCAGGTGACCTCACCTAGGTATCTTCTTAACCCCTGATAATCCGCCAACCGAAAGTTTGGGACTCTGACCATATTATCATTGTTTTTCGTTTCCCAATTTAGGGTGAACCTGATTTCTCTGTGATCACTGTTACCTAGTTCTTCCCCTACTGTGATATCTCTGATAATATTTTCTTTATTTGTTAATTCTAGGTCTAATATATTGTCACCTCTAGTAGGTTTTGTAATTAGTTGTTTCAAAAAATTGTCCTGTACTGCTTCTAGGAAGTCTTCAGATTTATAGTCGCCTACAATGTTGTCCCAGTCAATATTTCTGAAGTTGAAATTCCCCATAATGTATAGCTTGTTATATTTTGCTGCCCTACTCATTTCCTGCCATATGGGCTGAGCTGCTTCTTTGCCAAGACTTGGGGGCCTGTATATCACTCCCATAATTAGTTTTTCTCTTCCTTCCGTGATTTCTACCCACACAGACTCGGTTCCTATTTCACCCTTTATTGAATTATTAGTACAACATTTTAATTTATCCTTGACGAAGAGTGCGGCCCCTCCCCCCTTCCTACCTTCCCTGTCCTTGTGAAAAAGGTTGTAGCCTTCTATGTGGTACTCTGATAAAAAAAAAATTTGCTCGCCAAATTCATCCAAATTTCGGTGATTGCTATGACGTCTACATTCTCGGTACATACAACCGCTCTCAGCAAGTCTATTTTATTTCTAACGCTCCTACTGTATGTATAGTATACATTTAAACCTACCCTTCCCTGGTCCTGTTTTACCCCTTGTCCTGAGCAACTAATTTTACTTCCCAGGACCTGCTTGTTTTTTGACTCCCACTTTCCCGGACCCCTCTCTACTGGCGAAACCCCCCCTTCGGAGTGACAATTTCACGCTCCAGGGATGCAGACAACGTCTTTACCCCCTCTCGAGACAAGTGTACTCCGTCAGAACAGTACAGGTAGTCGTTGCCATAGAATCGTTGCCAGTTATCAATGAATGCCCAACCATTGTTTGCACAATGTTTTTCCGTCGGCAATTTATAACAATTGCCCTGGACACGACCAACCCCTCTTCTAGGCAAGACTATACTATCGGGATCCCTCCCCTATCTCTAATCTTCCCCAGCGCCTCCCTATACCTCTTGAAAAGTTCCTCACTCCTAACCTTACCTATGTCGTTTCCTCTCACACTAAGACATACTACTGGATTGGAACCCTCCCCTGACAAAACCCAGTCTAACCTCTCGGGTACATGCCCTATCCCAGTAGGGTGTGTCATACGGAGGCGAATTTTTTTTTTGAGTTTGAAAAATCGGCCCATGGTATTAATGATGTAGTTCTATGTGCAGAATCATGTGATACCTTCAGATTTGAAAAGTTTTCATTTTTTGCTCCGTAACTTTTAACTTGAAATCTTATGAAAATTCAGTATTCCCACCCTTTTACCAACACCACTAAATAGCTTATTTAAAGTAAAGTAAATGTATCAGGTTAATTTATTAGGATGAAAATGATCCAGAATAGTGAAACGAATGATCTTGACACATTTATTAAATTTAATATTCCTTTAGAAAACAAAATCATCAAACACAAAAACCGGTTTTACTACTACGACCCGGTGTTGCTGCACACCATAGAAAACATGTCTTTCTTGCTTCTGTTTCTACTCATCACCTCCCTGTTGACCACCTGAGCTCGGATGTAGCCTTCCCTCCTCTCCTGGCTGTACACGTGACTGCTGGCCTCGCTCACTTGCTGTACACACACAACGCCTCTATACTCTGGGTGCGAGGCCAGGCAGGACATGGCTGGGTTGTCCAGGAAAGATCTGACTTGAACATTGGTGAGGCTGCAGGTAAGAGGGGGCTCACTGCCAGCCTGGATGTTATCCAGATCTATGAGATCAGTGAGGGTCTTGGCACCTAGATTGACTTCAGGAGTCTTCCTGACCCTGAAGGAATCGTCACCAACTGATTCGTCATGCCCAGATCCTCTCATAAGTCTCATATCCAAGATCTTTTTGACTGCCACTCTTCTTTCCTCTTCATCCTTACTGCAGAGCATTGTCTGCAGAACTGCCTCGGGATGAGCATACCAGGAAGATCTCCTCACAGTCTGCTCCACTATCTGAACAACCTTCCTTGGCTGACTCCTCAGGAGCTCAAGCTGGAAGAGAACATGCCTTGGACCTTCGGAGAACGATGACTTGACCTTGGTGTTGAACCAATTTGGCAAGTAGACACTCACGATGAATTGGACAATAAGTCTCAGGTTGTGAAGCTGGTTCCCCTTCAGTTTATGATGAGCGACCCAAATTCTGGCAGAACCTGAGATTGCCAGGGAAATACCCAGAATGTAGACTGACCTATCTGCAAGGCAAGCCCATTGTGCATGACCCCAGTTTTGATATAATTGCAAATCATGCAACCATAGTACTGGTCAGTACCAGGTCGTCAATGACAGTATGTGCAAGCTCAACGAGTGGAAAATAACTGTGATTTTTCAAAGCTCGACGAGTTTCTAACTCAGTGGCAGAGTCCAAAGCATCTTGCCAAGAGGACTAGATCTCATCTGTTGTTTGAAAGAGTCTTGCCATCCAGCTCCTGGATCAGATGTCTGAGTGGCAACTCGTTGGTGGAGGTCACAAACAATCCAGACCAGCTTCCTCCCACCTTCCGGCTTATCCACTGTATGACTTGCCACCCTGTGTTCGTGTTGGTGCTGTCCTCCAATGGCCTGCAGGGTCTGGTCTATGTTCCTCTCTCTGAGCCAGTTCACAATGTTATCTGCCACTATCTCAGCTGGTTTCCTGATGTCATCTTTCTCTGGAGTGAAATGCCACAAATACTTCCCTCCTGGTTCACTGCAGCAGGAGTAGTGTTCCTCCTTCACCATGGCAGGGAACAACTTGTCAGAATCTCCAACTTTCATGAACACTTTAGTGTCATCCTTTCTCCCATCAAAGAACAAACAATTGATTCCATTTTCTCTTATCCTATCAAACTCCTCTTCTAGGTTAATACTGACAAGCTTCCTGAGCTCTCCTTACTTTGTTATGATCTAATACCAGGTGAACATCATCAGGTGTTATCAAACCACCCGTCAATCCAGGCAGCTGTTGCTATTCCTGCAGTTTCTCTGAGACCAGTGTGGTGTCGCATGCTGGCCAGAGCTATGCTCGGGATATCTTTCCTATTTCGAATCTTATGCCTGGAAGGTTTGGGATCATTATTTTCTGGGTTAGGGGCAAAGTCACCATTCTCCTGGTCAGCACTCGGATCAGCCATGGGGAAGTCATTAAACTCTGAATCAGCTTGACTCCAATCATCGGCCTTTTTACCTCACCCTGGGCCTTCTCAAGTCTCTTTTCCTCGGCAACCTCCTCTTCTGTCTCTGTGGCAGCCTCCTGTCTGGATTCCGAATATCTTGGCTAGAACTCATGAGAGCCCCTCATATACTGCCAGTCTCTGTGCTTTTGACACAAATGCTGTCTGATCACAGGAATCTTTAGTTCACGCTTAAAATACAGAGATGGGCCTCGGATTTATGTCACGATCGCATCCAAACTCAGGACAGAGAACAATTGGGCACTTGCAAGTAATTATGTCAAATAACTGGTCCAGTTGCTTGGCAAAGCTGTCCTTAACTGCACGTTTTCCTCTCCCAAGAGAGATATCTCTTGCCTTTTCCAAACTGGCTAGCAATCTCTCACTAATCTTCTTCTGACTTGTTATGACTGGAGGCTTGAACTGAGCGTTAGCCAGAGTGTACTGTGCCAAGACAGCTTTGGTCATATCACTGGCAATGTCTTTGTTTGTGTTAGTTCTTTGGTTCTTTTCACTGATTTGCCTGATTAAAGCACCGTATATCGAAGCATCTCTCAATGTAGGCAACTCCGACTTCAGGAGCTCTCTCCCAGACCCAAAATAGTGACTGAGATGGCTGGATTTTTGGTTCCTCGTCCTGACACAAGCAGCCATCGCAAATATTATCAACTTATAAATGCATGAGAATCTAAAACAGAAAAAAATATTGTTAGTTGGGTTGTTAAAGAATGAAGTCAGAAAGCAATGTTCACTATTTAATTGTAATGCACTAATGCAGCTGTACGTTAGATTTTCGATAAATTTCACGCTAAAATTTACCTAGCAAAAGGTTGCAAAATATTGAAACTGAAATTATTTTCTGTTTATGTACACTAAAATCTACCAAAAAAGTGATGGTCCATTAGTTTTAGCTGATCTTCCCTCCTATGATACACCCTACTATCCCAGCCCCAGGAAAACACATCCTAGTCCTACGTTTCCTATCTCTCACACAAAAAGCCCTATCCATAAACCTCACCTGGCTGTCACCAACTACCACGACCTTACCTGTGGGCAGGGTTTGTACAACTGCCCTTTCCTCTCCTTGATCCATACTGTCCTGCCTCTTCTCTTCCTCGCCAGCTTTCTGCAGCACCTGGTAAGGGTTACTACACTCCACACCCTGGTCAGCTTTCCTGAGCCTGACCCTAGTCCCCTTGGAGACAACCACTCTCCACGCCTGCTCCTCCTTCGCAGGTGTTCTGCTAGGCAGGACACCTACCTGAAGGAGTTCCGTCCTGAGGGCTTCATTTTCCCCCTTTAGAGTGTCAACCTCACTCCTCAACTGCCCCAGCTGCCTTAACAGAAAGGCAAGGAGGTCGTCTTTCCACACACTCCCCTCCTCTTCCCCCACGACACAACGATCCAAAGCGGCCATTTTCCATGGTCTCTAACGGGAGCACGATCGGGCACGACCTTCTCCAAGCTGTAGGCCGCCACAGGCAGTGCATTTTTTTACTGTGTTGGGGCAGACCGTGTAGCGGTGTCCGGGGCTGCCGCACAGGGAGCAGGTGTCTTCCTGCGCCTCACACTTGTTGACAGTGTGTCCGTAATGCTGGCATTTGTAACAGCGTTTCGGTCTGCAGTAGGGCTTGACTGGCACAGTTACCCACGCCAGTTGAGCCTCCTTGGGTAAGGTTGTATGGTGTCCGATGAGGGCAGTGGTGTCGGACAGCTTCTTCACAACTTGGAGTTGCCCCTTGAGGAGCTCACTCAGCTCTGCTTGGTCCACGTGGGCAATTTCGGCGTGGGAGATTACTCCCAGCTTCAGGTTGTCCCACTTGTAGGTAATCATTTTAAATGGAATGCCGTTGATGTCTGGGATCTCCGCGAGCTGTACGGGCATATCCTTCTCGGCGAAGGTGATCTTGATGTCACCATGGAGCTTCAGTCGTTCCACCTTGGTGACCCGTGTGATCTCATTAGTTTCAAAGAACTTCTTGAGAACTTGGAGGTTTAATTTCTTGGGGCAGGTCGGCGTATCCGGATGTATCCGCGCCGCGTTATCCAACTCGTAACCGTTCACGGTGAGGGGATGGTCACAGTGGTGTCAGGCCTTATAAGGCGGGGGTAGGCGTGGCTAGATAGTTGACCCCCGCTCCGTGGGCGGCGCTGGAGGCGTAGGCTAGGGGCTTCGAGAAGGTTCGGTGCTTGTAGGAGAGGAATCCACTACAATGCCATATGGCAGCAGGGTCTACCATTAGACAACAAAAAGAGAAATTATGAAATCAAGGTAGCAAACGAATCGAAAAATAACCCCAAAGCTTTTTATCAACTGTATAAATCAAAGGTTAGAGATACAATAGGTCCCCTTAAAACTACGACATGAGAAATGACTGATGATGAGTTAGAAATGTGTAGTACGTTAAATAGTCATTTTCGCTCCGTATTCACAAATGAAAACCTAGCACAGTTTCCAGAAGTTCATAAGGTATATAACGACAGTATAGAAAATATGTTGGATGAATATCACATAATAAAGAACGACAAAGCAGAAAGTACTCAACAAACTGAAGCCTCATAAATCGCCTGGTCCAGACGAGGTATATGCTAGAATATTAAAAGAATGTAGAGATGAGTTGAGTAATCCATCAGCAGTTTTATTTAATAAGTCATTAGAATCGGGCCTAGTGCCAGAAGTTTGGAAACTTGCAAATGTAGTTCCGATTTTCAAAAAAGGTGATAAATCAATTGCATCAAATTACCGTCCCATTAGTCTCACGTCAATCATAGGCAAGTTGCTAGAGTCAATTATTGCTACGAAAATC
>NW_024723090.1:0-3231 GCF_018991925.1 Homarus americanus | reverse complement strand
CCGGATCATGGTGCTGAAGGGTGCCCAGCCCTCACACCCCGATTCATGGCATTGAAAGGGTGCGGCCCTCACACCCAGGTTCACACCCCAGCACTGTAGGGGTGCCCGGCCCTCCACCCCATTTCATGCGCACTGAAAGGGTGCCCGGCCCCTCACACACCCCGATTCGTGACACTAAAGGGTGCCCAGCCCTCACACCCAGGTCATAGTACTGAAAGGGTGCCCGGCCCTCACACCTCGGGTCTCATGGTGCTGGAGGGGTGCCCAGCCCTCCACCCAGTCATGTCACTGAAAGGTGCCTTCCTAATCCCACGTCATGGCACTGAAGGGGTGCCCAGGCCTTACACCCGGGTCATGGCACTGAAGGGGGCCCAGCCCTCACACCCAGGTCATGGTGCTGAAGGGTGCCAGCCCTCACACCCAGGTCATGTCACTAAGGGCTGCCCAGCTCACACCCCAGGTCATGTCACTGAGTGGTGCCCGGCCCTCACACCCGGGTCATGGCACTGAGGTTGCCCGGCCCTCACACCCCTGGTCATGACCTAAGTGGTGCCCGGCATCACACCCCGGGTCATAGCACTAAAAGGGGTGCCCGGCCCCTCATACCCCGGTCATGGTGCTGGAGGGTGCCCGCCTTCACACCCCGGGTCATGTCACTGAAAGGGTGCCCGGCCTCCACCCCGGGTCATGTCACTGAAGGGTGCCCGACCCTCACTCCAGGTCATGGTCTGGAGGGTGCCCGCCCTCACCCAGGTCATGTCACTGAAAGGGTGCCCGGCCGTCACCCCAGGTCATGTCACTGAAGGGTGTCCAGCCCTCACATCCGGGCCATGGTGCTCGATTGGTGCCCAGCACTCATACCACAGGTCATGGTGCTGAAGGGTGCCAGCCCTCACCGATTCATGGCATTGAAGGTGCCAGCCCTCACACCCGGTTCGCAGCACTGTAGGGGTGCCAGCCCTCACACCCCATTTCATGGCACTGAAAAGGTGCCCAGCCCTCACACCGATTCGTGACACTGAAGGAGTGCCGGCCCTCACCCCGGGTCATAGTACTGAAGGGGTGCCTGGCCCTCACACCCCAGGTCATGGTGCTGGAGGGTGCCCGGCCTCACCCGGGTCATGTCACTGAAAGTGCCCGGCCCTCACACCCAGGTCATGTCACTGAAGGGTGCCCAGCTCTCACACCTCCGGGTCATGGCACTAGAGGGGTGCCCGGCCCTCACACCAGGTCATGTCACTGAAGGGTGCCAGCCCCCCACACCCCGGGTCCTCACTAAAGGGTGCCAGCCCTCACACCCCAGTCATGGTGCTGGAGGGTGCCCAGCTCTCACACTCCAGGTCATGGCACTGAAGGGGTGCCTGGCCTTCACCCCAGGTCATGGTGCTGAAGGGGTGTGCCCTCACACCCCCGGGCCATGGTGCTGGATTGGTGCCCGGCCATCACACCCGTTTCGCACTGAAAGGGGCCCGGCCCTCACTCCCCGATTCGTGACACTGAAGGGGTGCCCAGCCCTCAGCCAGGTCGGCACTGAAGGGGTGCCCGGCCCTCACACCCCGATTCATGGCATTGAAAGGGTGCCCGGCCCTCACACCCCGGTTCGCAGCACTGTAGGGGTGCCCGGCCCTCACACCCCATTTCATGGCACTGAAAGGTGCCCAGCCTCACCCGATTCGTGACGCTGAAGGTGCCAACCCTCACCAGGGTCATAAAAATGCTGAAAGGGGTGCCCGGCCCTCCAGGTCATGGTGCTGGAGGGTGCCAGCCTCCTGGCCAGGTCCTCCTGTCTGGTGCTTAGCCCTCACACCCCGGGTCATGTCACTGAAGGGGTGCCCAGCTCTCGCACTCCGGGTCATGGCACTGGAGGGGTGACCGGCCCTCACACTCCGGGTCATGGCACTGAAGGTGTGCCTGGCCCTCACACCCCGGGTCATGGTGCTGAAGGGGTGTCCGGCCCTCACACCCCGGGCCATGGTGCTGGATTGGTGCCCGGCCATCACATCCCGTTTCATGGCACTGAAAGGTGCCCGGCCCTCACTCCCCGATTCGTGACACTGAAGGGGTGCCCGGCCCTCACAGCCCGGGTCATGGCACTGAAGGGGTGCCCGGCCCTCACACCCTGGGTCACGTCACTGAAGGGGTGCCCAGCTTTCACAATCCACGTCATGGCACTGAAGGGGTGCCTGGCCCTCACACCCCGGGTCATGGTGCTGAAGGGGTCCCCGGCCCTTACAACCCAGGTCATGTAAAAGGGTGCCCGGCCCTCACACCCCGGGTCATGTCACTGAAGGGGTGCACGGCCATGACACCCAGGGTCATGGACCTAAAGGGGTTCCCGGCCCTCACACCCCGGGTCAGGGTGCTGATGGGGTGCCCGGCCCTCACACCCCGATTCTTCGCACTAAAATCGAGCCCGGCCCTAACACCCTGGGTCATGGTGCTGAAGGTGTGCCCAGCCCTCACACCCCGATTCATTTCACTGAAGGGGTGCCCGACCCTCACACCCCAGGTCATGTAAAGGGGTGCGCGGCCCTCACACCCCGTTTCATGGCACTGAAAGGGTGCCCGGCCCTCACACCCCAGGTCATGTGTAGGGGTGACCGGCCCTTACACTCCGGTTCGCAGCACTGTAGGGGTGCCCGGCCCTCACACCCCGTTTCATGGCAATGAAAGGGTGCCCGGCCCTCACCCCGGGTCATGGCACTGAAGGGGTGCCTGGCCCTCACTCCCCGGGTCATGGTGCTGGAGGGGTGCCCAGCCTTCACACCCCGGGTCATGTCACTAAAGGGGTACCCGGCCCTCACACCCCGGGTCATGTCACTGAAGGGGTGCACGGCCATGACAACCCGGGTCATGGACCTAAAGGAGTGCCCGGCCCTAACACCCCTGGCCATTGCACTGAAGCTTTGCCCAGCCCTCACACCCCTGGTCAAGTACCTAAAGTGGTGCCCGGCCCTCACACCCCGATTCATGGCACTGAAAGGGTGCCCGGCCCTCACACCCCGGGCCATGGAGCTGGAGGGGTGTCAGGCCCTGACACACCCGTGTCATGACACTGAAGGGGTGCCCGGCCCTCACACTCCGGGTCATGTCACTGAAGGGGTGCCCGGCCGTCACACCCCGGGTCATGTCACTGAAGGGGTGTCCTACCCTCACACCCAGATTCATGGCACTGAAAGGGTGCCCGGCCCTCACACCCCGGGTCATGGTGCTGGAGGGGTGCCCGGCCCT
>NW_024723089.1:0-17367 GCF_018991925.1 Homarus americanus | reverse complement strand
AACGATAAGTAATTAACTTGATTAATTTGGATGTAACTATGAAATTGTCTTAATTGATATTTAAATACGCTTATTTACGTCTCCTGTCATTGATATAAGAGATTTTAAATAATCACACTTAAGAAAGCCACTTAATCACACTTAAAGGCTTCATCAGTCCAAGTCGAGTTGTTTAGTAGTAATCGCACTTGGAATAATTTATCTTTTCATTCCAAGTGTCTTAAGTAATCGCACTTTAGGACATTATCCACAAAATCCACAGATCTTAAGTAATTGCACTTAACACTACATGTGGTCCAAGTGTTAAGTAATTGCACTTACGATCTCGACACTTTTAAATAATCCTCACTTAAGGGATAATTACACTTGAAAATCATTCTACTTAAGATTTTAAGTCGTTAGGGATAAGGCACTCAAGTCATCATACTCAACACCTCAGTCATCGTTCTCAGTGTCTTAAGTCATCATACTCAACACCTTAGTCATCGTTCTCAGTGTCTTAAGTCATCATACCCAACACCTTAGTCATCGTTTTCTCAGTGTCTTAAGTCATCATACTCAACACCTTAGTCATCGTTCTCAGTGTCTTAAGTCATCATACTCAACACCTTAATCATCGTTCTCAGTGTCTTAAGTCATCATACCCAACACCTTAGTCATCGTTCTCAGTGTCTTAAGTCATCATACCCAACACCTTAGTCATCGTTCTCAGTGTCTTAAGTCATCATACCCAACACCTCAGTCATCGTTCTCAGTGTCTTAAGTCATCATACCCAACACCTTAGTCATCGTTCTCAGTGTCTTAAGTCATCATACCCAACACCTTAGTCATCGTTCTCAGTGTCTTAAGTCATCATACCCAACACCTTAGTCATCGTTCTCAGTGTCTTAAGTCATCATACCCAACACCTTAGTCATCGTTCTCAGTGTCTTAAGTCATCATACCCAACACCTTAGTCATCGTTCTCAGTGTCTTAAGTCATCATACCCAACACCTTAGTCATCGTTCTCAGTGTCTTAAGTCATCATACCCAACACCTTAGTCATCGTTCTCAGTGTCTTAAGTCATCATACGCAACACCTTAGTCATCGTTCTCAGTGTCTTAAGTCATCATACGCAACACCTCAGTCATCGTTCTCAGTGTCTTAAGTCATCATACCCAACACCTTAGTCATCGTTCTCAGTGTCTTAAGTCATCATACCCAACACCTTAGTCATCGTTCTCAGTGTCTTAAGTCATCATACGCAACACCTTAGTCATCGTTCTCAGTGTCTTAAGTCATCATACCCAACACCTTAGGCATCGTTCTCAGTGTCTTAAGTCATCATACCCAACACCTTAGTCATCGTTCTCAGTGTCTTAAGTCATCATACCCAATGACCTCATTACCGTTCCAGGTTCTGTCATCACACCAACACCTGAATATCGTTCCCAGTGTCCTAAGTCATCATACCAACACCTTTAGTCATCGTTCTCAGTGTCTGTCATCATACGCAACACTTAGTCATCGTCTTGAAGTGTGTCTTAAGTCATCATACCCAACACCTTAGTCATCGTTCTCAGTGTCTTAAGTCATCATACCCAACACCTTAGTCATCGTTCTCAGTGTCTTAAGTCATCATACCCAACACCTTAGTCATCGTTCTCAGTGTCTCAAGTCATCATACCCAACACCTTAGTCATCGTTCTCAGTGTCTTAAGTCATCATACGCAACACCTTAGTCATCGTTCTCAGTGTCTTAAGTCATCATACGCAAACTCGTAATGGTAGTTTTTTCCCCCGTAATCTAACCTGAGCTCATTTCATATCATTACACTTAGGTTTAATGAGTCGCAATTCAAATTGTTGTTCTGGCTGTGGGTGGCAGTAAAAAACGTTTGAAAAACATTGTTCTAATATGTATGAGAATATATTCGTCGCTGTCACTAATATTTACGTGTATTTATCCACATATATTCTTATCACCCAGACGTACGTGATAGGTGGAGTGAAGGACAATGGTATATTATTATGTGGGGCTGGCAACAAGTCGGTCTAATGTGTATTGAGAGAAGAAGAGGCGATATTTGATGACAAGTGTCGTGAGTGTGTAGGGGGTGTGTGGGGAGTGTTATTGTGTGGGCAGTGTTGTGGGTGAAGAATTGATGTGAGGGAGTGTTGGTGTGTGGGAGGAAGGGTAAACGGGAAAAGGCATTACTTCACTGAGAGACTGGTGGTAACTTGGCATCAGTAGATAAGCATAAAATAATAAACATAAAATCCTTTAAACAAAGAAAACACAGATAAACACCGAAGATAAGAGAAGATAAGAAAAACAAAAGTAATAAGAGTAAAATATTCAAATTTGGGTAAGATAATAAGATAAGTGACTGCTGGACAGGACCATAAGACATGGTACCTTGTGGGGGTCTAGTTAGGAGTTTATTTTTACAGCATAACATAGTGGTCCAGGTTCCAGGTCATAGTTATTTATTTTAGTTGAGTAAATTTTCTCGGGATATGAAGGATAAAAATGGTGTGTGTGTGTGTGTGTGTGTGTGTGTGTGTGTGTGTGTGTTATAATCTTAAAGCGTTCACGTATATGTAAAAGCTTGTAAACCCGGACCATTACGCTCACCATCACCATTAAAACTCACCATCACCATTAAAACTCACCATCACCTCTCCTCTTATATCTCACCATCATTCCTTTTAGCTATCTTTTTTATCATTACTTCTTCATTCATACTTCAGTGGTGCACCAGTAACCCTTCACCAGCATCGGTCCTCTAGTGAATAGTTCCTCTAGTCACCTCACCATCATTTCACCATAATATCACCATTCTCATCGTTACCTCACTGTGGCCTTCCCAAGAACTTCACCATCTCTTTTACTATCACCATCACCTCACCATTACTTCACCATAACACCAGGGTCCGTTGCTACCCACACGATGACGTCACCATCTGCAACGAGGACAATTTTTCTACTCCATGTCCGGTGCTTCTGGCTCGTGTGAGTAACCATAGTGTAGGTGTAGACAGCGGTGGTGAGAGAAAATAGTGTAGGCCTCTCCATTGTGGGTGAGAGACACTCATAATATTTAAAGTGTTTACCATGGAAGCTGTGACCCCCCCCCTAGTTCGCCAGGCCACCGCCAGGGGGACATTAATCAACATTCCAGAAGTTGTATTTATGTTACATGTGGTATTTTTGCAGTTTTTCTTCAATAATTGATTTATTTTCGCAGTTCTTAACGTGATTTTAAACTCAAATAGCAGAGTTACCGTTTCGCTGTTGTTTATAACTGTTTGTTATTCTTTTGTATGTGTTTTGGTAAAGGTTCTTGCAAAATGTCTTCATGATTCACGACACTCATACACACGACAGTCAAACACGCACACACAAGTGTATCTTGAGTTAGTAGCCAAGATTGGCTGTAAAAGGGCCACACACAGCTTCAATACAATTGTAACTCTGCTATTGGAGTATAAATTCATACAAATCCTGAGAAAAACTACGAAAATATATGAATTATTAAAGAAAAACAACAAAACCACCTTCACAAAAGCCGACAGTAGACCCCCGGCGGTGGCTTGACGGACTACGTCTAGCACCGCCGGGAGCAGTTCGAGGCTGGGCCCAGCCAGTTGCTTTTTTTTTTTTAATGGGAATTAGCCCACCCGGGCACAGATCAAACGACCCACAACGGGGCCTGGGGGGGGGAGGGGCGAAAAAGGAACAGAAATAAATTTAAAATATAGAAGAAAAAGGTTATACTGTGTTAATGTACACCAGGAGGAGGGTTTCTGTTTACTGGGGTTGGCGTCTCTTGGTGCCGCAGTAGGTGATTGGTGCTTTGGTAGAGTTAGTTTGTCTAACTGTCTCTGTCCGTCTGTCTCTCAGTCTCTGTCTGTCTTTGTATCTCTGTTTGTCTGTCCGTCAGTCTGTCTCTGTCTGCCAGTCTATTTTTACAATGTCTGTCACTGTCTGTCTGTGTCTGTGTTTGTCTCGTTCTGTCTCAGCCTCTCTGTCTCAGCCTCTCTGTCTTTCCACTGTGTCGGTCTCTGGCTGTCTGTTCTGTCTCTCTGTCTGTCTGTCTGTTTTTTGTTGAAAGGAGTTGTTGAGTTAGGTTGTTTTTATTGAGAGGGTTGTCGCTGAGGTTGGGTATAGAGAATTGTAAGTATTTCTGTGCGGCTTTGTCTGGGGGGGAGGGGGGGTGTTGCTGTGTTTGGAGGTTGGTTGGTATTTTATTTTATTGTATTTATTTATTATTTTATTTTATTTTTTATTTTTTTATTTATTAATTTATTTATTTATTTTTGTTTTGTTAATTATTTATTTATTTTTTGTTGGGGGGCGGGGGGGGGCGGTGGTCGGGTATGTTGATTTATAGGATAGGATTCCTTAGGGAGGATTTGTAGACAGACAGACAAACAGAGACAGTTAGAAAAACAGACAGACGGACGGACACAGACAGACAGACATTAAACAGACAGACACACAGAAACAGACAGAAACCGTCAGACAAACGGACAAACACACCGAAAGACATAGACAGAAAAAGACATACAGACAGACAAACAGACGAGCGGAGACAGACAGACAGTCAGAGGCAGACAGGGAGAGACAGACAATCTTGGCTAATAACTCAAGATAAAGAAGGAATCGCCGTAAATAAGAAGGTCCGGCGCTCTTCTCAGGCTCGACCGCTGTCACCCAAACTGAAACAGACAACTGTCCCTTGACTCACCACGTAACCATAACGTATCTGATTGAGTTGTTAAGCAACAGGAACACTTTGGTAAAAGAAGAAATAATAACAACTTGTAGGAATCTCTCTGTCTGTCTGTTGGTCTCTGTGTCCGTTTCTTTCTGTCTGCCTGTCTGTCTGTTTGTCGCAGACACAAGCAGACAACTGACAGACAGACAGACGGAGAAATAGAGGGACAGACAGAAACAGAGACGGCGACATAGACTAACATATAGACGAAAGAGACAGACAGACAGAAAAACAGAGGCAGAAAATCAGAGACAGACAGATCGATATTGTGAGACAGACTGGCAGAAACAGTCAGACACAGAGACACAGATAGATGGGGGATGGGGGGATTCCACACCCTTCCCAGTCGGAGGGTCCTGATACCTTCCGTTGCCAACTACCGGATGGTGCCATTTTCCACCTCCCAGGATGGGTGTGGATGGGGGATGGGGGGATTCCACGCCCTTCCCAGTCGGTGGGTCCTGATACCTTACCGTACACCACCCTACACCACCATACCCCATACTACACTACCCACTACACCCCCACTACACCACCATACCCCACACTACTCCACCCTACACACACACTTCCCAGTCGGTGGGTCCTGATACCTTACCGTACACCACCCTACACCACCATACCCCATACTACACGACCCACTACACCCTCACTACACCACCATACCCCACACTACACCACCCACTACACCACCCTACACACACCCTTCCCAGTCGGTGGGTCCTGATACCTTACCGTACACCACCCTACACCACCATACCCCATACTACACCACCCACTACACCCCCACTACACCACCATACCCCACACTACACCACCCTATACACACACTTCCCAGTCGGTGGGTCCTGATACCTTACCGTACACCACCTACACCACCATACCCGATACTACACCACCCACTACACCCTCACTACACCACCATACCCCACACTACACCACCCTACACACACACCCCACACACACACTTCCCAGTCGGTGGGGTCCTGATACCTTACTGTACACCACACCCTACACCACCATACCCCATACTGAGCAATTCACCCACTACACCTCACTACACCACCACATACCCCACACTACACCACCCACTGGCTAACCACTTACACACACCCCTCTAGTCGGTGGTTCTTGGTACCTCCCAGGATGGGTGAGAGGATGATGGGTGTGGGTGGGTGGTTATAGTCGGGATGTCCTACACCCCCAATACACCACCCTACACCACCCTACCCAACACTACCCTATTTTATGACGTATTATTTGTGCTGTCTCAATTCTGATGTTGTTGACAAATGACCAGGAATTACGGTAATTATAAATGTTCTAATTATTATTCTCAATTATATTAATCATTTAAGTTAAAAAAACACCAAAAGAATCGAACGACCCACCGCAACGCAACGAACCCAACGACCCACCGCAACGAACCCAACGACCCAACGCAACGCAACGAACCTAACGCAACGCAACGAACCACCGCAACGAACCCAACGACCCAACGCAACGAGCCCAAATCGACCCACTCGGCAACGCAACGAACCCAATGACCCACCGCAACGCAACGAACCCAACGACCCAACGCAACGCAACGAACCCAACGACCCAACGCAACGAACCCAACGACCCACCAGCAACGCAACGAACCTAACGACCCAACGCAACGCAACGAACCCAACGACCCAACGCAACGAACCCAACGACCCACCGCAACGCAACGAACCCAACGACCCAATTCGCAACGCAACGAACCCAACGACCCAACGCAACGAACCTAACGACCCACCGCAACGAACCCAACGACCCAACGCAACGAACCCAACGACCCAACGTTAACGAACCAAACCCAACGACCCACCGCAACGAACCCAACGACCCAACGCAACGAACCCAACGACCCAACGCAACGAACCCAACGACCCACCGCAACGAACCCAACGACCCAACGCAACGAACCCAACGACCCAACGCAACGACCCAACGACCTAACGCAATGAACCAACGACCCACCGCAACGAACCCAACGACCCAACGCAACGAACCCAACGACCCAACGCAACGACCCACTACACTTTTTTTTCGTTTTTTTATTTTTTTATTTTTATTTTTTTTATTTATTTATTTTTTTTTATTTTTTTTTATTTTTTATTTTTTATTTTTTTTATATATATTTTTTATTTTTTTAGCACACCACCCACTACACCCACCCCTTCATCCTCTCACCCTTCCCAGTCAGTGGTTCTTGGTACCTTCTGTTGTTGGCTGACGGATGGTACCATTCCCCACCTCCCAGGATGGGTGAGAGGATGATGGGTGGGGGTTATAGACGGGATGTCCTACCCTACCTAACCTACACCTACCCGAGAGTTTAGTTAATAAGTGATGAACTGGCTTGGCCTTGCCTCGATCTAGGACTGGAGGAGCTAGATAGAGGTACTTACTTCGTCGTGTCACAGGCAGGGGAATTACTATCGACTTTTTGGAAGGTCTATTTATGTTACATTAGCTGTTTTTCCTGTTTTTCTTTAATAATTCATATATTTACGCAGTCAACCTCCAAAAGTAGACGTTTATTAACATAGAGATATAATGGGGCACTCCGTACAACATTCAAGCTATGTGGGCGTGTATGACTTGTCTTCTTGTGTACATGACTCTCGGGTGTGTGTGTGCGTGTATGACTGTCTTGTGCATATGACTGCCATGTATGTGTGTGTATGACTATCTTGTGTATATGACTGCCATGTATGTGTGTGTATGACTATCTTGTGTATATGACTGCCATGTATGTGTGTGTATGACTGTCTTGTGCATATGACTGCCATGTATGTGTGTGTATGACTATCTTGTGTATATGTCTGTTGGATTCTCAAGTCTTTGTCCACTAAATTCCCTCACCTAAACCTTCTCCATTACCACACCCCTCATCCCCCACCCTCCACCCTCACCCCGCCAACCCCCATCCCCCACCCTCACTCCCCCCACCCTTACCCCCAAATGGTGAATTCATCTACTGTAAGTCACTCTTTTAAATTGGGGCATTAAAAAAACAAAAAAGCGTCAAAACAACAGAGACTCGACCGGCTCACTACCTACCATGTTGATTGCCCGCACAAGATGGACGAACAGACAGAATCTCATAAAAATAAAGTTCTTTTTTTTCGCCCCCCCAGGCTCCGTTGTGGGTCGTTTGACCTGTGCCCGGGTTGGCTAATTCCCGTAAAAAAAAACCACACACAAGAGAGAGATAGAGGAGAACACAATATCAACTTAGTAAATCATCCTTCCATTTCATTTCCAGGAACAACTTCAGTTCTCCACGAGGTTCACATTACCCGTGGACAGCCATCGTTATTGGAACATGGGGAAATTTCGTCCGGCAACTATTTTTGAAACCAAAAGAAAGAAAATTGATTTGGATGGACATAAAATGTATAAATCTGCAAAGGAATAATATTTGTTATACGATATAATCCATACAGAACAGCACATGCAGAATTGTATTGTTCTTTTTAAAAGCGGTCCATGTTTGTGTACGAAAAATGCCGCCAGCCTCTACAGCGCCGTTTATATCCTCCAAATTCGCCTAACAATCATAAAAGGTCAGCCTTTAAGATAACTAATACAACTAATTTATGTGTAGAAATGTATTGAAATCAAATTGAAATAAAAAAAAGTCGTAAATGGTCTATTTGAAGAGTGGTGAGAACAGCTTCCTCTGGGATGGTGAATGACGTCCTTTATCAGAATTAATATCGACCCAATTTTCGTAATGAGCGCAATTAATAACAGTCCATCACTACCAAAATAATTATTTCCTTAGTATAATTACTTATTAGCCGAGATTTCATATTTTGATAAGTCCAAATATGCCAGGTAACTAGTGCTAGGTACTTCCCAGGCATGTTTCATTTGTGCATCAGTTTAACCACAATTTGCTACTAATAAGATAAATTCAGTGACCTAAATTCATGTTTTATTTTTATATTCCCTTAGTGACTCGATGTATTACAAAAAAGAACTACTTTACGACTTGTTTGGGCCAACAGTTGGAGTGGTGATATTAATTAACTTTGCCATTCACACTGGTAGAATCAAATGTAGATATATTGGCTTTGTATGTCCAAGATTTCAACAAAAATGAATAAGTCCTTCTAAAATAAATGGAATTGATGATATTATTATCTTTTTGGCCATCCAGCGAATTTAATGATTTTAAGTTGACCGATTTTTACCAGTTAAGTTAGGTTATGTTAGATTAGTTAAGTTGGGTTAGGTTAGGTTTGGTGACATTGAAATTATGTTTTTTCAAATGCCAAGTAGAGGTGGATGACCTAAACATTCATTTTACCAAATTGATTATGAGTAGATTAAACACATTAGTTGTGTTTTTTTACAAATTCAGACCCCATAAAGTTCTAATGACAATCACTTCATGATTGATGTTTCACCCTATACACTAAAGCTACTTTATATAAGAGGAAAAATTAGCACCAAATTGTATTGTTTAATACCAAAAGAAGTCATTGATGATAAAATTTAATAACAATATTTGAGGTATTACGACCTGGTCGTCGGGACGGAACACCGTCGTAAGTCGAGGAGAGACCGTAATACATTTTCATCTTTAAACTCCTTGTATCTTACCTAACTCACCTTGATGCTCCACTCAATTATAGCTAGATGTAATAATTGTAGAAAGTAATCACAGGTATGACTACCTTTACTGTGAATTGTTTTTATATTACATTTCTTGGATATTCAAAGATAATGAAATTATGAATATTCAATAAATGTGATATACGTACAACAGAAATATGTCAGACTTGACTAATTAACTGTGACATAAATTAGCCTAAGTGAATTTGTCCTTAATCCAACCTTTAAAATATGAAAGACAGTATACTTTATTTTATGATAGTTAAGTCAGTTTCCAGTTAGGTTAAGTTAGGTAGGTTAGGTTAACATTTTTATATAGGTCATTAAAATTTTAAAGGGCTTATAATTTTTGTTCTATGAATTTCTCCAAAAAAAGGGATCAAAGTTTTGAAATCACCATAACAATATACACTGCAGTACATTAGAAAAAACAATAATTTTTTAGTGTGTGTTGCATATCAAACCAAAAAATCTGAGTTTCCTTTGGAATTTTTTATTTTTATTTTTTTTTAACAGACAAAATTACCTCTTTCCTATATCTCTTTACTGAAGCGGAAATAATAATAATAATAATAATAATAATAATAATAATAATAATTTTATTGAGTGAAAGAAGAAGGGAGGCCGAGTGGAGGAAGAACGGTGGGGGGGAGTGGAGGAGAAAGGGGAAGGAGGGAAAGGGAAGGAGGAGAGAAAGGGAAGGAAGAAGGAAAAGGAGAAAGGGGATGGGATAGAGGGTAGGGGAAAGGGGTGGGAAAGAAGGGAGGGAGAAAGGGAGGGGCAGGGAGAGGAGGGAGAAGGAGAAAGGGGATGGATAGGGGGATGGCAGAGGGAAGGGAGAAGAGGGAGAAGGAGAGAGGAAGGGGAGAGGAAGGGGTGGGAGAGAAGGGAGAGGGAATAAAGGGAGGGGGAGGGAGAAGGAGAAATGGAAAAGGAAAGAGAGGAGGGAGAGAGGGAAGGGAGAGGGAAAGAGGGAAGAGAGAGGGGGAGAGGGAGAGAGGGGGAAGGTAAGGTAAAGGAGAGGAAGGGTGGGGTTATGAGGAGACATTATCCAATTTTTTGGCAAAGTTAAATTAAACTGTCCACCCGATAATGAGGTATTTTGTCGAAAGTCTTTGACCTAGAGCCCTGACAAAGAGCCGTGACCTAGAGCCTTGCCTTGAACCGTGACCTTGAGCCGTGACCTAGAGTTTTGATCTTGAACTTTGACCTTGAACCGTGACAGAGTCGTGACCTGGAGCTGTGACCTAGATCCGTGACCTAGAGCCGTGACCTAGAACCTTGCCTTGAACCCTGACCTTGAACCGTGACCTAGAGCCGTGACCTAGAGCCGTGACGTAGAGTTTTGATCTAGAACTTTGACCTTGAACTGTGACAGAGTCGTGACCTTGAACTGTGACCTAGATCCGTGACCTAAACCCGTGACCTAGAGCCGTGACCTTGAACCGTGACCTAGGGCTGTGTCCTAGAGCCGTGACCAAGATCCGTGACATATATCCGTGACAGAGCCGTGACCCTGAGTCGTGACAGCCATGACCTAGAACCGTGACTTTGCATCGTGACCTATAGCAGTTATTTAAGAGCCGTGACCTAGAACCGTGAGAGAGCCGTGACCTTTAGCCGTGACCTAGAGCCGTGAACTAGAACCGTGACCTAGAGCCGTGACCTAGAGCCGTGAACTAGAACCGTAAACCTAGTCCCGTGACCTAGAGCCGTGAACTAGAACCGGAAACCTAGCCCCGTGACTTAGAGCCGTGAACTAGAACCGGAAACCTAGTCCCGTGACCTAGAGCCGTGACTTTGCATCGTGTCCTATAGCTGTTATTTAAGAGCCGTGACCTAGAACCGTGACAGAGCCGTGACCTTTAGCCGTGACCTAGAGCCGTGCCGTGCCGTGACCTAGTCCCGTAACCTAGAACCGTGACCTTGAGCCAGGACCTACAGCTGTGACCTAGAGCCGTGAACCTAGTCCCGTGAACTAGAACCGTGACCTCGAGCCGTGACCTAGAGCCGTGACCTTGAGCCTTGAACTAGAACCGTAAACCTAGCCCCGTGACCTAGAGCCGTGAACTAGAACCGGAAACCTAGTCCCGTGACCTAGAGCCGTGAACTAGAACCGTAAACCTAGTCCCGTGACCTAGAGCCTTTCATATATACTCACATAGCCTTTATCACTTCTTAATTCAGCAGCATTACACCCACCTACCAAGTTTTATTACATCTATCCAGTTCACTTCATTGCAACCTTCTTCAAAATTATATTCAATATCGACGAATATATAATCTAACCTATAATCTAACTTTGATGTTAGCCGTTGAAATCCGTCTTATGATAATTTAATTCCAAACAAACATACAAGGAGTGACCCCCTCCTCCCCCCCCCGCACACTGTAGATAAATAAACGCTTTAACAACATTGAAAAATAATCCACATAAATCACGTCACAACAACAATGGCTGGACGTGCATGTCAGGTTCCCATTCAGTATTTTTATGCAAAGTTCATTTAAATGTAAATATCAGTTGTGATCTGTCAGCACGTACAGTGCTGTGGTAGTGTGGTGTACTCAGGCACGGACCTCCTCTTAGTGCACACAATTTCAACTACCATTTGTTTGTGTGTTAAAGGGTCTATATAATTACAAACGAACTCATCGCTATATGTAACTAATTCTTGTGATTAATTACACACTATTATTACCATTACTATACCCAGAGATGATGATGATTATTATTATTATTATTAGTAGTAGTAGTAGTCATAGTATTGCATTTTTTATCATTATAATTATTATTAATATCGACTTCACTCCCCAATTCCACCCCAAAGCAAATTATCGACCTAATCTTTAACACCTTCAATATTAATGTCGTATTTCTCTTTCAGCTCCAGCATTAAGTTAACGAGCACTTAGCGTTGTAATAAGCTACATTTTTGGGTGCTTGCAGGTAGTGTATAATTAAGCAAGCGACCCCCCTCCCCCCGAGTCCACGTAACGTCACTGACAAAGTTGAGACCAAAATCAAGCGACCTAACACACTTATCCCTCCCACAACTAAAAAGAAAGTATAATAATAATAATAATAACCACAGCTATTATTCATCACATATACAACCAATACCTGACAAACACCGACCAAACAGCAGCTATCACTCCATCACTATGGGCATGCTTAGGTACAGTCGCCCGTGAGACGCCTGGTACAGATCTAGGGGCTGGCAGAGAGAGACGTGGCGAACCTGGGAGGTGTTCCGTCCTCCATGGGATGAGTTGAAATGTACGAAAATGTGTCCTTAGGAAACCCAACTTTGGACGAGATGAGGGTTAGGAAAACAGATGAGGAGAGAAGGGGGGGTGGGTGAATATAAAGTGTGGAGCGGGTTATTATTAAGAAGTTACACAGCAGCGTGTCTTGTTCAAAGGGTCATATACGGGAGTCATTTATTATCGTTTGTGGAAGGACATCATTTTTTAAAGGTAATCATGCATACACAGACACACGTACGTACAGTAGAGAGAGAGAGTGTGTATTTGAGAACCAATGTGACTAATCATTATGAGCGTATACGGTTAAATGCTCTTTACCAAATTTAACTGTGTAATACCAATACAAGTCCTTGATCAGCAAATAGAAAAACAAAAACCTTCCATACAATTAACACGTTTCTGCACACAACCTTATTACAGTATAACTTCCTCGATACACCTGGGTGATTAATAAGGTTACGTGTTCTGTTTACCTGTGTGTGTTTCTTATACTATAGAGTATTTTGAACCAGGTTTATCACTTAATTTTGGTACTGTGATAATGTTGCCCTGGGGACATCACCGGTCCTATAATGTTGTTTTGGTACAAATGAAATGATTATGAACAAGCTGCAGCGGCTCACTGAAATAAACCCCACATACTAAATTATACAAATGGCAGTTTATATAGAATAATGAACATACAAAATAACATTCTACACAAAATTAACTATAAAATCACTTAATTTATATAACGAATATCATAAGAATTTATATAAATTACTGAACATATCAAATGGTAATTTACATAAAAAAATTAATATTTATATAAAATTTCACACTGAATTCACCAAAAATAAAAGATGAAAAATAATAACTTACATGATAAAGAATAAAAAAAAGACAACAGAAAACAAAAACCTAAACCACCGCCAATTTACGCAAACATTTATTATCATCACCAAATATTAACCTTAGAACAACTTATCGAGGAAAAAAAAATCATCACATACAGACTAAGTGACATTATTTTCCCTCCAAGCTCAGGTTAACCCAGTAACATTTGGTTGGTTATTAACAAATGCTGTCCATTGACGACAAACTCAATTGTTGAGCCATATCAAATGCCGTGACTAAACTAATAACACAGAAGGAGTGTAGATTTATCGACAGAATGGGGGTCTGTGTATGGCGGAACCGATGGAGGTGAGCAGCGTCACAGGACAGGCGGCTGCCGTGGGTACATCAAGTGAGCGTGGTGGGCGGAGGAGATATGCGTATTTACACTAAACGATAAAGCTGGCCGTCACGAGGCGCCGCATGGCCATCAGTCGCTGTTTTTTTTGTTGTTGTTGTGGTGGGTACGCGCGCGTGTGTCAATGTAGGTGGTGGTGTGTGTATGTGTGTGGTGGGTTACAGAGAGAAACAATGTATATATAAATAGCTTAAACCGCCAGTAGGAGGGATAAACACATCAGTCATATAGAGAAGTGAGTGCAGAATCAGTCAGTATAGAGGAGGAGGAAGAAGAATCAGTCAGTATCACATAAGAATCAGTAAAGGCTCCAGCAAACCTTTACAAAATATCTCCAACAAAGTACTGAGAAAAAAGAGAGGAGCAAAGCCTTTGTTAATATGTTTTTGAAAATATGTAAAAAGCAAAAGCTTTAACAATGATACCAATTAATCTTCTACCAGTAATATTATTTATTTTTATTTCTTTACTTTTTCAAATGGTCCTCAATAGACTCCCATTTTTAAGAGAACAAAAAGAGTTCGGGTATAAAAGGAGTTAGAGTACGATAGACCATTTGCAAGTTGTCCCGGAAGCATTGATTCCAGAGATACAATAACTCTGAATTTCCGCCATGGCCCTTGGATCTTTAGGGCAGTTGCGGCCCACATAAGAACATTTCTTAAGTATTATCAAGAGAAAAGTCCAGATGGGTTAGTGTGTCTTTGGGAAACTATAAATTATATGGCATGAGCGCTCCAAATCTATCAGCTTAAGAGGCATTTGTGGTGAAGCGACAGTTGCAATGGACGGGACATGTCATCCACATGCCAGACGACTCCCCCGCCAGATCCTCTACGTGCAGCTGCCAGAGGCACGACGCAACCCTGGAGGACAATGCAAAAGGTACAAAGACCAGCTCAGAATGACGCTCATAAAATGTAACATTCCTCCAAAGGATCTTGAAACTATTGCATCCGGCCGTAGTCTATGGCGCTCCACCTATACCCAAGGCGTCAAACATCCCGAGAACGAGCGTAATAGAGCCAGATGTACATGTAGGGAAAGGAGACACAATCACACTCCCAGAGACCTTCCACCCAACCCAGAGCTGTCCTGCCCAATGTGTGCTGGTCAAGGATCGGACACCACAGCCTCATCCAGTGGCACCGTCGACAACATCCCTAGTTCACCACTCATTATCATTATCGATTTCATAATGAAGCCGAGTCGTCGTCGGCAACGACTGACAGCCTTAAAAATAAGTTATATTTTAATAAGCATCGTATATGTACACACAGTAAAAAAAAGAAGTATCGCGCAGGGGGGGGGGGGTCTGGTGACTTCTGTCATGATCCATACATCACCTGATGTGTTGGGAGGGTTGGTATGCGTGCCTGTATGACAAAGGTTTCCACCTACCTATGATACAGCAACAGATATGTGAGGACACCCTCAGGCAAGGATGCAGTCCAATTTCAGGCACGATTTCGCAAAAGGCTATAAGAACCTGGCAGGGTACTTTCGTTTGCTGAGTGTACCTAGTTATCGTGCAACTTTGCCTGAAATATAAAATGGGTAACCCGTCCACACTACTAATGCTGACATATTGTTCCGAGACATGATAATGAAAAGCAAATATGAAACAAAAACTCCAGGCTACTTAAAGAGGCATGAAACGATATGTGCCTGACTTAACACGTACAGTTTATATACACAGAAAAAAAAGAATGAGAGAGATCACCAACCAAAGTACGATTTGTTATTGTAAGGGCAAAGGAAATGAAATGTCAGTAGGCAGGACATGGAGGTGCCAGATGAACAACGAACCAACAGTATATTAATGAGATCTTGTACTGGATTCCTTGACAGGAAATACGGGGAAAAAAGTTTGGCTCGTACAGCACATGGAGAGAAGAGATTAAAAAGTTTTGGAGGTACCGAATGGAAAAGAAAGTTTTATTACAGAAGGTCGTGGAAGCATCTGGGGTAGGCGTTTACCAAACAATGGATTGATGGAACTTGAAGATGAAGGCAATATATGTCTTACCTCCCACTAATTCTTCTCATTTATTTGGTCTTTCCTTTTCGTTCTCCTAATATATCGCTCTCATTTTGCTCTTTTCTTTTTTTCGCGTGTGTGTGTGTGTGTGTGTGTAAAACCCTCCTCTTCATTCCCTTTCCTCTCTCCCTCGCGCCTCCCCAACATATAACTAGGGTGGAGGCCGCACGCGTATGGCTGAAGTAATCAATGAAACATTTGCAGATTGCTAAAAATTTCTGCCGGAATATCCGAAGCATAAATGTCACTTGAACGAGCACGTACGTGTGTTTTACATATGTATGTGTTTGTATGTGTGTGTTTTGTGTATGAGTATATGTGCGTTTTGTGTATGACTATTTGTGCGTCTTTTGTGTATGAGTATTATGTGTGTGTGTGTGTGTGTGTGTGTGTGTGTCACGGTCAAAGCCCAAATTAAGTCTATTGAAACATGTTGACAGTCTGTGCTGTGACTATTTATCCCTCATTGTCTCTGCTTAAAGAGTCATTCGTTCATGGATTTTATAAAATAATAATTGAAAGAATAACGAGTAATAATAATGGTAACAATAATAATAATAATAATAATTAATGATAATAATAATCCAGCACTGGGCTAGCGTGTGTACCCTCTTGACTTTCAATTTCATAAACTGTCTTAAAAAATAAGGAAAAATATATGATGGCTTAAGATCCACATGATGCAATTTCTGGTTCATGTATAATTCTGAAACTTTACACAATCAACCTTTCTAGTGAAGAATTTTTGTTTCGCGCAGAATCAAGTATTAAAGTAATTTGTTGTGTCTTGAACTTTTACCATAACTAAGTCTAGGACTCATGGGGGTTAAATATTCAGATCAAAACAGAATCTGTTGTGGGTGTGTGTCTCTCCTCTCCTCTCCAAAATTCTGGGGATGGATGGGGGGGGGGGTGGTGGTGGTTAGGAGGCGTTAAATGGTGGTAGTGCAGAATTTTCATACTTTTGGTGAAAATAATACCTCTCATACCCTCCCTCATACCCTCCCTCATTCCTTCCCTCATACCCTTCCTCTTGTCTTCCCTCCTACTCTCCCCCTGATACCCTTTCCTCTTACCCTCCCTTATACCCATTCCTGATACCCTGCCCTATTCTTGTGGATTCTATCTAAATGAATTAGTCCAGAGATAATTAATATACAAATGAATTATATAATAGAGTTCAGTAATAGTACCATGTAATTAAGTAAACTGAAATAATGATAAATTCTACTTGTTTCCTTTTACGTAATTTTTCATTTACATATGTACCTTAAAAATCATTTTTTTTATGCACTGCTTAATTTAACGCCCAGGTGACCTGTGTGTATGGGAAATTTAAATACACAGATGATTAAGAAAAAAAACTCATCTTACAAGATTTTCTCCTCTTAATCTTAGTC